>NC_072736.1:169913188-170274021 GCF_026930045.1 Uloborus diversus | reverse complement strand
CAAATATTTTAATATGGTGTAAAAATACAAAATTATTTTATTAAGTCTTTTTTTTTTTTTGCTTTTGGTAAAATTGAGGCTCGTAAAACGAAAAAAATGAAGACACTTTTAAATACATATATGTATTTATTTGTTAAGTAAATTAATACACATTTAACTAATTTAAAGCGTTTCGCTAATGCAAATATTTAAAGAGGTATCGTCATTTAGATAATACTGAAGCACTATGTTCCTAATTACAAGAGATAGTTTTTTTTTTTTTTTTTTTTACTTCATACAATCTAGCTACACTGCTTACAAGAGAATGAAAACATGCAACCTTAAAGACGAACTATCAAACCTGACAATTTGCATATTATAACATTTAATTCATAATGCTTGATACATAAATGTTCAGCCAAATATTAACTGAGATTGACACATAAAAACAAAGTACACAATAACACTTATTTAATTTTTTTATAATCTTCAATTCATAAATTTTACAGAAAAAAACTAGACACACTTGCACTTTAAATATGTGTTCTATGTAATGTAAAATATTTTCAAATTGCAATAGTTCACAACGAAATAATTATACTGAAGAAAATAGTTTTTTTTTAACGAGATTTATATGAACTAAATCTCTTTAAAGTAATAGAGTTGCAAAGCGACTTACCTATTCGTCGGTGGTGGTCTTTTGCAGGCTTTGGTCACCAAAAAGGTGATTTTTATGACAGAATAAAATTCTGCCAACAAAAATTACCCATTTGGTTGAAAGAAGAAAAGTATCCAAGAAAAAAGTAAATTACCTACACAAGTTATGCGACGCAATGAATTTACATGGCGTCCTCTAGGCAGTTATTTGGTTTTTAATTTCAGTTAGTATTCCTTCCGCGAGCATGCGTCGAGAATTTGCACTTCGTACTTAAAAATAAGTGACATAGCTTCAAATTCAATCTCATGACGATATATAAGTAAGAAAATATAAGACTTTAAAATTATCTTCAGTGAATTCATGCGAGGAACAAAACTTCTACTAATCCCCTTGATGAGTGTTACTTCGCATACATGAGTCACCACTTGTTTTCATTGCGTGCTTTCGAAAGTTTCAGTTTAGATTTTCTGCTGGACTATAAAATTGTGAGCTGCGCATGCGTCGACTCTTACTTTCTTGCTATACGGGAAACGTTTTTGATTATTTCAGAAAACTGCGGAGGGCGTACGAATCTGTGTATTACGGAAAACTTTTTTATATATTCAGAGAGTTTTCCGAGATTTTTTACAGTGTATAACCTAAAATAATTGATGATAAGTTGAGCAAAATGTCGCTTAAAGTGAATCTAGAAAGATAACTTAGTTCACAAATTCAACAAAAATGTATCGGAAAATGTTTACTGCAATGAACCTCATTTTCACACCTTGCTTATTTTGAATTATGTATTAATTAAAGCTTCTTCATTTACAGAATAAAATAATCTAACATCAATCAGGCAACACATCTAAAGCTTGGGCACCAGTTTTCTGCAACGAGGCTTTTATACAAACTAGCTGCGTGCCCGGCGTTGCACGGGCTGCCTAAAAAATGAAAGAGATGTTCAATTGATGTTTTTGTATTACTCTGACATCAGTTTCTAAAGCGCTAAGGAGGAAAAAATTACGCGTAATGCAAGGTTTGCAAAACACCAGTAGAGCATATTTTTGGCAAAAATCTCTTTAACGGTATTCATAGTTATCAATGATACAAGTTATGAGTATTTTCAATTAACACAAAAGATGAAAATATATGTATTATCAACTATAATCTGTGCTCACGTTACAATGAATTACATCTGATGGACTGTACCTGAAATATTTATGTACAATTACAATCAGCTTTTTACATAAAATGACACACACTTTTTGGTTGATTACGTGAAACTAAAGCACCAAGTATTAATAAATACCAATAAGCATTAATTTAATACCAAGTCGTCAGATTCCAATTTAGCTAGTTAAAATCCTTAAAAACAATCTTTTTTGTTCAACTCTGTTTCGCTTAAAGAAATCCAAACAATCTTAATTTAACATGTTCTTTTAACGATACAAACTGTATTTCAAAAATAGAAACAGGAAGGAAAAAGACAGTTATTACAATTCAAAAACTCACCCATGTGACGGAAAAAAGTCCAACAAAATAAACATAATTAGTCGCACATCCTAAATGTACCAAAATATGAGGCCGGTGAATGATAAACTTACACTACAATCAATAAACATAGCTAAAGAAACAACTTTCATATGCTGAAAACAGTTAAGAACGTTGAATCTAAAAAAAAAAGAAAGGGACAGACGATAAAATAAAGGCTATGTCCGAATAGAGCAACCAATTTTAAACTAATTTAAAATGAAATTCTCGATGGAAACGTTGTTTTAAGATTTGGACAGCAGCCAAAAAAATCTCTTATAAAACAATTATTAGAATTTTACTGGCTCACCCATATGCAAAATTGGCAACAGGAAATAAATAAAAATTCCTCAATAACGTAATGTTAATTAACGTTTTAATTAATATCTCCACCAATTAAAGTCGCACAATTACGAGATTAGTCCTAATGTTTTCTTTGGAAAATTTCGAATTGATCGGTATCTCGTTCGACTCTCGGTTCGCAGTGGTTCTCGAGAAGATCGATCTTCAGACAGACAGACAGACGGACGCGAACAGATTTTAATATTATAGTGGACTCTCGATTCGCAGCGGTTCTCGAGAAGATTGATTTTCAGACAGACAGACAGACGGACGCGAACAGATTTTAATATTATAGTGGATACTAATTTTTGTCTACCGAAACTTTTGGAACCAAAATGCCGGATAAGTCCCCCTTATATAGTGGCCTTACATATTCCCTACTAAAGCCTGTATTAAAATAAGAGTCCCAAAACTTTTATCACATTCCGTACAGGCATGTTAATAATGGGTTTTGTTTTAACCACCAATCAGAAAGAAATAAGAAGCCGTTGCTATAAACATGGGAAGGAATTGTTCTCCGGTTAAGGCCTTGTCAATCTGATGAAGAATTTATTTTATGGCAGCCGTAGGAGCAATTAACGCTTCCTTTCATCATTGTAAAGACGAGAGTTGGATATCTATTTCTGGTGGCACGAATTTTGCCAGTAATTTATGGAGTCCATAAAAATTAGTGCCTTTATGTTAGCAGTTGTTTTGACGAGAAAAGTTAGCTTTAATTTATGACTGAATAAAAGTTAAAGCAGTTTTAAAATGGGCGTTTCAAAAGGGACAAACCGCGCCATTTTGGGTGTTTTCATCGCCATTACGGCTCCCATTTTGTCTGGTATGATGCTTTGTAAAGTTTTGGATCGTTTTCTGGTATTTTTAAAGTCCAAAGCTTAAAATGTGTTTTCTTTCTTTTCATAGTTATTAGATTTTAATACGCAAATTTCCGCAGTATTTTCCTTTTAGAAACAAGTAACTAAAATTAAAAAAAAAAAAAAAATAAATTTGAATTCTGAAATTTTGAATTCAAATTATGTTTTTCGCAATCACGAACTGAGACAGGACCCTACTCATTGGAGTAATTGTTTCTAGAAACAGCTCCTGTCCCCCCCAAGTCTGCCTCTCCTCCTGGGCGGTTACGTGTGCATAGTTGTGTGTGTAAGTGTGTAAGCTTGTGTGTGTGCGTAGACCTGTGTGTATGCACGTAGGCGTGTGTGTGTATGTATGTGTGTGAGCGTGCGTGTGTGTAGGACATGGACGCCTCCGACCAGGAGAAGCGGATAGCTCAGGACCGGAGCAGCCGCGCCGCCTGCAGAGGACGGTGGGCGGTGGTGCTGCAGACGCTTCTGGTGCAAGCTGAAAAAGGCACGGAACATCAAAAACAGTCAAATGAGAACAATAAGCAATCGTGATTGCTCAAAAAAAAAAAAAAAAAAAAAAACTGAGTTGCAAATGTAGAATTAAGAGAAATAATCCTTTTTAAAAGCCTTTTCTATTAAAAACCAATTACAAGTATTTTATTTGTTAACAAGTATAAACTAGCAACAGATAAACATTTTAAATCATTGCGTTTTCTTTCATTGCTGGCGCAACAATGAATTCAGTTATCAATCGCGTGAATAAAGGCTTAACCATATCTAAAATCTACTTTAAAAAAACAAAACGTTATAATTCGAATTATATATAACATAGAAGATAGAAGCTCCAAACATATTCTATCAGACGCAGAAAAAATTACTTTTTATTTTGGGGGGTACTAATTTTTAAATATTTTTCACTGCAAGAACCGCAAAAAACCTTTTATGGTTTTTAAACATTGAGCAGTTTTTGCGCTTCGCCGTTTCGTCCGTGAGTTGATGAAATATTATTGGACAGTAACAGGAAATATACAACGTTGTTTAGCACAAATATGCAGATTACAGAATACACGTGTTTCGGGATTTCAAGGAACACCGTTATCAATTCAAGGGTGTGAGCTTCTAGATGTAACGACACCCAGTAAAAGCCTTTACGTGTCTAGAAGCTCACACCTTTGAATATAAAAAGGGATTTCTTGAAACCCGAAACAAGTGTGTTCTGTAATCTGTTTATTTGTGCTAAACAACGTTGGATATTTCCTGTTATTCCTCGGCACAAAGGTATTTATTTATTGCTTAATTATTGGACAGGTTTTGCTAATTTATACTCTACTACCATGAACCTGTTTTATTTGTTATTTCGATTTGTTGCGGGCTAAGCATTTTTTGATAGCAATTATCGATTTTCCAAACATAAAACTTTTACACGTGGTGAAAGAAAAAGTTTTTAACCAAATAGCTCCTTAAGAAAATTATGTCAAACATAACTTTTCAGCCTTTAAGATGCCTCGCGCATCTGATGAAGTGGATTCGTTAAAATTAATTAAGCGAACAAACAAAATAGTGGCACTTTTATTTTATTACTAGTGGTACCCGCACAGCTTTGCCCGTAGTGGAAGATTAAAAGGTCTTTTGGTTCGCCTGTATATTTACAAATAATGTATGGTGAATTTCTCGTCAATTGGCTTGTCCATGTTACGGATCCACGTTATGATAACTTGGTAATTTACTCGTCTATCTTATGATAATTTTGCTCGGTAAAATATTCCTAAAACTGGAATAGAAAAAGAACAAAATAGAATTTTCGAAAAATTGCTTGGAGGTGCACACCCCCATGCTACAAACTAATTTAGTGCCAAATTTCATGAAATTCGGCAGAACAGTCAAGGCGCAATACGCGTCACAGAAATCTTGACAGAGAGAGATCCAGACAGAGATCCCGACATCCAGACTTTCAGCTTTATTATTAGTAAAGATTAAGATGAAGATTAGAAAATCGTCCGTCAAAATATAACGGGTGAAAATTGCTTCTACATTTGAACGAAGCAATTGCCTCCTTGAGGATATTGTGATAGTTGAAATGTTAACCCTAAACTCCAGTAGATAGCTTTAATTTTTGACCCCTTTTTCGTTTCTTCACCAACTTAAAATTACCATCTTTCCAGTAAAACAGTTAAGTGACCGGATCTAGTTCAGCCTTGTCACAATAAAGCTTTTCTCTGCATGTTAAACAATACCAAAACATATTATTAAATGATCATGCCGTGGCGCGAGTTTCATTGTTGATGACGTCAGGAGCGTTACGCGATAATCGGCTATTATATATATCAGGATGAGTCCTCTTTCAAAGTAAGCCGTTGGTGATTTGTGTACAAGGATATGCAAATTTTCAGGCATATACTAACAGTTCTTGCGAGTAGCAAATACAGTTAACTTTGTTTTATACTTACTCCAACATTTTCCATCAAAAAAAAAAAAAAAAAATGAAAAAAAAAAAAAATTGAATTTTGACATCTGGAATTCAAATTATGTTTTTCGCAATCACGAGTGTGTGTGTGTATGTATGTAGGCGTGTGTGTTTGTGCCTGTGTGCAGGTATGAGTGTGTGGGTAGTTGTGTGTATGTGTGTAGGTTTGTGTGGGGAGTGGGAATGTGTATGTGTGTGCAGGTATATGTGTTTGTGTCTGTGTGCAGGCATGAGTGTGTGGGTAGTTGTGTGTAGGTGTGTGTGCATGTGTAAGTGTCTGTATGTATGCGTGTTTGTGTATGTGTGTGTATGTGTGTAGTTGTGTATGTATGCGTGTGTGTGTAGCATATGGATCCAAGGATCCAACCTGGAGACGGTTTTCGCTATAGGAGCAGCATCGTGAGGAGCCGGTCGACGGTGATGCTGCAGAGTGCTGGTAGGGAATATATATATATATATATATATATATATATATATATATATATATATATATATATATATATATATATATATATATATATATATATATATATATATATATATATATATATATATATAAACACTATCATATATTGTATTTATATTCTGGACAAGTCAACCAAAATGACCTTCACTACTCAGTTCAATAGGCGCCACAGGCTGCTCTATGATACTGGTAGACAACACATTTGATAGTAATATAAGGATTGAACAAGAACGAAAAAATCTTTTAAAAGAAGGAAAAAATGAAAAAATCCCAAAATACCCTGGGGCCTCATCAGGGGGGGGGGGAACCCCCTGATGATATATATATATATATATATATATATATATATATATATATATATATATATAAGCATTCATATCTCTGTTTCCTTGTAAAAATATTTATATTGAGCACGGCTGTAATCCAAAGTGCCTCGTAAAAGCAATTTTAAACTGAGAAAAATTGATATTGTAATAGCCTTTAACATAACGCGATACAGCGAGAGAGGGAGATAGAGATAGACGAGTAGAAAATATCAATTAATCTTCTGTTGAACATATTGTGATAAAGCTTGAGAATAGACAGCTGGCGAGAGCAGAGATAGAAATGCCAAACCTGGAAAAATCTGTGCAACTTTAAAAAAGATGAGTTTTCTTTAGCAGTGAGTTTCAATTATTTAATATAAAAACATTTTAACTTTAATAAATGACTAGATGTTATCATTTGAAATAAAAACTCTTTTTTTCTGAAACCAAAATATCTCCTCATTTGGAAAATGGCTAAGAGTTTAATTGGATATGCAGTTTTTTTGCTAATAATTTTAGAATTGTTTTGCTCTATTTCTGAAAGCGCATCTCATAGTGTTTGGTGAGTACTATTAAATATGTGATAAAAAGCTACTACTATTTTCATTAAAGTTTCATCTTATGTTTTACCTATGAAGTATTACATTTACTTAAGTTGGAAAATGTGTGTCATGCTATGAAATCAGCCAAATTATTCACTTAAAAATTATTGTATAAAAAAATCTTTATTAAACAATCTTTACTAATAATAAAGCTGAAAGTCTCTCTGTACGAAGGATATCTGGATGTCTGTAGGAGTCTGGATCTCTGTGACGCGCATAGCGCCTAGACTGCTCGGCCGATTTTCATGAAATTTGGCACAAAGTTAGTTTGTAGCATGGGGGTGTGCACCTCGAAGCGATTTTCCGAAAATTCGATGTGGTTCTTTTTCTATTCCGATTTAAAGAACAAAAGTATCATAAGATGGACGAGTAAATTACGAAATTATCATAACGTGGAACCGTAACATGGGCACAAGCCAATTGACGGGATACGAAGTTATCATAACGTGGAACCGTAACATGGATACAAGCCAGTTGGCGAGAAAATTCACCACACATTATTTGTAAATATTCAGGCGAACCGAAAGACCTTTTAATTTTTCTATTACGGGCAAAGCCGTGCGAGTACCACTAGTAGGTAATAAAATGCGAATGCTATTATTTTTGTTTCAACTTTATATGCACTATCTTGCCTATAAAGATACTTTACATATATTTAATTAGAAAATTTGTATCATGCTGTGAAGTCAACAAATTTACCCTCTCATAAAATATTGTACTTAAAATACAACTATATTTTTTTGTAAGTTACCTATTATGTCTACCTGTAAAAATATATTGCATTTTTTTTTCAATTGTTTAATATGAGGCATCTTACGAAGTTAAAAAAATTATTATGGTTTTCATACAACACGGTACATATTGCAGTGATGTAGTTACGTAGATACATAATTAATTTTAAAAATAATACACTAGACCCTCGTTTTACGCGGGTTTTTTTTACGCGGTTTAAGATTTGACACCTTTATTTTATTTTACGCGGATGAGTTTCGGTTTTACGCGGATGCGGCAAATGCAAAAACAGATAAAATTTTCCCCTCTTTTAAAATCCAAACTCCTAAAGATTGCAGATTATACGTAATAAACTGCATTTCGTCGTGCTAATAATCGAGCTTGGGCCACTGGAGACATTTTATACGATTGGTTCCAGAGCTCAAACTTATATCTCTAAACCTATTAAACTCGCACAGTTCAGAACTCACTGGAAGAAGAGCTTTTAGGAGTTACAAAGGCCAAAACCAACGAGGATACCGACTTGACGCACAACCAAAACGTTCACATTGAAAATGTTGAGCCATTCCTAGACAATAGAAATGATCTTTCTGATTTGTTAGTGAAGGAAGATTCTATCATGGAGATGACGCAAATGATCATGGATGCGTTAATGCTCTGCAAAGAGTTACAGAGAAAAAAATCTTAATGACTGCCAAAAGACTATCATAGCCAGCTCCTCTTTATAAGCAGAACCCGAAATTAATTTACGTTTTCTTTATGCATGTTGTGCATAAAAGTCGATATAAGTACACATTAAACTTATTACACAATTAGTCATCACTAGAATGAATTATTTTTTATCTGCGGAACCGAAGTCCTATTTTAACACTAGTATTGGGTCTCAATTTACGCGGTTTCGATTTACGCGGCATTTCCGTGAAACGTAGCCCCCGCGTAAAACGAGGGTCTACTGTAATTTAAATAAGTACTTTATTCAAACGTTTAGCTTAACATGATTTTATTGCAGCACGATACGAATTGACCGTGTTATACGAGAGACACCTGTACTTTGTGGACAAATGAACATTGAAAATTAAAGACATAAAAAAATTATTTGTAGTTGTAAAATAAATTGCCCTTCTGCTATAAATTTGGTCTTTTAATTGTTGCAACAACCAACTCCTTCACGTCTACCCAATAACAGCGTAGACTCATTACTGTCATTAAAACGCAACAAAGATAGAAAGTTACATCATAATTTTTCATGAGTAACGATCAAAAGAACAAAGCAATATTTACAAACAATCGTCGGCTGTAAACCCATGTCACAATAGGAGAAAAAATCGGTGAATTTCAACTCTTCTTTTTCTGAATTACCGCCATCTATTGAAACATTTTTTAACTAAAATTTTTAATTCCGGGAGAAAAAATTTAACGCCCACCGTATGAATATTCTACTAGAATTTGTTTTTTACCATTAACCGTTCTCCTGTTATAAATTTTTGAAAACATTCAATCTTTTTCAGGTTACCCTGTAAGTACGCATTTGAATAGTGCAAAAGTTTCACTGTATTTCATTTCATCAGTCTTTTTTTTTTTTGCTTTTCCTTCATTTCAGGAACAATCAAAAGAGAACTGAGATTGATTCAACGGCACAAGTGGATGAAGGTGCTATTTTAGGAAGAATTCTGACCATACCTGTCAAGCAATACAAATCAGCATTCAGAGCTAGTTTGAAACTTGGACAGTGTCCTCTTGTTATGAAAGACGGAAGCATACAAACTTGGTAATAAAGAGTTTAATTATTAATAAGTTAAACTCAAGTAAAGCTTTAAGGGGAAGAACGAACTAAATTCTATGTTTTTTTCTGATCTGACTGATACAGTAAAACCTGTAAAGCTGACCACCCTTGTAAGTTGACCACCTGTCCAAGTTGACCGCTTTTTCCAGGCACGGAATCAACCCTTAGCATATAAATCAACCTTTGTAAGTTGACCACCTGTTTAAGTTGACCACTAAAGTAGTACACCGCAAGTGGTCAACTTACACAGGTTTCACTGTATTTTGTTTTGAAACCAATGACCGACTAATTAGTGGAATTTTAGTTGGCTAAACAGGCAACAGGAAGAGCACACATTACCTCGGGCGATTTAAACCATATTTTAACTCATTTGCACTTAATCGGAAGAATTAGAGTTTTTCATATTTGATGGGACAAAAAAGAAAAAAAAATTACACTGTAACTACTTTGCTTTAACAAAACTTACTGCTTTCAACGAAACTTACTGTGAAACTCTATGATTGAAGTAAAAAATCAACGTAAAACGAGCTGATGTGTGCATCACATGACTTCCTTTTACTCCAATTTAATGTCATTTCCCCGTTATTGGCAATTTTAATGTGATTCAATAGTTTACTCTCTAAATATCACCAACAGTGGCCAAATTGAAACCAAATTTAAAATTAAAAAAAATTGCCAAATTAGTCGCCAAGTTGGCGACAAAACTTGGCGACCAAAAGATTGGCGATACATCGCCAAGTGTCCGCTAAATTATAACACCACTTGAGTTTACATCGAAATTAACAATGATTTCCCCCCAAAAAGGGGCAAAAGACCCCCTTAGAAACATCCGAATACAACTAAAAGTGAAGGTGCACAACTAGGCCTGACTAGGAGTCTACGTACCAAATTTCAACTTTCCAGGACATACCGTTTTTGAGTTATGCCAGATACATACACACATACACACATACGCACATATACGCACATACATACGTACATACAGACGTCACGAGAAAATTCGTTGTAATTAACTCGGGAGTCGTCAAAATGGATATTTCGGGTGTCTGTTGGTTCCTAGGCATATATCCACGTGTGGTCACTCGACGTTAAATCCCGGTTATCACAAATTTGCCATTTCAACTGCGCTACTTAGCTGATTTTAAAAGTCTTGATAAATTATTTACAAACATTTTAAATTTGTTAATAAAGATGAAATAGCAACAGATAAAAATTAGAAATCACAACGCTTTCTCTGATTTAATTTTTAGGCCTCGGTAAAGATTGAGTTTTGCGTCTTAATTATTAATGGATTCGGTGTCTGATTTTTCTGCCCCTTGAAAAGCGTAATAGAATTGCAGTATCACTTTTAATACAAAGCCGAACTCTCAACCTAAATAAAAACGTATACAGTCGACGCTCATTATACCGACCACACATTATAAAGACCGTCCCATTATAACGACCAGTGGTAAAAGTCCCAACTTTGTTGTTTGCTTTCGTTAAAACAACCGTTTTGTATCGTTTAATTCAACACAACGACCGAATTCACGGACGCTATTTCTGGTGTTCTTTCCAATGAAATAAGTTTGTAGCTTGAAATGACCTTGATTATTGTTTACGAATGTCAAATACAACTTTGAGAGGGGGTGGGGGGGGGGGGGAATTACCATTCACCACAGAAAAATATAATGGGAGGAAAAATCGAGAAATTTCCAGATTCCTAAGAAAAGGGAGTTGACAGATGTATTGGTAGTTTGGTGTTTGAATCTAGTGGTCTTAAAGATTTGGGGTTCTCGAAGGACTTTTAAATGTTTCTTTGTAAAGCAAGAGAAACACAATTTATCACCTATATCTGAAACAGAAAATAATGAAGTGTGTAACATTTTCCTCCCTATATTTTCCACTTTAAAAGTTCTTTAATATCCTGTCATAGTATTTTGCAGACGATTGTTCTAAAAAACCTATGATAAAAATAATTTGGGCATTTAACTGGAATGTTTGAAAAAGTACCTTTTTTTTATTTAACAACGGGCATGCATGATGACTGTGTATATTTTTTAAAATTATACCTCTTATAACGACCACTCGTTATAAAGACCTTTTTCTCTGGGACGGAGATGGTCGTTATATCGAGCGTCGCCTGTAATACTAAGTTCTTTACGCGTAACGTAAAATATCCGCAAAAGACGGATATCTGTACTCATATTCTAATCATTTTTGAAGTACACAACGTGTTTTACGTTTATGTTAAATAAATTTTTCCAAACCAAAAAATATTGAAGTGTCATTTTTCTCTTTACATTATAAAAATTATCAGTTATTCAATATCCATAGTTTCATATAATATATCATGAAATCGATGTGAAAATATTCCAATAGCATTCATTAATTTTTTGGGACTCTAGCTTAGCCTAAATATAAACAAGCAACACGAAATTTTAAAACAGAAAGCCCAAAAAGCCAAGTCCGCGCGCAAGCGCAGTTCAAATGGCAAATTTGTGATAACCGAGATTTAACGTTTAGTCGTGTGGTCGGGTCGAAAAAAAAAAACTCAACACTCATTCGGGGGTGAGAAAAATGGAAATTAAGGCCGATTTTTGAGAGGAAATTTTTTCGCGAATACAATACTTCCTTTTTTTGTAAAAGGAAGTAAAAAGCACAAATGATCATGAAAATACTGCGTACAGCTATTTTTCGGCGAATATGGAACCTCTTGAACAGTGCAAAATTAACACGCAACTAGAAAGTCATGAGGGTACACATACAAGTTCTCTCACAAGAAATAAATAAAATACGCTAATTTTTGAAACACCCACACACACACACACAAATTTTGGTGCTGAAAGGTATATTTTGCGAACGTTATTAACATGAATGCAAACAGGGGGGGGGGTTAAATTTTGAAAACACTAAGTAATTTTTAACCGACTTTAAAAAAGAGACGTTTCATATTGTATGGCGTCCGTGCTTTTTGGCAGCACATACTATCTGACCATCGATTACATGGAAAGGCTAATTTCCGGTTTATAGGCGGAAATAGACGTATCTATTAGTTTATAGGGATGTTAGTTGGTTTTTTTCAGATGTGCACTTTTGCCTATCTATTATTTAGCCTTAGTTTAGTAAAAATGAAAATTTGTTCACAGCAGCATTTTTTTAAATCTGAAGTATATTGGATCTATATTCTCGCGGCAAAAATTAATTGATTTATTGATGATTCACAACAAAGTTTTGATCTTACCATTTTGCTTTTACGTTCCTCAACGAAATGAAAATATTTTATTTATTTTGTGTCGTTTCCATGGTAACTTTGTTTCCCCTTATTTTATTTTTGACTAGTGGTACCCGCACGGCTTTGCCCGTAATAGAAAAATCAAAAGGTCTTTTGGTTCGCCTGTATATTTACAAATAATATAATGTATGGTGAATTTTCTCGCCAATTGGCTTGTACCCATGTTACGGTTCCACGTTATGATAATTTCGTATCTCGCCAATTGGCTTGTGCCCATGTTACGGTTCCACGTTATGATAATTTCGTAATTTACTCGTCCATATCTTATGATATTTTTGTTCTTAAAATTGAATAGAAAAAGAACAAAATCGAATTTTCGAAAAATCGCTTCGAGGTGCACACCCCCATACTACAAACTAACTTTGTGCCAAATTTCATGAAAATCGGCCGAACGGTCTAGGCGCTATGCGCGTCACAGACATCCTACAGACATCCTACAAACATCCTACAGACATCCAGACATCCTCCGGACAGAGAGACTTCCAGCTTTATTATTAGTAAAGAGAATGCAATGAATGAATAAGGCACTAGTCTTCTTTACTAATAATAAAGCTGAATGTCTGGATCTCTGTCTGGATGTCTGTGACGCTCATAGCGCCTAGACCGTTCGACCGATTTTCATGAAATTTGGCACTAAGTTAGTTTGTAGCATGGGGGTGTGCACCTTGAAGTGTTTTTTCGAAAATTCGATTTTGTTCTTTTTTTATTCCGATTTTAAGAAAATTTTACCCAGCAAATTATCACAACGTGGAATAGTATATTACGAAATTATCATAACGTGGGACCGTAACATGGGCGAGACATTTAACATAGAAAAAAGGCGAGAAATTCATCATCCATTATTTGTAAATATACAAGCGAACCAAATGACCTTGTAATTTTCTACTCCTGGCAAATCCGTGCGGGTACCACTAGTGTCATTATAAAACGCGTGCATCAAAATTCCATCGTTATTTTCCCTTCTCCCCTGCTAGACTCATTCAGATGGAATCGTCTTTACTTGGCACATTGCCAAATTACATACAATCCGTGGTCAAACAGTAGCGTCTCACTAAGGTTGCGTTCGACGAAACTCACCAGTCGACCGGTTAGTAACTGGTAACTAACCAAAGCGTTCTATGATCAACCGGTTACCACAGCGGTTAAAATTCTAAGCAGTTGATTGGTTGATTGGAGCACGTGATCATTAGCTGTCACGTGATTAACTAACCGGTCGCTCTCGGTCGTGCTCGTCGAACGCAACCTTAGTAAACCGATTTTGATGAATCTTCTTTTATAATGGATTGGTGAGGTTCAAACTTAGGCCCCATGTATTTGATTGACTATGTTTGCTCTTCTGAGAAACGTTACGAGTTAAAAAAGGTCAATTTCAAGTAATTTCCCCATTGAATGATAAAATATAAAACCCATTGTTGCAGAATTCGTTGCCGTACAACAGTAATAATATACAGTATTAATAGTAATCATAATGAGATTTTACACTGATGGCTCTTTTGAACAGGCATCAAGTACATCATTATACCTATCGTTTTTCGTTAACTTCAAAGGTTCTGTTTTAAAGTAGTATCGATGATGGTGTTCAAAGAATAAAATTTATTTTTTACTTTTGAAAGCTATTTTCTGCTGCAGCTTTGAATTTATTTCAATTTTTTCCCCAAAATATTTTTATTGCACGTAATTTCTACACATTCCTTCATTTTCTTAAATGTATTTTCTATTCTTATCTTCTACACATTCTTTCATCAAATTGTATTGAATTCAGCTCATTTGATCTTGATTTTTACTTCCTTTTACAAAAAAGGAAGTATTGTATTCGCGAAAAAAAATTTCACCCAAAAATCGACCTTAATTTCCATTTTGCTCACCCCTGAATGAATGTTGAGTTTATTTTCAACCCGACCACACGTGGATATGTGCCTAGGAACGTACAGACACCCAAAATATCCATTTTGACGATCCCCGAGTTAATTACAACGAGTTTCTTCGTGACGTCTGTATGTACGTATGTATGTGCGTATGTGTGTATGTATGTCGCATAACTCAAGAACGGAATGTCTCAGAAAGTTGGAATTGGGTACGTAGACTCCTAGTGGGATTTAGTTGTGCACCTTCCTTTTTGGTTGCATTCGGATGCTCCAAAGGGGGTCTTTTGCCCCTTTTGGGGGGGAAATCATTGTTAATTTCGATGTAAACTCAAGTGGTGTTATAATTTGGCGGACACTTGGCGATATATCGCCAGTCTTTTGGTCGCCAAGTTTTGGCGACCAACTTGGCGACAAATTTGGAGTTTATTTTTTAATTTTTTTTTAAAATCTGATTTCAATTTGGCCAATGTTGGTGATATTTAGGGAGTAAAGTATTGAGTCATATTAAAACTGCCAATAATGAGCAAATGACATTAAATTGGAGTAAAAGGAAGTCATGTGATGCACACATCAGCTCGTTTTTGCAGGATTTTGCGTTAAATGTTGAAATTGACTATGTACAGTAAACTCCCGATTATCGGCGGTCGGGTTATCCGCTGCTCGGATTATCCGCGGGTCTTTTCACTATTTTTTTTAACAGTCATTAAATGCTTTTAAAACTTTTGATCGTGTTATTGTTCGTTTTTAGGTTTTACATATGTATATTTTTTACTTTCAATGTTAGCAAATGGAATGTAGCTATGTTTTTAACAAAAATGTAAATGTATATGTAAGTGTTATTCATATTTTTTAGCTATTGTATACAGTAGTATCGTTTTTTAATTATTATTCTGATTATCCGCGGTTTTCGCTTATCCGCGGTTACCATGCCACCCTATTCCGCGGATAATCGGGAGTTTACTGTATTTAGAAAATCAATAGAAACCAGCCATGACCATGATTTCTTTTTTTCAGTTCAGATGAGTTCACAGGGGAAAACATTTTTATAGGTGAAGGGTCTGCGACGGTGGACGTAACCAGAGTTCAAAATTCTGAAGATATTTTTCTTCACACTATGGGAGGAGTAGGAACAAGTGTCGGTATCCTCGGAATCGTCAGTGTTAACCCTAAGGTATATTTTACATTCCTTATTTTTAACATGCTTTTATTAGCTTCACTTGCATGTTTGTGAGTAACTCTCCTTCGGACTACGAGCTAGTGGCTTATTACTGTTAGTACATTCCACCACTTTATGAGCGTTCGTGGTCGAGCGGTCTATGGCGCGGGTCTTCGCTGACGTCCATCTCCGGAATCATTGGACGTGCGTTCTAATCCTTTCTACACCGGAATTAAATTTTTAATCTTGCAACTCAATTTTCGCCCACTTTTTGTGATCGGATTCTCTTAAAATTTGGTATGCAATCTCAGACCCGATGAAAATGGATTAATCTATAATCAAATTAATTTATTAACGATACGTAATTAGTTTATTCTAATTAACACGCGTTTATTAGCTTAACTTGTATGTTTGTGGGTCCAACTTTCCTTTGGACAAATAGCCAGTGACGTATTAGAATGACTTACAACGTACAAATCAGAGCTGCGGAGTGTAACAATGTTTGCACATGAATTTACCAGAAAGCATTCAAAATGTCTGATGCAAATAATGCAATAGAATACTAAGATACATTCCATTATAAAAATCGAATACACACACAAAGATTTCATTTAAGAGTTACAAGTGTTAGCAATATTTAGTATCTAAATCTTATTTGAAAATAAAATAATAGTTTTAAAAAACTAAAAAAACACGCTTTAGAAGCAAAATGAACTAAAAAGTTAACAATAATCTTTGGTTGACAAGTATATGAAGTAATTGACCAAGCACTTTACTGTAATAAAAAAAAGCGTGGGGGCTGCCTATTTACATTTTTGCATGGATAACAAGTGGAAGAAATTTAAGACATTTGATAAGAAGCCCACCACGCTTGCTTTCTGTTACAGTAAAATTAAGTGTTTGGTCAATTGCTTTATATACTTGTTATCCAAAGATTATTTTTTACTTTTTAGTTCATTTTGCTGCTAAAGCGTGTTTTTTAATTTTTTAAAACTATTATTTTTTCTATCTTTCTAAGTATCCTCTTCAATTTTTCCAGAAACAGATAGATTTTGCCGTGTCAATAGAAAAGCTCATTTTGAATATCATAACTTCTAGTTTTTCTACCACAGGTTAGGGAGTGTCGCCCAACCCACAACGACTATCATGCCTTGAGGGGGTTAATGAAATGTTGACAGTTTGAAAATGGGGAGGCAGGAAGTAACAAGAACTGTGGCATCACACACATTTTATGAAATTATGTTGATGAAAAATATTATAACATTTGACAAAAAGAGGACGGGGGGGGGGGGGGGGGGGGGGGGAGGGGGCTGTAACATAAAGTGTGGCACAAAGGGTAGGAGGAAGGGTTCAATAATATTGAAAAATTTGTCTTATCAAATAATTTGTCATAACAAAAATAGCCATATGAAAATAATATAGTAAAAGGAAAAATAAATGTTTAACTTTTAAGCAAGTTTTTAAAAAACAAATTCGTTAATGCTTTACAAAAGTCAAAATACTTTTCAACGTAAACAAAATCATAGTTGTTTCCCACCTTTTTATAATTGTTTTACTAAATCCTTTACCATAGCTTTTTGTTTTTCTTTTTGACTGAATTATGATGGAGATGAGTCTCTAACATGTCTGATACAACTTAAAAGAGGTTGAAATCTTAATTGAGGGTTGGTCATATAGCGTACAACACTGTAAAGTTACTAATTAGTTTCAATTTTTTTTCTTTTTAAAAATTATAACAAAAACTTTTTTAACCAAACATTTTTCTGTTGGATAATTTTCAAGAATTTCTAAATTTATTATCTGATCAAATTTGCAATATCAAACCTCCAAATGTACAATCGTAATTCAATTTATGCAAAGAGCTGCATAATAATTTATAATACATTTAAATAAAAAAATTTGGCTCTCGTCGAAATAGCAGATGTATAAAACTAATCTTTCCGGCATCGGAACTGCAATACAGAGACACATTTTGCTGCCGGTAATTTTTAACCCGATACCGAAGCCAATTACCGAAGTTGCAAGATTCCGAACACATCCAAGTAACACACTTCGGAAAAATTACGTCATGCGTCACGTGACAGCTTCAATTCCGAGAGTAGAACGCTTTCCAAATAGAGGAAAGTACTATCCTTCTTATAAATTTTGAACTCCCCACAAATATTAGAAGGAAAAAAAACACTGATTTTTTGAACCCGTTTTGTGTAATTTATTGCAGGTAACTGTCTCAGTAACTACAGATACAAGTCGCAAGTCACTAAGCCTTATCAACAGCTACGAAATGAGCAAAGGAATTCTGGCGTTGCATAATCCTAAACCAAAGCAGGCCGTGAAAGCTGAGGGAACTCTGTTTCTCAGCGAAATTCAACTGGGAGGAAACGAAATGCTTCTGGTGACATTGGAGTTCGAAAGCGAGGCGAAGAAAACGGAAGTGGAAATTTCGTATACGTTTAAAATTCTCTTTATATCTATTTCGGCAAAACTGAAGTTTATCAAAAATAACTTTAAAAGCGACGCCAAAGTTAAGGTATGTAGAGAAATAAATTCTCATGTTTCAATTAATGTTAAGATTTAAATTTTCTGGTAATGGAA
Organism: Uloborus diversus; assembly: GCF_026930045.1. Taxonomy (NCBI): domain Eukaryota; kingdom Metazoa; phylum Arthropoda; class Arachnida; order Araneae; family Uloboridae; genus Uloborus; species Uloborus diversus. The sequence continues at coordinate 170,255,449 of NC_072736.1, read as the reverse complement.
GTCTAAGGTCTCCTTCACACTAGACAAGTTATTTGAATCAACTTTCAAACTGGCGGTTATCAGGATGTGGAACCAGGTAGAGAAAAGTGACGGAATCGCTCGGCATACTTCAATATGCCCCTACCGTTACTCATCCCGATGAGTTGCTTCAACTTTTTAGTTGATTCAACTCACAAGGACATTGTCAAGCATTGTTTTCTCTACACACGTGTCAAGTATTTGAGTCAACTCGGTTCAGTTTTAACAGCGTTGTGGAGTAGCTGCTTGAATAAGTACAACTTATTAGAGGAAAAGTTGATTCAGCTAAGTTGCCTCGTGTGAACACAACGAAAAATGTCATTCAACTAGCCGAAAGGCAACTTTTTCTAAAAGTTGATTCAACTAACAGTCTCGTGTGCAGGAGACCTTAATATAGTACCAGTAAAGTCTACACTAAAAATAATTCAGAAATGTTCCTGGAAAATAATGGGCAGTTGATGTGCTCAATTTCTGCAAGTAACGTATCTTGCAAAAAACAGAAATGTTTTCCGATAAAACTCAATAATCTCCACGGTTAAAGCCAATCGTGTGTCTGGAACCTTCAGGGAAAGCTTATAATTTTTACACTTACATCTATCTGCCTCTTACATGCATATACAGGGTGATTATAATTAAAGTTCCACTTTCAAAGCGCTGTAAAAATAAAACCACGGGTCAGAATGACCTCAAATTTCAACGGAATATTATCGAAGAAGGGAGAAAACGTATGACAAAAGAAAAATAAATAGTTGGAATTTTTAGCAATAGATGGCGCTGCAAGTGTCAGAATATGTAAATCAAAACACCTGTCATGCGCCCGACTCATTCAAGTTGTTATAAAAACGAGAAATACACGTTTTTTCCTCATTTCGCATCTGAGAAGTTCACTATGACTGTCTCAATGAAAGACCTGGCCGTCCCGATCACCTGATCTTAATCCGTGTGACTTCTGGATATGGGGCTATCTGAAAGCTGTTGTGTTCAGTGCTCCGATTGCAAACTTTGCTGAGCTGAAGGCATGCATTGCGCAACTCATTTTAAACGTGACCCCGGAAACACTTCAACCAGTCTTGGAACATACTGATGCTGTTTCTCGATTTCAAATTGTTACAGAAAACGGGGTACATTATATTGAACATCTTTTACGCCAGTCTCATGAAAATTAAAGACCGATTTGATTTTTACTGATGCTTTTTATGCGGTTTTCGGCCTCAGAACAATTAAAAACCAATTTTTCCCATCCGATGTGATATGACCTTTCCGCGTTGGATGGGCTTACTTAACTAACAGTGTCACACCAATACCCTCATGCACGCTGAGTAGTACGGAGTTTTAACGTACAGTTTACACCTTAGGTAATATTTTTTGATTTATCTGTCATTTGTAGTCGACCATTATTAAATATGATGCTTACAGCGCCATCTATTGCTAAAAATTCCAACTATTTTTTTTTTTTTCCGCCATCAAGTTCCCCTCTTCTTCGATAATATTCCGTTGAAGTTTGACGTCATTCTGACCAGTGGTTTTATTTTTATAGCGTTTTGAAAGTGGAACTTTAATTATAATCACCCTGTAGATATAGAGAAAAAAATTAGTTAATAATTAGCTTCAAAATACTCCATATGAGGCAGTGAGAAGCAAAGGGATGCAAGTGGATATTTTCAAGTTTTGAGTAAAACGCAGTTAAACATAACATCCTAGGAAGGCTTTCATTGATTTTTCTTTTCTAAATGATGCTGTATAGCAGGACTGGGCTACTAGCACCATCTCTTACCACAAGTCAGAGGAGAGGTTCAGCTAGAGCCGCTATATAGACAGGCCGACGCATCAGCTTAAATTTAGCCATTTTGGATCGGATTTTACATTGTTGCGCTGCTAGGGTTACCACGGGGTTTCGCCAAATTTTTGCCGAAAATAACCCTTTTTTTTAATAAACAATTAACGTGGCGCTAATAATCGCTCGCAGTGAACAATCACCAAACGCGATTACTCGCCAGAAAAGACAACCTCTCAAACACGCGCTCCGATCCAAAAAGGCTAATCTTAAGCTGATGCGCCGGCTCGAATATACAGTGGCTCCCAAAAGTGTTCGTACACTTTGAAATTTTTTAGTAAAACCAAAATAACTCAAAACTGAATTCGAATATAAAGTCCAATATTTTTTCACATCATTCCTATGTCATTCTAAATGTAACCCATTGGTTTTATTCAAAATATTGACGGATCTTCTTTTTGAAATAGGTCAGAAAACGAAGAGACAGAGAAATAACACGCCACAAAAGTCATCGTACACTCAAATATTTTCAAATAAATTCATGATTAAATTTATCATATGCCGTTTTATTAATATTTTTGCATTGTGTTGACCCTTATAAGTCATTTGGCTTTAATTTTTTGTTTATTTATTCCTTAATATATTGTTTATTACTGTAAAATGGCTGGTATTCATAAAAAACCGCAAACGCCATTCAAAATTTGAATTTTTTCCCCACAGTAGTGGTAAATTGGTTTGAAATGTCTCTAAATTAGTTAATTTATTTGTTTGTATAGTAGGTGCTTGATAAAATGCTTTAAAGAAAGGAATCGGACCGAAAACACGGTAAGAAAAGGTCAACCGGCAAAGTTGACAAAACGTGATCGTAGATTTAAAGTTAAAAAATTTATGAAAAATACACATTTGAGAACTGTAAAAGTTTCTGCAGAGTTAAATGAAACATTTTACATTTAATTTTCAGCTAAAATTGTTCGCCAAGTTCTGTGATTAGCTGGATTAAATGGGACCTCTTCCCGCAGAAATTTTCTTGGTCGTGCGAAAAACAGAAAGCTTACGCTTTTCGCCCCGAAATCAGTGATAAATAAGTTAAAAACAGTTTAGAATCGCGTCTTACTTACAGATAAAAAAAAATTAATTCAACATTTTTGGTTAAATTGTTGTATAACTGTAAGTAGAAAAAAAAATTAGGAACTTAATCTTAAGAACTTAGTTGGATCAGTTAATCAGGACGTGAAGGTGTTTTAGTGTGAGGGTGCATATCAGTATCAGGACTTGGTAGTTTGTAATTTTTTGATGAAATAATGAATCATGCTGTTCCTTTAAATATTTTAAAAACCAATTTTGAACTCTTAGTCAAAAATTTGGTTATTGGAACCAACTTTGTTTTTTATCAAGATAACGACGATAAGCACACGGTTTTCAACGTTTGCGTCTAGTGCCTCGAAAATTGTCCTAAAGTTTCGAAAATACCCCCTCAATCTCTAGATTGTAACTTAATGTAACGTATTTAGAGATATCTGGAGGCTAGATTATGAAAATAGGGCTTTAAAACGAAAATAGAGCTAGAAATAGTAATACTCGAAGTGTGGTAGAACACTTACTCAGAAATTAAGCTAAAAAATGAAAGAAAAAGAATGAAATCTGTTCCCAGACTTTTAAAAGGTGTTATGAATACTGTATGATATTCTACTAATTAATAACTTAATCAAAAGTTAGATTATTCAATAATATATAGACATTTTATAAAGTGTACGAAGACTTTTGTGACATAAAATTTCCGGCACTTTTCGGTTTTTGATTTTAAAAAAATTAAGTTTTAATACTTTTTAAAAACTTTTCATGCAGTTTTGTTAAAAATTGATCATAGATCTTATAATTAAATACCTATTCCGAAATATTAATTCTAACCAATGATTTGGGGCCCATTTCTTTGAAAGTCGTAGGTGCACGAAGACTTTTGGGAGACACTGTATAGGGGCCTTAGGTTCACCTACCATGTGTACTGGTTATCTCCAAATTTATAATTTTGCCACTTACATCCCTTTGCTTCTCACTGCCTCATTTGTCCTTTGGATTGTCAATTTCAATATTTTTCAAATGAACATGACATATGAGGCAGTGAGAAGCAAAGGGATGTAAGTGGACATTTTAAAGTTTTGCGTAAGATAACATCCTAGGTAGGCTTTCATTGAGTTTTTTTTTCTAAATGATGCTGTACAGCAGCACCTACCAGGGCTACTAGTACCATCTCTTGCCCCAATACAGAGGAGGGGTTCACCTACCAGATGTACTGGTTATCTCCAAATTTTTAATTTTGCCACTTGCATCCTTTTCCTTCTCACTACCTTATGTCTTTCCGATGCAGATTTTTACTGTGAGTCGTAACCAAACGCGAAGTATATCGCGGTTTTCCAGTCATATTTGGCAAGTAATTAGGTACTGTTTAAACTTAGACTTATCTCTACTTTTGAATTTCTTCAAAGTTCAAATAAAATAAATAAATAAAAATTTACCACTTTTCTTGATCTCTTTGAAGTGAACATTTTCAAATTCGGCTTATAGATACAATTCAAGTCCTCATGGCGTCCAGAATTCACGGAAGAGTATCCAAACTTGGACAGGGGAATTCCCAGGGTGGAAACAGTTGAAAAAATGTACATGGACGGACCTAAAGAGTTGAGAAAGTTAAAGAATGATGATGAAAAAGTTCATAACGTTTACTACTTCTCCTCCTGGAATCAGAGTCCATATGGTAAGTTCTTACTTCTACTTAACTTTTTAAGAACAATAGAACGTATGGGGCAGAGAGAATCAAAGGGATGTTTAGTAGAGTTTAAAATTTTGAGTAAAAAACGCGCTTGAAGTTTACATCGCAGGCAGGCTTTTGTTGAAATTGTTTTCTAAGTAATGTTGTGTTTCAGCACTTTCCAGGACTACTAATAATATCTCTTGCCCCAAAATAGAGCGAAAGTTTCTCTAATTCTTGTACTGGTTATCTCTAAAATTTTAATTTTGGCACTGTCTGACCACGGATTGTATGGAAAGACAAACATCCGTTTTACAGCCGGAAATGGACGAATCTATTATTTTTTTTAGCGATGTCAGCTTTTGCAGAAGCAGAGTCTCATTCAAATGAGCGGAATACGAGCATCAAATTTTTAATTTTCCCCCTTATTCACATAGATTCGTCTTATCTGGACGTTTGAAAATTCCACGCAATCCGCGGTCGGACAGTACATCCTTTTTCTTGTCGCTGCCTCATATGTGTCTTCTTTATTTAACACTTATTTTATAAACTCTGTACCTAAGAGCCAGAAGGACGTAAGTCACATTATGATAATTTTACAGGAGAGAGAAAAAACTTTTTTTTGGAACATGCAAATGATGTGACGCGCGTTTTTTCAAGCTTGGTAAATATTGAAAAGGATTTTTTTAAAAGAATCACGTTCACATGACGCGATGCAGAAAAGGCTTCTACATACAATGCACTAATAAACGGAAACTCGCAGTTTTTGGACTGGCAAATATATCGATTGTAGGCTTAGTATTCACACCGTCATTCTTTTATTCAGGACTAGTGGTACCCGCACGGCTTTGCCCGTAGTAGAAAATTAAAAAGTCAGTTGGTTCGCCTGTATATTTACAAATAATGGATGATGAATTTCTCGCCAATTTGCTATGCTTGCCTATGTTACGGTTCCACGTTATGATAATTTGGTAATTCACTCGCCCACGTTGTGATAATTTGCCTGGTGAAAAGTTCTTAAAATTGGAATAGAAAAAGAACAAAATCGAATTTTCGAAAAATCGCTTCGAGGTGCACACTCCCATGCTATAAACTAATTCGGTGCCAAATTTCATGAACATCGTCCGAACGGTCTAGGCACTATGCGCGTTACAGACATCCTGACAGATATCTAGACAGAGATCCAGACAGACTTTCAGCTTTATTATTAGTAAAGATTACTTTTGTATTGGACTATAAGTCGGTAATGTCATTAACTATCTAGATATTTCTGAATTGCATCGTAAAAAAATTCCGAAAAGTTCGTGGGAAAACATTGGCAGCAAATATGCCTAATTTTGGCGAGTAACATATCTGGTCAACAAGAACAAAAAACTATTTCCAGACCTATTAAAATGATAACTTTCAATTTTTGCTTAATGCTTCGGGTCTAAAGTTCACATAAATTAACACATCTTGCGTCCAAGGATAATAGTGTGCAACTATAGATTTTGCGCGACTGGATTTCTATTTTTGCTGCTCCCGGTCTAAGAAGCTAACTTAAGAGTTAATGTTGATACTAGAAGGATACAATTGGCAATTTTTGATGAAATATCCCGTTCTATTAAGGGGACCGTGGATCTTCCAAATAGCTCAAATCGGTCAAAAATGTGATTTTTTTTATTTCGTGGAAGTAACACTATATGAAGTGTGCTGAATCGTATGAAAAAAACCTCTTGTTGATCTGATGTTTTATCGCGAAGTTATGTGCGTTTAAAAAAAAGTAAACAGAGCGTATTTTCCATTAAAACGCCTGTAAAACATGTAAACAAAGTCGAAAAACTAAGTAAAACTAAGTGTCAAACATGTAAACTATGTTTCAATAAGTTCTTACATTGGTATTAATGTCAAATATTTAGTCATCGTGAAAATATCTTTCGGGAGATATTAAAATACGAAGAACATGAAATGTAGGTGAAATTAGAGTTTAACGTCATTTATCTCGGACTGGAAAATTCGATGCGACACAGATTGAAAAAAGCTCCATGCGACTTAATTTTTGTTCGATATGCTTCAAATTTCAGAATATGATACTTTGGTAGTAGTTTGATAAAACTGGGTATGCATTAAGGTTTAAGAGAATTTTATGTTGCTTAAAAATATTAAAGTTTTGATTTTTATGTAATATTCGCAACAAAAACTATTGCTTTACTCGGAAAAAAATACTATGCCATTAATAATGGACCAATCCTTAAATGGATTCCCAAAGTTCTTGGCAATGTTCTGTTCTTTGATAAAATGCAAAATTGTTTGAGAAAAGAGCAAAAATTGGGTCGCAGGGAGCATTTCAAAATTTTTATTTTAAATTTCAAAATTTTTAATTTTAATAAAATTTTTATATTGTTGCTTTTTTTCGCTTGATATTTTGCATGCTAATAAACTTACTAACTTTTATGCCCAGTTCCATATTTCAAAATTAATAAACAAAAGAAAAAGCTTTCAAGGTCCACGGTCCCCCTTAACATGTAGTTCGTTCATGTATTCTTAGATGTACCATTTCAAATGTATTCGTACAACTGTACCACTTCAGACTTCACTTAACTAATTTGGAGTTGTGGTGTTTTTTTTTTCTATTTTTAAAGTCAAGTTTATTATTCCTTTCATTACAGTACACTTTTTAAGCAAGATAATGCTAAAAATAATTGGAATTATTTAGATGCGATATGATTTAGGTATTAGATACATGCTCGTAATAATCATAGTAATTTTTTCATTACTTGATTTTTTAAATTTATTAATGTTTCATTCTTTTTCTCATAATTTAACTTTCTGATCAGAACAGAACAATGAATTCATTCCTTCTCATAGCTTCCAATACAAAACTAAGCCATTTCAACAGATCCCTTCTTTAAAAATTAAGCTTGAAGTATTTTATAAAAGGTATATATATATATATATATATATATATATATATATTAGGGTGCGTCTTATTTTTAAAGGTGTTGTTTTTTCATGAGGCACCCTCTCATTGTGTTCCTTTGGATGAAAAAAACATTCTCATATCCGAAAAATAAAAATTGAATAATATTTAGAGGGTGCTACCACAGCTGCAAAATTTGTCAACTCTCTCTTTTTTCATTTTTTTTTAAATTTATTCATTTAGTCTGGATAATTAGTAGCAATCAGTCAAAAGCTTGTATTGTCACATGGAAGTAACAAAGAGAAAAATTACAATATTGCTGAATGTATAAGACCGAAAGTGTAAACCTGTGATATGAATGACCGAACCTTTGGATGCTTTTTTGACATTATTACAAAAAAATGACAACCATGAAATGCTTATTTTCTTGTATAAATAAGAATAGATATTTGTTTTATGTTAAACCCAACCAACCTAATTTCATGTTGATTAAAAATATGACAAGATGTATTGGGGAGTTGATTTTTACACCATTTTTTTCACAATGAATGTAATTTTTAATCACTGGTAGCACCCCCTAAATTATGTTCAAACTCTATAAAACTTTTATGTGTGTATTTTTTCATCAAAAGGAAGCAATTAAAGGGGTGCCCCATAAGAAATTCAAAACTTTTTTAAAAAGTGCATTATAAGACACACCCTAATATATATATATATATATATATATATATATATATATATATATATATATATATATATATATATATATATATATATATATATATATAAAGAAAAAGGAAAAGAAAAAAAAGAAAAAAAAAGTGTGGAAAAGAAAAAAAAATCCGTTTTTTACGTTATTATACAAGATAGAGTTCAAAATATTTCCATCTGAAACTTTTTCTCTCCTTAAAAGCTAGCTCAATATGATGTACTCCTTTAGAAAACACTGAAAACACTCATATATGTACAATGTATATTGTACATATACTCTCTCCTTTCCCATAAAACATGAATAAGTTTTAAAGCATTGAAACTGCAATCAATTAAATGTTCATCGTGAAAATTGTAAAATAAAATCATAAAACTCAAAGTCAAGTTTATGCAAAGGACTTTATAAACATTTTTTAGAATCTCATAAATAGTAAAGTGACGCAGTTAAAACACTAAGTTTACCTAAGTAAAAAAAAATTATAATAAGAATTTCTTCTTTTAGCTTATCCATTTATAATGCTCCTTTTTTATCCACCCAGAATAAAAACTATCTGTATCTCCTGCATACATTAACTGCAACTGTGTTTGAAGATCTCTCCTAGTATTTTAGAACAAAATACATGCGCACCATTTAGATTATTATTCAAGAACATAATGTATGACAATGCTTTCTGAAGAAGCATGAGCAATGCAAATTTGATGGAAAGTTTTCGTTGATCCGTGGAATAGGGTGGTACGATAATCGCGGTAGGTAAAAAATGATACATAATAGTATATACAAGGCTTAAAAAATCAATAAGACTCGCATACAGTTAAACTATAGCTGGAAGCGATAACAGTGTTAAAAAAAAATTTTTGCGTAAGAGCTGAAAAAGGATCGAGCATAATTGCAAACAAATTGCACACACACGCATGCAAATCGTGCAAACTATTTAACTGAATCAAAACAAGCAAGGTTCTGCAAAAACATGTAAGGGAGGAGAGGAAAAGTTTTCGAACAAAGCTGGTCTGGTCCCTCGTTTACACGCGTAAGGTAGGGAAGATCTAATGCAATAAGTAGTGTTGATTTAAAAACCATGTTTCAGTGTTTTAGTAGTGTGGATCTAACAATGTAAGTAGCGCAAATCTAAAGCAGAAGGAAGTGGAAATCTGAAAATCTGGTCTCAGCTAGTTAGGCGATCTTGATGTCATTGGTACGGTCTGACCTCGAAAGGTCTGATGTGATTGGACCAGTGACGCAGCGAAGAGGGAGGGGGTGAAAACACCCCCCAGAGTCATTGGTTTTAACATAAATGCAAATTCTAATACAGTGGTTTATACATATGAAAAAGCTGTTTTGATCAACAAAAAAAAAACCCCATCAGAAGGTATTTTTGATCAAAAAACCCCCTTTCAGAAAGTATTTTTGATCAAAAACCCCCCTTTCAGAAAGTATTTTTGATCAAAAAACCCCCTCCAAAAGGCATTTTTCATCAAAAAAACCTCCCAGAAGGTATTTTTGATCAGAAAACACTCTCCATAAGATATTTCTGGCTGCGCCAGTGGATTGGACGGGTCTGAATACTCGTTCACGTGCATAAGTAGTGTAAATCTAAAAATCACATTTTGACTAGTCAGGTTTTGGTGATTTTGAAAGGTTTAATGTCATTGGAAGAGATGGAGAAGGAAGAAACAAGATTGTCTAAGAATAGATTTTGCACTTGTTTCGAGTAAAAATGGCTGCATTAATCTACATTCAGTTATAGTTATAGCCGAAAGAAAAACAAATATGAAAGTATAAAAGACCGCGGATAAGCCGCTAGCATATAATCGAGAGTTTACCGTGCTTGATTAATCTGAAAGAAAAATGTAGTGACACGAAGCTCTTCAAAAAGCACCTTTCAGTCATTCAATGCCACCTCTCTCACACTCAATATTCCCGTCATTTATTCAAAAACCGCGGATAATCCGCTAGCATACAATCGAGAGTTTACCGTGTTTGATTAATCTGAAAGAAAAATGTAGTGACACGAAGCTCTTCAAAAAGCACATTTCAGTCATTCAATGTTACCTCTCTCACACCCAATATTCCCGTCATTGATTCAAAAACCGCGGATAATCCGCTAGCATATAATCGAGAGTTTACCGTGTTTGATTAATCTGAAAGAAAAATGTAGTGACACAAAACTCTTCAAAAAGCACCTTTCAGTCATTCAATGCCACCTCTCTCACACCCAGTATTCCCGTCATTTATTCAAAAACCGCGGATAATCCGCTAGCATATAATCGATAGTTTACCGTGTTTGATTAATCTGAAAGAAAAATGTAGTGACACGAAACTCTTCAAAAAGCACCTTTCAGTCATTCAATGCCACCTCTCTCACACCCAATATTCCCGTCCTTTATTCAAAAACCGCGGATAATCCGCTAGCATATAATCGAGAGTTTACCGTGTTTGATTAATCTGAAAGAAAAATGTAGTGACACGAAACTCTTCAAAAAGCACCTTTCAGTCATTCAATGCCACCTCTCTCACACTCAATATTCCCGTCATTTATTCAAAAACCGCGGATAATCCGCTAGCATATAATCGATAGTTTACCGTGTTTGATTAATCTGAAAGAAAAATGTAGTGACACGAAACTCTTCAAAAAGCACCTTTCAGTCATTCAATGCCACCTCTCTCACACCCAATATTCCCGTCCTTTATTCAAAAACCGCGGATAATCCGCTAGCATATAATCGAGAGTTTACCGTGTTTGATTAATCTGAAAGAAAAATGTAGTGACACGAAACTCTTCAAAAAGCACCTTTCAGTCATTCAATGCCACCTCTCTCACACCCAATATTCCCGTCATTTATTCAAAAACCGCGGATAATCCGCTAGCATATAATCGATAGTTTACCGTGTTTGATTAATCTGAAAGAAAAATGTAGTGACACGAAGCTCTTCAAAAAGCACCTTTCAGTCATTCAATGCCACCTCTCTCACACTCAATATTCCCGTCATTTATTCAAAAACCGCGGATAATCCGCTAGCATACAATCGAGAGTTTACCGTGTTTGATTAATCTGAAAGAAAAATGTAGTGAAACGAAGCTCTTCAAAAAGCACATTTCAGTCATTCAATGTTACCTCTCTCACACCCAATATTCCCGTCATTTATTCAAAAACCGCGGATAATCCGCTAGCATATAATCGAGAGTTTACCGTGTTTGATTAATCTGAAAGAAAAATGTAGTGACACGAAACTCTTCAAAAAGCACCTTTCAGTCATTCAATGCCACCTCTCTCACACCCAGTATTCCCGTCATTTATTCAAAAACCGCGGATAATCCGCTAGCATATAATCGATAGTTTACCGTGTTTGATTAATCTGAAAGAAAAATGTAGTGACACGAAACTCTTCAAAAAGCACCTTTCAGTCATTCAATGCCACCTCTCTCACACCCAATATTCCCGTCCTTTATTCAAAAACCGCGGATAATCCGCTAGCATATAATCGAGAGTTTACCGTGTTTGATTAATCTGAAAGAAAAATGTAGTGACACGAAACTCTTCAAAAAGCACCTTTCAGTCATTCAATGCCACCTCTCTCACACCCAATATTCCCGTCATTTAATCAAAAACCGCGGATAATCTGCTAGCATATAATCGAGAGTTTACCGTGTTTGATTAATCTGAAAGAAAAATGTAGTGACACGAAACTCTTCAAAAAGCACCTTTCAGTCATTCAATGCTACCTCTCTCACACCCAATATTCCCGTCATTTATTCAGAAACCGCGGATAATCCGCTAGCATATAATCGAGAGTTTACCGTGTTTGATTAATCTGAAAGAAAAATGTAGTGACACGAAACTCTTCAAAAAGCACCTTTCAGTCATTCAATGCTACCTTTCTCACACCCAATATTCCCGTCATTTATTCAAAAACTTAAGATGGATAATCCGCTAGCATATAATCGAGAGTTTACCGTGTTTGATTAATCTGAAAGAAAAATGTAGTGACACGAAACTCTTCAAAAAGCACCTTTCAGTCATTCAATGCCACCTCTCTCACACCCAATGTTCCCGTCATTTATTCAAAAACCGCGGATAATCCGCTAGCATATAATCGAGAGTTTACCGTGTTTGATTAATCTGAAAGAAAAATGTAGTGACACGAAACTCTTCAAAAAGCACCTTTCAGTCATTCAATGCTACCTCTCTCACACCCAATATTCCCGTCATTTATTCAGAAACCGCGGATAATCCGCTAGCATATAATCGAGAGTTTACCGTGTTTGATTAATCTGAAAGAAAAATGTAGTGACACGAAACTCTTCAAAAAGCACCTTTCAGTCATTCAATCTACCTCTCTCACACCCAATATTCCCGTCATTTATTCAAAAACTTAAGATGGATAATCCGCTAGCATATAATCGAGAGTTTACCGTGCTTGATTAATCTGAAAGAAAAATGTAGTGACACGAAACTCTTCAAAAAGCACCTTTCAGCCATTCAATGCCACCTCTCTCACACCCAATATTCCCGTCCTTTATTCAAAAACCGCGGATAATCCGCTAGCATATAATCGAGAGTTTACCGTGTTTGATTAATCTGAAAGAAAAATGTAGTGACACGAAACTCTTCAAAAAGCACCTTTCAGTCATTCAATGCCACCTCTCTCACACCCAGTATTCTCGTCATTTATTCAAAACCGCGGATAATCCGCTAGCATATAATCGAGAGTTTACCGTGTTTGATTAATCTGAAAGAAAAATGTAGTGACACGAAACTCTTCAAAAAGCACCTTTCAGTCATTCAATGCCACCTCTCTCACACTCAATATTCCCGTCCTTTATTCAAAAACCGCGGATAATCCGCTAGCATATAATCGAGAGTTTACCGTGTTTGATTAATCTGAAAGAAAAATGTAGTGACACGAAACTCTTCAAAAAGCACCTTTCAGTCATTCAATGCCACCTCTCTCACACCCAATATTCCCGTCATTTATTCAAAAACCGCGGATAATCCGCTAGCATATAATCGATAGTTTACCGTGTTTGATTAATCTGAAAGAAAAATGTAGTGACACGAAACTCTTCAAAAAGCACCTTTCAGTCATTCAATGCCACCTCTCTAACACCCAATATTCCCGTCATTTATTCGGAAACCGCGGATAATCCGCTAGCATATAATCGAGAGTTTACCGTGTTTGATTAATCTGAAAGAAAAATGTAGTGACACGAAACTCTTCAAAAAGCACCTTTCAGTCATTCAATGCCACCTCTCTCACATCCAATATTCCCGTCATTTATTCAAAAACTTACGATAGATTTATCTTTTCCCACGAAAAATTGAAAACATATGCTGATGTTCAGTGGCATGTCAGAAAGAAAATAAAAAGCATTCTTTCGAGCTGTCAGTCGTTGACGTCCTTTCGGTTTATGCATTGTGTTGTCAAAACTTTGACGAGGTTTTGTTTTTAGTGTTCCGGAACTTTATCGTTTCTCTAAAAATCAGTTGATTTGAACGAGAAATTTTTGCATGGCAAAAAATGTTGTCGCTTTCTTATGCAATCTTGAAAGAAACTATGATAAATCAAAAACAAAAATAGCAACATTATGAAAAGCATATAAAACCAATGAAAAACTAAAGAGATAGGGAAAAGAAGAGAATATAAAGAGAAGATAAATTAAATGAAGACAGTAAAAACTAAACAAGGAATATTAATTAATAGATAAATACGTGAAATTTTTTTCGACGCATTCCTGAAAAATAAGGAGCAGCTACTGCGCCTAATTTTTGTCAGTAACGTATCTGGCAAAAAACAAGAAAGTTTTCTGCTAAAAGTCACTAACCTTCCTGAAATTTACCTAGACGTTTTCCAAAGAATTAGACACCTTTCCAGTAACAGCCTGTTATGTTTCCGGAATAAATCAGGAACATGAAAAGACTTAAAGTTGTTTATAGTCACAATTCGGCGGCTTCTTGAACTACCAGAAAAGCTTCTAAAGCAAATATGGCCGAAGCTAAAGCACAATTGCAAACAAACATCAACCTCTTCTCTTGCATAGCTGCAAAATCCAAAGACTGCTTTTGCCTTCGTATGGATCTCAGTTAATCTGGCGATATATCGCCAATTGTCCGCCAAATTATAACACCACTTGAGTTTACATCGAAATAAACAATGATTTTCTCCCAAAAAGGGGCAAAAGACCCCTTTAGAAACAACCGAATGCAACCAAAAAGGGAGGTGCACAACTAGACCCCACTAGGAGCCTACGTACTAAATTTCAACTTTCTAGGACATACCGTTCTTGAGTTATGCGACATACATACGCACATGCACACATCCACACATACGCACATACATACATACGTACATACAGACGCCACAAGAAAACTTGTTGTAGTTAACTCGGGAATCGTAAAAATTGATATTTCGCGTGCCTATACGTTCTTAGGCACTTATCCACGTGTGGTCGAGTCGAAAAAAAAAAAAAAAAAACTCAGCATTCATTCAGGGGTGAGTAAAATGGAAATTAAGGTCGATTTTTGAGTGAAATTTTTTCGCGAATACAACACTTCCTTTTTTGTAAAAGGAAGTAAAAAAAGCATACCTTCGAGCTGTCAGTCGTCTACGTCCTTTCGGTTTATGTATTGTGTTGTCAAAACTTTGACGAGGTTTTGTTTTTAGTGTTCTGGTGAAGTTCACTAGGTTTAGTGTCCTGGTGTGCAACTTTATAATTCCTTTAGAAATCAGTTGATTTGAACAAGACATTTTGCATGACAAAAAATAGTGTCGCTTTTTTATGCAAGTTATGAAAAAAACTATGATAAATCAAAAACAGAAATAGCAGCATTATAAAAAACAAATGAAAGCAATGAAAAATTAAAGAGTTTAATAAATGAAGAAAATAAAAAAAAACTAAACAACAAAAAATATTAATTAATAGATAAATACGTTCAAATTTTTTTCGGCACATTCTTGAAAAATAGTAGGCAGCTAGTTTGCCTAATTTTAACCAGTACCATATGTGGCAAAAACAAGAAAGTTTCCTGCTGAAAGTCGCTAACCTTACTGGAATTTATCTGGACATTTTCCAAAGAATTCAGACACCTTTCCAATAACAGCCTGTTACGTTCCTGGAATAATAAATCAGGAACATCAAAAGACTTAAATACGTTTACAGTCGCGACTCGGCTATTTCCTGAATTACCAAAAAAGCTTCTAAAGCAAACATGGCCGAAGCTAAAGCATAATTAGACAACCATCAAACAACTTCTTCTCTTGCCTAGCTGCAAAATCCAAAGACTGCTTTTCGCCCTCGTATGGGTCTAAGTTAATCTGGAAGAGCCGTGACTAAGCAGATGGCAGAACACGGAACAAACAAGCTGTATATATTTTCATACTGGTAGCTAAAATGCTTTTCACAACAGTGTATTCGCGATACTTGCAGTGATTCAGGAAACCTTTTCACAAATTGATTTGTTTCTCACGGGAAACTGGAGTAAATTCTGGAACGTTTCCCGGAAATAATGTGACGTCACGGAGTTTTCTTACTGTGTTGGGGTAAGGAAGGGTAGGAATAAGAAATTGGATAACTGCATTTGTCTAAATGAAATACAAAATATATTTCTAGCTTGATCAGTAGATGTAGTAGATTAGAATAATGCAAGAGTCTAAAGTCGCTAACCTTACTGGAAAAGCTGAAAGTAATTTTTCTTATTTTATTTCGGCATAAATAAGGCTGTCCCATTGATTGAGCCTTCAAAATCCTCCTAACTCATCCACTATAATATTAAAATCTGTTCGCGTCCTTCTGTCTGTCTGTCTGTCTGTCTGAAGATCGATCTCCTCGAGAACCGCAGTGAATCGAGAGTCGAACGAGATACCGATCAATTCGAAATTTTCCAAAGAAAACAATAGAACCAATCTCGTAATTGTACGACTTTAATTAGCGGAGATATTAATTAAAACGTTAATTAGCATAACGTTATTCAGGAATTTTTATTTCTTTCCTGTTGCCATTTTGCATACGCGTGAGCAAATAAAGTTCTAATAATTGTTTTAAAAGAGTTTTTTTGGCTGCTGTCCAAATCTTAAAACAACGTTTCCATTCAGAATTTCATTTCAAATTAGTTTAAAATTGGTTGCTCTATTCGGATATAGCCTTTATTTTATCGTCTGTCCTTTTTTTATTTTTTACATTCAACGTTCTTAACTCTTTTCCTCATATAAAAGTTGTTTCTTTAGCTATGTTTATTGATTGTAGTGTAAGTTTATCATTCACCGGCCTCATATTTTGATACATTTAGGATGTGCGACTAATTATGTTTATTTTGTTGAACTTTTTCCCGTTACATGGGTGAGTTTTCGAATTGCAATAACTTTCTTTTTCTTTCCTGTTTCTATTTTTGAAATACAGTTTGTATCGTTAAAAGAACATGTTAAATTAAGATTGCTTGGATTTCTTTAAGTGAAACAGAGTTGAACAAAAAAATTGTTTTTAAGGATTTTAACTAAAGCTATCTTGGAATCTGATGACTTGGTATTTAATTAATGCTTATTGGTATTTATTTAGTCTTGGTGCTTTAGTTTCACATAATCAATCAAAATGTGTGTGTCATTTTATGTAAAAAGATAATCGTAATTGTACATAAATATTTCAGATATAGTCTATCAGATTTAATTCAGTTTAAAGTGACCAGAGATAATAGTTGATAATGCATATATTTTCATCTTTTGTGCTAATTGAAAATACTCATAACTTGTATCATTGATAACTATGATTATCGTTAAAGAGAATTTTGACAAAAATATGCTCTACTGGTGTTTTGCAAACCTTGCATTACGCGTAATTTTTTACTCCTTAGCGCTTTAGAAACTGATGTCAGAGTAATACAAAAACATCAATTGGACATCTCTTTCATTTTTTAAGTAGCCCGTGCAACGCCGGGCACGCAGGCTAGTTTCTTAATATTTTTTGTGGGAAATAAGCATAGTTTCTGTATTTTCAATTGAAATTTTTGAACTTCATCGCCATCTAATTTACGAATACCTACGATTTTACAAACTATTCGGTTGTCCTGAAAAACTTTCCATTTAAACTATGCAATTTTCAGCACTTTTTTTTTTTTTTTTCCAGCCGGATGTGACAAAAAACTCTTTTTAACCAGATCGACGTATGGTCAAAATAACTTTTTCCTAAGAATTTTTGCAAAAGTAAGCGGAAATCTCAAGAAGAATATAATTCCCTCCATCTATTATAATATCACATTCTTTCATCTTTGCTTTCATTTTGATAATGAATTTTTTTTTTTTCAAAAGTGGTCAATAGCCTTGGATCTTCCGATCTGAACTTCTGGATGTTTGTGCTTAGACTCCTTTTTTTAGTCTGCTCAAAACGAAAAATTAGATATCTATTAATATTGATAGAAATTGCTATTGAATATCTAGCTTATAGTTTTTGATGCTTTTCGATGTAACACTCTTGTTTTTACGAACTTTCTTCGTGGTCCCAAGAGCTTGTAAAATCGAGCTTCAACTACATTAAACAGACAGTTAAAGAACATAAAAGGAGAATGGAGATCAGCATGTGAATTGGGCATTTTCTGACAATATTTATTAAATTGGGCTTTATGTTCAATGCTTCTCAAGATTTTGTTTTAATTTAAGATATTAATTACATACAAACAAATGAGCTTTGATCTTTTGAATCCGAAAAATATTCACACCTAATATCATCCTTTGCTAGCATAACAACATGAATGGATTAATATTTCATGTTTACTCCTACGGTTGTTTAGCATTCCTTAAAATGTAAAATTCTGAGACGAGCGAACTAGATTTTGAGAATTGTGTATACATGATGTTGTACGTCGTTTAACCTTCCTTAAAAATAGCAAAGCAAAAATATGTGAGGCAAAATAAAGTAGTTAGGAAAACCTATCTTTTTCAAAATGAACATATTGGAAATTTGTTTTGAAAATTACAGCATTTAAAGAAATAACAATGTATTTTATAACTAAACTTGCATTGATAAATTATGCTTTGCTCCTAGCAGTATATTTGTACTGCTAGGTACTACATAGAAAAAGTCCATATGATTGAATACTAGATTTTTAATCAGTGTCTGAATCAAGTTCTTCCACTTTATATTTATCACTACCTTACCAGGTTCGGATCGATAAGTTTTGGCCCCCCTGCAACAAAATCTGTAGGGCCTCTCCCCAGAGGCGAGTAGTGAGTATTTGCAACGTTAATAAATCTTAGTGCTAGTTTTTTCAATTTTTTTTTTTCAATTTCTTGGGCCGTTGGGCCCTTTAAGGATGTGCCCCCCCTCGCACTGCGGGATCTGAGAGTACGTGAATCCAACCCTGTACTTTAAACAGAGCATTATTTTCACAGAATTGCTACATTTATCAAGGGTAATCAATACAAGTTCCTTTTTACTTCCTTTTACAAAAAAGGAAGTATTGTATTCGCGAAAAAATTTTCACCCAAAAATCGGCCTTAATTTCCATTTTGCTCACCCCCGAATGAATGTTGAGTTTTTTTTTCAACCTGACCACACGTGGATATGTGCCTAGGAACGTACAGACTCCTGAAATATCCATTTTGACGATCCCCGAGTCAATTACAACGAGTTTTCTCGTGACGTCTGTATGTACGTATGTATGTGCGTATGTGTGTATGTATGTCGCATAACTCAAGAACGGAATGTCCTAGAAAGTTGAAATTTGGTACATAGACTCCTAGTGGGGTCTAGTTGTGCACCTTTCTTTTTGGTTGCATTCGTATGCTCCAAAGGGGGTCTTTTGCCCCTTTTGCGGGGAAATCATTGTTAATTTCGATGTAAACTCACGTGGTGTTATAATTTGGCGGACACTTGGCGATATATCGCCAGCCCTTTGGTCGCCAAGTTTTGTCGCCAAATTGGCGACAAATTTGGCGATTGTTTTTAAATTTTTTTTTAAAAATCTGGTTTCAATTTGGCCACTGTTGGTGATATTTAGAGAGTAAACTATTGAATCATATTAAACCTGCCAATAATGAGAAAATGATATTAAATTGGAGTAAAAGGAAGTCATGTGATGCACACATCAGCTCGTTTCTTGAAAATCATTCAGATGATCAAATGACATTCAGATGATTAAATAATTTATGCACGAAGAATTTGACGCATTCGCATAATAAAGGACATCAATATAGCACTCAGCCAACGAATAAATCCTTACCCGATTTACTACTGAATATTTTGAACGCAATCATAGAATCCATATGATTAAATTACTAGATTTTAAACCTGTATCTGGTTAAGCTGTTCCAAAAACTGCAGTTTCAATTTTATGTTCGGTATGTTGATGATTGTTTCGTTCTAATGAACCAGAATCAGTTTGAGAGTGATGAGGTTTTATCTATTTTAAACTCCATTGATCCTCATATTCAGTTTTCTTGTGAGAAAGAACGGAATAATTGCATTTCATTTCTTGATGTACTTGTTTCTCGTACTGAAATTGGTTTTGAAACTACTGTTTATCGCAAACCTTTTGCTGTTTCTTTACCTCCTCATAGACTATCGTCTCATCCTCCAAATCAAAAATATTCTGCTTTCAAATCTTTTGTTTATCGCGCAATTAATATTTGTTCTTCGTCGGAACTTCTCAAAGTGGAACTTAATTATCTTAAAGCTGTGGCAATTGATAGAGACTATCCGCCAACTTTGATTGATTCCATTTATAAAAAACTTTCAAATAAATCCCAAACTAATGTTCTTAACCGAACCTTCATCAGAAAGAATTTGGTTGTTTTGCCATTCTTTCCATCTGTAAGCTATCAGGTTGCTAAGATTCTAAAACGTTTCCAATTCCAGGTGGTGTTCTCTCCTATTAATAAACTTTCATTCTCTTCTCTTAAAGATCCTATTCACCCTCTTAATTGTTGTGGAATTTATAGAATTAATTGTAGTTGTAAACTTGCCTATATTGGACAGACTCGGCGTGCTTTAAAAATTCGCTTGAAAGAGCATCAAAATTATGTGAAAAAACAACAATTCAATAAGTCTAGTATTGCTCAACACTGTTGGGATTCGAATCACTCTTTTGATTTTAACTCTTATCAGATTATCCAAAAATGCCCCAATTCATCAGATCTTGACTTTTGGGAATCCTTTCATATTTTGAGGAACAGTTCTAACTTAGTTAACGATCTTAGTGCAGTTCCATATTTTTCTAACATTTGGCTCCCATATCTTTAATACTGTCCTTTCCCCATTCCCCCCCTTTTTTTCCTATTCATTTTTATCGATCTTCCTTTGTTTATTTTTACCTTTTTGTTTTGATTGACACTCCCCCCCCCCCAAATTTTCTTCTATTTATCTTTATTTTTCCTTTTTTCGAATATTTTTTGTTTCTGTTTGTTTTATTTCATGGTTTTCCATTCAGCTTTTCCTTTCTTGCGGTTCACGGTTACTGACAATTTCTTTTCTTTTACTTTAAGCTTCGGCTTAATCTTTGTCCAATTGAATTCTTTTTTTCTGGGTTCGTACCTAAGAGAATGCTCTGGGCCTTTGCTTGCATTCCTATTGGTTCCTGATCGGTTTATAACTTTGTCATTGGTGTTTGGCTAATCCGCTGTTTTTATCTTTGAAGCTGCATGCTTATCTGTTCTTGGCTTTTGTCGGATGTCTTTTCATCCATAAGCTCATTATTTTTTGCATTGAAAAAGGCGTTCCCTGTAACGCCGAAACACGTGTCTGCTGTAATTTACAAATTTGTGCTTCTTCTAACGTTGTTTTGTTTTACTTTACTGTATCTATTATTATTTCACTTTAGATTTATCACTTTCTTACGCAAAGCAATTTTTTTTTGTTGAGAATTGCTACTTTTATCAAGAACAACTAGCTCTAGTTCTTTTCTTCCGAAAAATCTATTGATCGTCTAATAGTTAAATAACTTACACTCAAATAATTTGATGCATTTGCATTATGAAAGACATCAACACAGTATTCAGTCAACGAATAAATTCTTACCTGATCTACTACTCAATACTTTCAAAACAATCATAGAAGTCTATTAGAATAAATTACTATACTTTATTTCTGTATCTGTATCATTCTTTCACTTTAGATTTATCACTTTCTTACGCAAAGCATTTTTTTTTACAGAATTGCTACTTTTATCAAGAACAACTAGCTCTAGTTCTTTTTCTCTTGAAAAATCTATTGATCATCTGATAGTTAAATAACTTACACTTCAAATAATTTGATGCATTCGCATAATGAAAGATATCAACACAGTATTTAGTCAACGAATAAATCCTTACCTGATCTACTACTGAATAGTTTCAGAACAATCATAGAAGTCCATTAGATTAAATTACTATATTTTAAACCTGTATCTGTATCATTCTTTCACTTTAGATTTATCACTTTCTTACGCAAAGCATTTTTTTTTTTTACAGAATTGCTACTTTTATCAAGAACAACTAGCTCTAGTTCTTTTTCTCCCGAAAAATCTATTGATCATCTGGTAGTTAAATAACTTACACTCAAATAATTTGATGCATTCGCATAATGAAAGATATCAACACAGTATTCAGTCAACTAATAAATCCTTACCTGATCTACTACTGAATAGTTTCAGAACAATCATAGAAGTCCATTAGAATAAATTACTATACTTTATTTCTGTATCTGTATCATTCTTTCACTTTAGATTTATCACTTTCTTACGCAAAGCATTTTTTTTTACAGAATTGCTACTTTTATCAAGAACAACTAGCTCTAGTTCTTTTTCTCTCGAAAAATCTATTGATCATCTGATAGTTAAATAACTTACACTTAAATAATTTGATGCATTCGCATAATGAAAGACATCAACACATTATTCAGTCAACGAATAAATCCTTACATGATCTACTACTGAATAGTTTCAAAACAATCATAGAAGTCCATTAGATTAAATTACTATATTTTAAACCTGTATCTGTATCATTCTTACTTTACTTTAGATTTATCACTTTCTTACGCAAAGCATTTTTTTTTTAAATACAGAATTGCTACTTTTATCAAGAACAACTAGCTCTAGTTCTTTTTCTCCCAAAAAAATTATTGATCATCTGGTAGTTAAATAACTTACACTCAAATAATTTGATGCATTCGCATAATGAAAGACATCAACACAGTATTCAGTCAACGAATAAATCCTTACCTGATCTACTACTGAATAGTTTCAGAACAATCATAGAAGTCCATTAGATTAAATTACTATATATTTTAAACCTGAATCTGTATCATTCTTTCACTTCAGATTTATCACTTTCTTACGCAAAGCAATTTTTTTACAGAATTGCTACACCTATCAAAGACAATTAATGCCAGTTCCTTTTTTGTCGAAAATCTATTGACACTCAAATGATTAAATTATTTATGCACAAAGAATTTGACGCATTCGCATAATGAAAGACATCAACACACCATTCAGCGAACGAATAAATCCTTACCTGATTTACTACCGAATATTTTGAGAGTAATCATAAAAAAACGGATGAAGGAAAAGAAAAAAAAAATGGCATGGAACAATGGCTGACAGCTTTCAAGAATGAACTGTCAGTACCAGAAATGAGGTTTTACATCTTTCTCGCTGGAAGTTTTACGGGATTGTTCCCGTTCCCCCTGAAAGTTTTATATTATATGATGTCAAATTTTTGACGAATTTATAGTTTTCTCGTGTTTGTGCGTTTTACCATCTGTTCGACTTTACCGAAGTCTGTCCATCAATACATAGGTGACGAATGAAGTAATTCAAGCAAGTGAGCTCGCTGCAGGCACTGTAGTAAACTGCCTTTACTTAAATTCGTATCTTATACAATATATTTTTCAAGTTTTGAGCTCTTTTTATCCGTCACATTAGTTGCTCATCTAGGTAAACATTTGATAGTTCAATAAACCATTTATCTTTTATGACAGAAAAAGTGCATAATAGAGGGTTAAAAATACAGTTTTAATGTTTTTACATCTTAGAAAGCGAAAATTAATTTTTAATCGTTATAAGTTTTTGTGTTTGTGAAAACATGTCTTATCCTAGTTATATAAAAATGATTTTCCATTGCTTACTTTTTTACACTATAGATTTTATTTTATTCTAGCAAGAAAAATAGTTTTTTAATGGTGTTAACAAATGCGTCATGCAGTTTAGCTGTTTACATTGCATTATGAAAAGTTTAGAAAAAATGTAAATTAAAACTGCTTTTAAAAGAGTTGGACTAATTTTAAATATTAAGTATTCTTTATACATAAATGGCAACTTCTGTGTGTAAGTATGACCGGAGTAATCTTCAAAACTAATGGACCGATTTTAACCATTTTTTCACCATAGATAGCTACATTATCAGAGAGCGACTTATAGGCTATAATTTAATCCTAAAAAACTTAGTTTAGAAACGTTATGATGAAAAACAGTAAATGTCATGTAATTTCCCCATTAAATGATTAAACATAAAACCCATTGTTACTAAAATTCATTGTCTTACAGCAGAATATTAAAAGTAATCATAATGAAAATTTCCGGAGCAAACATGAGTTTAAAGTCATTTAAGCATTTAGAAACTCTACTTTTTGCACACTTAGGGAAACACAGTAGAGAGCTTTTTTTTCTTTTCTTTTTGTGTGTGTGTGTACTATTTAATTAAATAAAGCGCACGGTTTTTTTTAGTGATCTTTGTTTTTGCTAGGTCATATTTTAGAAATTCTTCCAATTTTTATATGCTTCAATTCGTGCTTTCGTTTCTAAATGAATACTCGTTCGTTCTTTATACTTGTTGCTATTTTACTTTTATGGGTAAGGAAGAAGCTCGATTTTTAATCAAGTCAAAGCGGTGTGTTTTGAGTTCTTTCAGTTACAACGAAAGAAAGTAGCGATTGTTTCTCACAATTTTTACTGACCCAGACAACGCCGGGTATTTTTGCTAGTTTTGCATATTTGCCTTTACTTGGACTGATGTATGAAGAGTACAATACAATAAGACTCAAATTTTTAAAGAAAATCCTGACACCTAATTTTGATGATAAAAAAATGGCCACAGTGTTGGGAAGTGTAAATGATTATGGTGATAACGATGCTTTTCTGATATATGTATGCATATGTACCACAGAGCTAAAGTTTAACTAGAGCGCGTACTAGGGATTCGGCTGTACATATGGAACTGGTTTGGACCATTTTTTTTTGACGAGCGAAATGGTCTAAAGCTCCAAAATTTAGTAAAACAAGTGTTTTAACTTCACCATGATGTGACCAGAAAGATGTCAAATGTAGACCCCCCCCCCACCTTTTATTTGACCTTTAGTTCGTTCTCACATTGGCAGCCTGTTTCTGCCTTCCAGATAAAGAAGCACGTGCTCTAGTTGTATACTTGTTCTATGATATGTACAGGGTGCTTAATACTGAATGTGAACCAAAGTATAGCATCATACGAATTCTGAAGTTGCTTTACTTTGACGACAGACAAACTGACTGTGCAACTGCAATCATGCAAAATTGCGTAGAGACAGCGAAACATCTTCCTGTTACACCACTAGGGGAGCTATTAACCAAAACGGCGGCAACCACAAGGAAGAAAAGCGAGAAAGTGCTAATTAGCATTGTTAGTGCTCTGTGAAAGAGTCGAAAACAGCAAATTCGTAGGAAATGTAGAGGGCAGTCTACCAGATAAACGGATCAAGAATTCCAAAATTTTTCCTTTAACGCGCAGCTTTGCCCGAGCTTTTAATTAAAACATATTTCTTACTCTAAACAAACAATGACGCTTCACTAAAATGACGCTTGATTATAGTGAACAATGGTTCTCTTGTTTTTGACCGGTTTTGAAATGGACTCGTCCATAGATGAGAGCCAACAATGTTGAGATGAACTTTTCTTTTTTTTTTTTTTTTTAAACGCCAAAATATCTTTGTTTACCAAACCAACTTTGTTTGTTGTTACCCAAGGGCATTTATGCATGAAATTTGGAAAAGAAGTTTTAGATTGTGACAGCACACAACTGTGAAGGAAGTAATTTCTGGTTCATACACACTAAAAAAATTCCGAAACGTTACTGAGTATTTCTGTGTAACTTTTCAAGATTTCAATAGTTTTTATCCACTTCCTGGAAAAATGAAATATTATTGTTAAAAAGTTTCCTGAATTGCTACAAGTTGCGCGAATGCAGATTTCTCACTGTGGTGAAAAATAATTTTAGCTACCGGTTTAAAGACCAGCTGAGTATGTTTATAAAGTGTATCGGCATCAGATCGATTACGGCCTGTCCACGCTGACTAAGCTCCCAAAGGGAGCAAATAAGTATGAACGACGTTGCTTTGCAAGAGTTGCAGGCGAGTACACATCTCGATACTTGCTTGCAATTCTGTCTTGACTTTGGCCATGTTTGCAATACCGCTTATGGAACTTTCTTAGTAAATCAGGTAGGTGCCAAGCAATTATGTTTCACCTACTTCAGTTTTCTCTAAAGTTCCAACGGCACGACTGACTTTAATCGGGAGGATTTCAGCATTTTTCAGGAAGCTTCCGGGATAATTTCAGGAATGTTACTGAATTTTAGCGGAAAACGTTCCTGGTTTTTGAAAGGTATCTTACTGGCAGAAATTGAGCACATCAGCTGCCCAATATTTTCCAGGAACGTTTCTGAATCGTTTCTATAGTGCACTGTAAAAACAATTCAGAAACGTTCATGGGAAATAATGGGCAACTCATGTGCCCAATTTCTACCAGAAACATATCTTTCAAAGAACAGGAGTGTTTTTCCCTAAAAGTCAATAACCTTCCTGAAAGCATCCTTAATTCTTTCTAAACAAAACAGAAATATTTCTGGTTAAAGACAGACACTTTTCTGGACCCATCAGAAAAAATCTTAAGTAGGTTTTAACCAGTAGAAGCTTGGCGACTTTCTGATTTGAAAATAAAGCTCTTGAAGCGTTATTGCAACCAGAGCGAACGCTGAGACAGAATTACAAGTACCATGCTTGCAGAGCTACAGATTCCGGTGACTTAATCGCTCTCATTAGGAGTTTAGTCGATCCTATAGCCCCTTGAATAGGACAGGCTGACTTATCCGACAGTTTGGTTCCAAGAAAAAATGGATCCAACCTCGTTTCTAGTATTTATAAATACGTTATAATATTCGCTGGTTGATATGTCGTAAAACAATTGATGTTGAGAAAAATGTCACTTGAGGTGAATCTAGAAAGATAACTTAGTTCACAAATTCAACAAAAATGTATCGGGGAATGTTTACTGCAATAAATCTCATTTTCACATCTGATTTGTTTTTAATTTATATTAATTAAATCGTCTTCATCTACAGAATAAAATAATCAATCAGGCAACACATCTAAAGCTTGGACACCAGTTTTCTGCAATGAGGCTTTTGTACAAATACTATTTTTTTCACCCGACAAATTTGGAACCAAAATGTCGGATAAGCCAACTTCCCTTATAAAGGAGCCTCAGCCTTAGTGGGACTCACATTGAACACTAGTAGAAACTAAGATCACTGCAGTTTCAGCATTAGTATAATTTCTTAAAATCAAGCAATCGAAATGTTCACTCCTTTGTCTGTGCTTCCTTTTTGTCTTGTTCAGCTTTAACCTTTGTTTTTTAGTTCTTTAAAAACAATCTTTTGGGCAAATTAATTGTTAAAACATTTCGGATATTTCAAAAGGAAAATTATCGTTTCACATTTGTTGGGAATAGCGTAGTTTCAGTTAATAGAATATATCTTATTCATTTATCTATTTATGAATTTTTAATTAACCGTAATATTATTAATTATTTATATTCATTTCAATTTCAGGCAAGGATTATAACGCCGCTTTGATCAACCACGATTTGAATTACTTGACAGAACAGAACACAGAAATAATGTCTGCCATTCATAGAATCAAAGAAGTATACCCTGAAGTTAGTGAAAAATTGTCTTCTTTCATATTTTTGTGAAACTTTTAGCTTGGGGGAAAAAGGGGCACACACATGTGAACTATTTTTTTTCATTTCTTTAATTTCTCAGAAAATATTATCAATTTCTCATAGAAGAAGGATCCCCATAATTGAATAGTATTTTCTTTGTATCATGGAATTTTTTCAGATTTTTTAAAAAAATATTTCTTTGCGTTATGAAATTAAAAAAAAAATGTCTCTAATTGTTCACGTGTGCCCCTATAATGGGGGGGAACATGGGAACAAGCTTGGGGCACGTGTGAACACGATTGAAAAACGCAGGAGGAGCATCCTATTTCAACGAAAAACTCGTTGTAATGAAACATATACGTATATACCAATTACATTCAAGGGTTTGTAACCTATACTGTGTCGGATTGAATTGTACAGTAACTGTCATTAAGAAAATATTTTTTTCCGAATTATATAACTCAAATTTTAAAGTTTCATAGCATGTTCTAATCGCTGGATCAACAAGAAAAAAACTTATAAGACAAAACAATATGAAGAATATTTTATTTTGTAAAGTTTACTCTTGTATAGTGCGTTTAAGCTTCATAGAGAATATGATGATAAATTTTAAAATTATTTTAACTTTAATTTTTAGTTGAAGGAAAATATTTTATTTTTATTTTAATTGCAAACGTAAAAAATAATAAATTTTTGGCCAACTATTTAATAACTAAAGAATTATAAAAATATATAAAATAATAAAATAAATATATAATTAATAATTACGTAATAATAATTAACAATAAATTTACAAATTGATTGCAGTTAAACAATAGTTATGAATCGTTACACCTCTTTTTACACTTATAATAAATCACACTAATATTTATACTGCGGAGATGAGATTGAGCTGTTCACATGTGCTCCTACATGTTGCGTTCACAAGTGCCCGGTCATCTACCTTAGAACTAATTTTCAAAAATAAATAATTTTTAATTTAATTACAAAATTTAAACATTGGGATAAATATATGTGAATGTTCATATAATGGTTTGCAATAATTAAATTTAGCTTATTAAGTAGTTTAAAATATGTTTTTACACGAAGAAGACAGCGATAAAAGTACATCAAGCATCCGCTAAAACAAAGAAGCTGTCACAACAGGAACATAAACTGACTCCTTGCTCTGAAAGTTTGGTTAAGACATAGGGCTGGTACTGCCATTACTTGAGAATTTTTAAAGATTGTTTGCTTGACGTTATCCTAGTAAAACATACCATGCTCACTTTTGCTCCCCTTTCCCCAACGTAAAAAACTTTTAAACTGCATTTTTTGCTTTTTGATAGTTCTTTTTAATACTTATTAGTATGCAGTTTTTTTTTTTTGAGATTTTTTTTTTACATCCGATGAAGCTCACTGTTTTTTTCTTTTTAACCTAGAAACGAGGGAAAAGTTTTACTTTATTATTTTTACTTCCTTTAAAGAAAAAAAGTATTGTATTCGCAGAAAAGTTTTCACTCAAAAATCGACCTTAATTTCTATTTTGCTCACCCCCGAATGAATGTTTATTTTTTTTTTTTTCAACCCGACCACACGTGGATAAGTGCCAAGAACGTATAGACACGGGACGATTCCCGAGTTAATTATAACGAATTTTCTCGTGAAGTCTGTAGGGTACACCGACCAGTGAGTAAACACCACCCAGTAAATTAACAGCGCGTCATTTTTTAAAAAAAAATAAGCTTCCATTTTTTTTTCTAAATAAATTCACTACAAAAGCGTTCTTTATTGACATTCTAAGCTATCTGACACCTGATTGGTTAATTTGGATACGCATTTTTTTCCTGAAAATTTTTTGAAATTTTTACTGCCGTGAATCGTTCTTTTTCTCTTTCAAAATAATAAGGCTGGTTTCGTGCTATCAATTATCTTCATAAATATTATTTTTATTAATAAATTTTATTTTCAACTCTACGAAAGAAAACTTTAGTATACATATTTAGGCTATGGATTTAAATTGTTTGAGTCAATGCAGAGATGCTTAGATTTTCACGTAGAGGGGTGTTCAGTTACTGGGTACGAAAAATTGTGAAAACCCAGTGAATGAACACTGGCAAAATTTCTTTTGATTTAAAAATAAATTTGAAGTTTCTTTAAGATATTTTCATATTCGTACATTTTTGTAATGCAGCTAGTTTTATATGCTTATTTATTTATGTATTTCATTATATATTTTATAATTTCTTTATTTTTGTCTTCGCAAACAATGCACTTTTTACTGAGTTTTATCTTTTATCTATCTATATCTCAATCTGCATATTACCCTACCTACCTACATATCTATCTATCTATCTATCTATCTATCTACTTATCTATTTTACCGCTCTCACTATCTATCTACCTATCTATCTATATCTCAATCTGCATATTACCCTACCTACCTACATATCTATCTACCTACCTATCTATCTATCTATCTACTTATCTATTTTACCGCTCTCACTATCTATCTACCTATCTATCTATCTATCTATATGTCTGTCTGTCTGTCTGTCTAGATTTCTACCTAACTGCATGTACCTATCTACTTATCTATCAATCTAACTATATATCTACCTATCTACATCTATCTATCTATATCTTTATCTCCCTTGATAGATAGGCAGGTAGATAGAGAGATAGAGAAATAGAAATATATATACAAAGAGAGAGAATAGATAGGTAGATATGTATGTATGCTTGTATATAGATAGATAGATAAATAGATAGATGAAGATATAGAGATAGATATATTAAAAGTAAGAGGTAAATAGATATATATGTAGATAAATATAGAGATATTATAGGTAGGTAGACAGATAGATCGATATATTTATTGATATATAAGTAGATAGATAGGTAGATATATTGACAGGTAGATAGACCGATAGATATAGATAGGTGGATAGATAGATATAGATAGGTAGATAGACTGATAAAGAGATAGATAGATAGGTAGATAGACTGATAAAGATATAGATATATAGGTAGATAGATATATAGGTAGATAGATAGACAGGTAAATAGATTGACAGGTAGATAAGCAGGTAGATAGATAGATAGATAGATATATTAGGACAATAGATTGGTAGATATTTAGATGTACAGACAGATAAATAGTTAGATAGTTAGTTAGATAGACAGATAGATAGATAGATAAGTAGATAGATAGATGGATAGATAGATAGGTAAGATAGATAAGTAGTAGGTAGATAAGTAGATGGTAGATAGATAAGTAGATATATAAATAAGTAGATAAATGGATAGATAAGTAGATAGATAGATAAATAGATAGATGAAAATATAGAGATAGATATATTAAAAGTAAGAGGTAAAGAGATATATATGTAGATAAATATAGAGATATAATAGGTAAAAAGACAGATAGATCGATATATTTATTGAGAGATAAGTAGATAGATAGGTAGATAGAGAGACTGATATGGAGATATATAGCTAGGGAGAGAGACTGATGCAGGAGATAGATAGATAGGTAGATATATTGACAGGTAGATAGACCGATAGATATAGATAGGTGGATAGATAGATATAGATAGGTAGATATACTGATAAAGAGATAGATAGATAGGTAGACAGACTGATAAAGATATAGATATATAGGTAGATAGATAGAGACAGGTAAATAGATTGACAGGTAGATAAGCAGGTATATAGATAGATAGATAGATATATTAGGACAATAGATTGGTAGATATTTAGATGTACAGACAGATAAATAGTTAGGTAGTTAGTTAAATAGACATATAGATAGATAGATAAGTAGATAGATAGATGGATAGATAGATAGGTAAGATAGATAAGTAGTAGGTAGATAAGTAGATGGTAGATAGATAAGTAGATAGAAAAATAAGTAGATAAATGGATAGATAAGTAGATAGATAGATGGATAGATAAATAGATAGATGGATAGATAAATAGATAGATGGATAGATAAATAGATGGATAGATAAAAAGATAGATAGCAAGATATAAATAAGTAGTGAGATAGATAGATAGATAGATAAATATATAGTGGCTAGATATAGATAAGTAGATAGATAGCTAGAAAGATAGAAAAATAGATAAAAGCATATATAAATAGGTAAATAGACAAAGAGATAGACCGATAGATATGTAGACAGAAAAATATGTTTTTAGATTAACCGATAGATATGTAGATAGACAGATGGAGGTATAGATAGATATATCGAAAAATAGGTAAATAGATTAATAGATAGTAAAATAGAAAGATATATAGATAGATGGATAGAGATATAAAAAGATAGATAGATAAATAGATTTTGATAGATAGATAGATAGATCTCAAAGAAACTTAGTTTCTTTTTGAATCAAAATTTATCATGTTCATTCACTGGACCAATTTGTGTTCATTTACTGGTTGGAGGTGTTCATTCACTGGGTCATTGTGCCATTTTTTTTAAACACCTAAAAAAGTCGGAAGCGGTACCATTTAGGTTCCCGGGATTTTTTTGAGATATTTACATAGATCAATAAAAATGTTTTAACTATCACGATCTGTATAGTATACAATTTAAAATTACTAGAATTTTTCAAAAATGAAATTGTGCTTAGCTGTTCATTTACTGGTCGGTCTACTCTATGTACGTATGTATGTGCGTATGTGTGTATGTGCGTATGTATGTCGCATAACTCAAGAACGGTATGTTCTAGAAAGTTGAAATTTGGTACGTAGACTCCTCGTGAGGTTTGGTTGTGCACCTCCCCTTTTGTTTGCATTCGGGTGTTTGTAAAGAGGTCTTTTGCCCCTTTCTGGGGGGAAATCATTGTTAATTTCGATGTAAACTCACGTGGTGTTATAATTCGGCTGACACTTGGCCATATATCGCCAGTCTTTTGGTCGCCAAGTTTTGTCACCAACTTGGCTACAAATTTGGCAATTTTTTTAAAATCTGGTTTCAATTTGGCCATTGTTGGTGATATTTAGAGAGTAAACTATCGAATCACATTAAAATTGCTAATAATAAGAAAATAACATTAAACTGGAGTAAAAGGAAGTCATGTGATGTACACATCAGCTCGTTTTTTTTAATGTGTCACACAAAAGGTAAACGTTTTGCTTTGTCGATCTTTGTATTTTAGAAATGTTACATTTACATTTGTTGCATTTTCATAAGTTTCATTGATATTGTTGCATTGCATAGGTTACAGATAAAGGTAAACGAGAGGATTTGGTGAAACTTAATTCAACCCTCACTGAGAAGACAAAAGAATTGACAACGGGATTAAATCGTTATCATGCTCTGACTCTTGATCAAAGAAAGAACCTGCTATCCGTCTACGGCGAAAAGATTGCTCCTCAGTATTATAGAAGACAGCTGGAGAGAATTATTGCGTGATGGAACAGTTATTCACCAGTTTAAGATTTTCCGCTTGGACTTTGTCTTGCTCTCCATGGAAAATACAGTATTCCAGTAACAGATGGTATTTCCACCGATGGTTTTGTAAATAAAACAGTGAACATTGTTTTGTTAAAAGTAGACATACCTTTCATGCAATAAAAAAAATGTATTAAAGAAATAAATAAACAATTCTGTGAAAGAGATAGTTTTATTAATCATATTAAGGTGGGAAAAGACTTGTTATTTTTCGAATTCCAATTAGGGTGAGCGCGGTGTTTAAAAACAGTAGCACCTTAGTAGTAATCAATTCCATCACTAGACGTTTTTCGGGGTAACGAGTTCTGTTTCGGGAGGGTTTGGCATAGACTAATAATAAGAGTAGACCGAGCTTTCCCAGACTTGCTGATGGAAAAAGTGGTTCATGGATACATCATGTGACTGGTGAGAGGCTTGGCGAAAACTTTGGCAGCATGGTTGCTAGATTGCAACATTATCTATAGTTTGGCACTCGACATATATTTTAAGACGTTATGTGTTTTCAGTAAGATTTTTTTCCAGATGCAGAGATTGAACTGTTTTTCTTTTAGTTAT
This sequence comes from Uloborus diversus, assembly GCF_026930045.1. Classification (NCBI taxonomy): domain Eukaryota; kingdom Metazoa; phylum Arthropoda; class Arachnida; order Araneae; family Uloboridae; genus Uloborus; species Uloborus diversus. The sequence goes on along the minus strand of NC_072736.1, from coordinate 170,222,381 downwards.
GCATTATTTTGACATTAGTAATTAGTTTTTGATCACGGTTTTCAGTAACTTTTATTTCATTCGGAAGTGCTACGTCAGTGTTGGCGTGAACGTAATGGCGTAAACGTTTTGCGTTAACGCAAAAATGTACTAATCGGTATCTTAAATTGAAATTGCAGATTAAAAATCTTACCGTTTGCCGATTCTTTTTGGGCGCCTGCATCTTTAATTGCTTAGAGAGTTATTGAAATTGACTAAAGAAAATGCACAATACTATCTAAACGAAAAACTCACTATATTAACAAAATATTTACAACTTAGAATAACAAATTTACAAATCGGACTCCATAAAAGATCATTCTTCCGTGTTCCATCAATTCTATTTATTTTATTTCTCGTGGGTGTTGATCGTCTGCTACGATCAACGTCCGCTGTTGCTAGGATATCCACCAGTCACATGGTTTGGTTTTTGAGCAGCAAAAGGGCTGCCATAGCTCGGTCTATTTTATTATTAGTCTATGGGATGTGGTGTATAAAAAGAGTAGCACCTTAACGATAATCAATTCCATTCAAGAACTCTTAACTTTTTGATGTTTTAATGGAACATGGCTGGAAGAAAAGCGATGCGTACTATTTTGAATTTATTACATTTAGAGAGTCTGATGTTTTGTAAAAAAACAACAAATTATTCAAGTGTCATACATACAAAAAAGAAAAAAGTCAACTGTTATTTATTTTCAAATTTACACGTTACTATATTTTTGTGTAAAGTACAAATCGTTAAAAGGAGCTTGATCAAATTTTTGAGGCTTATTTTCAATTTTCAATACTTGAAATACGCTTGAAGAGCGTTGTCTCTGATGACAATATAATAAAAATATTAATTTCTCAAAATTATTAAATAGAAATTATTTCATATTGTTTTCGAAATAAGACTCAAGAAGTTTGAAAATTATGCTGAAATTTTGTCCCGCCTACTGCATTATTGCAGTAACCTACAGCATCTTAAAGTAAAGCAATATACGTTCCCTTATCCTTGACAAAGACTTTAAGTGCCAAAAATCAAAGCTAAAAGAGATTTAACTTCACCGATTTCTTTCTTCTTTGATGCCTTTTAATGATTGACAAACATATCACTATCCCTTTTGGGGTTTGCTCAATCTTATGTTTTATTTGAACAAACTAGAATAGCTTTTGAAGACGTTTTTGATATTAATGTGTTGTAACTATTCTGTTTTCGAACTTGATGTAATACTAAAGCATAAAATGAAATTTATTTGTTTTATTCAAAAATAATGACAATAAAACTTCAACAATAAAAATCATATTATTGTGCCTCAAAGCTAGCTTAAAAGTATGTTAATAATGGTTACAAATTTAATGTTTCGCACGTTCTTTCTTTGTTTACTAGCTGCGTCACCCGGCTTTGCATGGTCTACCTCCTCCGATTTATCCCCCCCCCCCCACCGCATAGTCTATAATTTGAGTCATGCAATATTCCAGACATCCCGATCATAACATTCTGAGACTGCAGTTTCGTTCTTATTAGAGTATGGTGAAATATGAATGGGTGATGGGATATGAATAACGGTGGAATTTTTTCTCAAGTCATATTTCGAAACCAATATGTACTAATTTCTGTTAAATAATAATGAGACATTAACATGAAATTAATTAAAAACACGTTCTATTCAACGCTATTAATTATTCACGTTCTAATTACCTTCGAATGTTGGAACAAATTTTATCTGACGAAGAAAAATCAGTGGTTTCTTTTGATATTCAATTCTAATTTCTGCAAGCATTTTTTCGACCTCATAAATTAGAAAAAAGCCATTTTCGGGTCCTAAAATTAAAATTCGAACGGTTCTGTTCTTTTTTTTTTGGTATTCGAAAACAACCTACGTTCCTTCTCGGGTGTCCAAATACCTACCTGCCAAATTTGGTCGAGATCCGACATAAACTGGATTTGTATAGGGAACATATAATCACATACATACATACCCTAAAATATATTCTTTGTTTTATTTATATAAATTTAACAGAAATGTTACAGTGTTTAAATATGACTAAATGCGTCATATGTGGTAAACGGCAAACGATAAACCTCTTGCTTTAAACTAATAGAAAAAGAACTGCTAACTCCCAGAACACATTGAAAACACGTTTGGAACACTTCAACTCAGAAAAAGCGTTCCAGAAAAATAGTTAAAAGAAAGTGTACTGAAATGTGCTCCGAATGCGCCTTGCTCAGGATATTTGTCAAATTTAAACTTCAGAACACATTTGAAAACAGACTGGGAGCGACACATTGGGGCTCACTTATAAAATAATCGCTTTATTGCGTACAATTATAATTTCAACAGCTTCCCTGTAACTACCTTCAATGGAATCTCCCAATATGATCTTATATAATTAAAAACTGAGCGTATGTATCTATGTATGTACCTATGTATCTATGTAGTCATCAATGTCCAAGTTTCTTCTCCCTAACGACAGTCAACTGACCATCGAACCAGGTATCGATGGATTCGTAGTCTTCTCGTCTTTATGTTTGGCTATTTAACATAATCCTCCGATACTAATTAGCGGAGATATCAATTAAAAACTATTAATTACGACACTTAGATTTCGACATAAAATCCCTATTTTTCGAAGGCTTTCCTCCATTCAAATTATTATTCAGTGCTTCATCTCAACTTTCCGTAACAATGCTTTAATTAAAATTTGTAACGGTGAAGAAAATCATTGAGACGAAAGATCTGTTGCCGTTTTGTTTCTCGAATATAAACAAGTAAAATTTTTGTTTCTGTTTTAAAGGCTTCTCCTGTAATCGGGGGATTTAAAATGTTTACATTTTGGTTATTTTTCCGAAATCTGCCGCAAAATTTTACTGATTTTTTTTTTGTTCAAGCCTGATTGTTGAACACGCGTCACTTGACGTAACTTTCATTTTCGAGGTGGACCGTGCAAAGCCGGGCGACGTAGCTAGCACTACTTGAATTTATGCTTCAGCGAGCTGTGGTTGATTAACGTAGTGAATGACGTCATAAAGGATGACCTTCCCTGGTTTAAGGCTCCTATATAAGGGGAGTTGACTTATCCGACATTTTGTTTCCAGAACTGTCGGGCCAAAAAAATAGTATTTTTACAGAAGCCTCATTGCAGAAAACTGGTGTCCAAGCTTTAGATGCGTTGCCTGATTGATGTTTGATTATTTTATTCTATGGATGAAGACGATTTAATTAATACAAATTAAAAACAAATAAGGTTTGAAAATGAGGTTTATTGCAGTAAACATTTCCCAATACATTTTTGTTGAATTTGTGAACTGAGTTATCTTTCAAGATTCACCTTAAGTGACATTTTACTCAACTTAACATCCATTGCTTTACGACAGAGCAACCAACGAATATTATAACGTATTTATAAATTCTAGAAACGAGGTTGGATCCAAATTTGTGTTGGAACCGAAATGTCGGATAAGTTAGCCTGTCTTTTTCAAGGGGCTCTACCCTGGTTGGGCCTAGGGCCGTCCACTTGACGGTATACCTAAGAGATTGCTGAGAAATTTTCAGCGAAAGGTATTGGTATAATCAAAGGAATATTCTAAAAGAAGGATGTTCTTCACTCAGTTGAGTATTCTCTTAACAAAATTGAAATGTGTAAAATATTTCCTAAAATATAATTTTAAAAGCATGAGTATAAGGCATTTTATGTATAAAATTTAAAACCGGTAAAAAAGTTTAGCTATAGCCAAATTCTCCAGGGATGCATGATATTTTGTTAAAGGTGGGCTCTTTAATCATATATAAAATAACTAGCAAAAATACCCGGCGTTGCCTGGGTTAGCAATAATTATGAGAAACAAACGTTACTTGCATTTGTTTTCTGTTTTAAGTGAAAGACCTTAAAACACACCTTTTTGACGTGATTTAAAATCTAGCTTCTTCCTTACTCATAAAACTAAAGTGGCAGTAAGTAAAAAGAGCAAAATAGTATTCATTTAGAAACGAAAACACGAAATTTAAGCGTATACAAATGTGAAGAATTTCCGAAATATGAATTTAAACTTCACATGTTTAAAAAGATTTATCAGTTAATACTTATTTTTTTTTTTTACATTGAGTCTTACCTTCTCTGTATGTCTATTGAAGAACGAACTGTTTAAAAAAATGTAGCCGCGCGCCCGTGATCCCCTTAAACTTGCTTTAGGGATTTTGGAAAATTTCAATTATTGTGGGTTCTTGGTGCGATTTAAAATATTACCGAATTTGCGGAAATCGTTTTGGGATACCTTGGATAATGCTCCCCCTCCTTACTTTGTAAAACGGTATGTTACTAATTTTTGTTAAAGAGATATTGGCCCCATATGCTAAAATACTTTTGGTTAACATAAAATGGTGCTAAACAATTTCATCCGTAATGTTTCCAAAATAAGTAGTAAAAGTTGGCCTTGGTTTGAATTTGTGCACAAAGTCACATTAATAGAAGTTTTTGTGCTGTTCATGGATTTGCCTAATTTAGTTGCTGGATTATTTTACAGTAAAAAAAGTTTTTAAAGATTCTTTGATTGGCGATATTTTGTTTACATTCTGAAAGCTGACATACATTATTACATAGTCTTTGGCTTCAAAAACCGCGACAACTGAAAAAACTGCCAAATGCATCCGCTACTGAAATCTTTCTACATAGATTTTGTCGAGGTTTCTGCTGTTAGATTGGATAATGATTAAGTGTCCAATCAGCACAAATAATTATTAAAAAAAACCCAGTAATTACAATTGAAGTTCCGTTTAAATGGAAAATAATCAGCCAAATTTTGTTATTATTAGCCAATCTTGGGGAAAAAACGTTACTTTAAGATTTGACTTGAGAAAAGCCTCAAACAGTCAGACGAAACACAAAAATATTCAACAATTCTAGCTTTGAACTGGGAGTTGAGATGATACACTAAAAATGAATTGTATTGCGGAAAGCCTTCGAACATGGAACAAAAAAAGCCCATAACTCTTTTTTCATACAACTTAGAACTTTTTAACAGATGCAATCTTCAGTAGAAAAATAAGCGCTTTCGATGGACACATAATTTTAATATGTGCACGTATTTTTTAATCGTCATATTGGGGCATTTATGCGAAAATTTGGACAAATTAGAATAAAAAGGAACTATCAATCGGATTTTTATCGAACTGGTCTACAAACCTCCCCAGTACCAAAAAGAACAAACGGTGAAAGTTTCAGCCAAATCTGCCGGGTAGTTTCTGAGATCTTAGGGAACAAATTTACCAAAGTCCATTTTTATATATATAGATATGGCTTATCTCTCAAAACATATTGAAGTTATCTCAAGCATAAAACTAGCAGACAGGAATTTTTAAATGACACAGTAGGTATAATAATCATACGATTCATATTCATTGCTTGCAGAACTATATTCAGGACCTCAAAGTACAAAATTAATAGCATCACCAACCACTCTACCTTCCCACAGCACACTTTTAACGACTTCTCACAAAATTAACGTCGACAAATAAATGCACTCTCATTGATAATTATTAATTAACACATGAAATAAACGTATAAAGTGCCCAGAGGAAATACGCCTGGAGAAATTTTGTTTTCGCCTCATTATTAATTTATTACTTAGATGGATTTCAAGTGAGTTCGCTTGAGTCAAGACTTAGATTAAAAGCATATTGACGATACAAATTGAATTAAAACTTGCTCGGAGACTAAGAAGTGACAAGAAACTCCTATTAGTTGCATGTACCAAGCATAGCACTATTCGAGGCGTTGTTAAAGAGTTATTTGAATGTCTTGGATTAGAAAATGGTGCAAAACAACTTTTGCGTTTTTGCGAAATTGATTTTTTTTGAGTATATTTCAAGATACCATTGTAGGCGTCTTCATATTTGAATAGGGGGCTCCGACCAATGCTAGTTTCGCTTGTCAACTCCTTTGTCCACCGGCACGGGCGACAATTGAGTCAGTGAGAAGCAAAGGGATGTAAGTGGACTAGGGTGGTTCAAAAATGCATGTCAAAAAAAGTTTCTCCTAGATAACGGGACACCCATCAATATTTTTAGACTTGTGGATAGTAATACACTGGAAGAATTTTAGCTTCCTATTTCAACTGAAAATGGATGCTCGACCTCCCCCCCCCCCAAACTTCATAAGCATGGGGAGGGGGTTTAAAAATACATTGAACTGAAAAAAAGCTACATATTATAATATACACTAGTAATATGCATATACATTGCAATAAAAAAATTATTTACAAAATAAACAGCTGAGGAAATGAAATGTTACTAAATTTGTGGCATTTTCTATGGTACGGCTAATGTTAAATTAAGGGGTCATTGAGCACCCTCTTAAAATTTGAGTAAGAAGCTAACTTTTACAGCGTAATACTACTAGTAAGTCTAAAAAAATAGTTGGTGTCCTGGCCTCTAGCTGAAAAAAAGTATTTTTGAATCACCCTAAAGTGAACATTTTCAAGTTTTGAGTAAAACGCGTAAAAACATAGGTAGGCTTCCATTGAAAAGTTTTTCTAACTCATGTTGCATAACAGAACGTACCAGGGCAATTAGTTCCATCTCTTGCCCCAAGACAGATGAGAGGTTCACCCACAACTTGTACTTGTCATCTTCGAATTTTCAATTTTGCCACTATTGCTTCTCACTGCCTCAATGGGTGATTTTAATGCTTTATCCCTGGATGTCTTCAGGACATCTTCAGGAGGACTGGATGTCCGGCTTCTTAAGGTATAGAGGGGTGAGACAGGGCGGAATGGCTCTCCCTGGATGCTCTGTATCTATCGGTCCCAGCCCCATTGACCCGGTAAACATTGCCAGTCCGGAGGAGATAGAATCACAGACACACACACACATGGACTGAAGAGATATACTTGCACAGATTTTAATAGTTTAAATGCTTGAAAAAACTTTGAAGGTAGAACTATATTTAAATTCAATTAATATTATAAATTCAAAAGCTTTACCTTTTTGAGGATTATAAGCTTTGACCTAGAACGTTTATGTTTACGGTATTTTAAGAAAAAAAATCAGTATATGTATTTTTTTAACAATAACTCTTGCTTTACTTGCTAATAGTAAGGTTCTGATGTCTCAATAAGAAAAACGTATATAACTTAGAAAATTTTTGTATTGAATAATTTACAAACCAAATATGAATTTAGAATGCGTATATGATATACGTTTCATAATGGTTAATAAAAGGTTAAGAGGTTGAACTTGTCAAATCCAACTTAACACAGAAACGTTGAAAAGCAATTGCAAACCTAAATACGAAAAACTAGACGCAATCGGCTATGATAGAGAAATATTCATAAACTACTGCAGTTCAAAGTATTCTCAGTAATGCAGTTAGAGGAACTCTATGAGTCGAAAGGTTTGGTTTGTTTTTGTAAAAATAATCTCATCAAAAACAACCCTGTTGTAAAAATTTCCCCGCCAAGAAAACCTTTAACTTTTCCGCACAAAAAAGAAAACCTGCATCCTAAACCCAAAAACCTTCAGCCATAAAAAGTTATGATATCTAGTTTGCCCACCAAGTATCAGTCAAACTATCATCCTCCCTCTTCTCCTTTTTCATCACAGCTACTTCCATTAGAACCTCCTCCCACCTTCAACTCCTCAGAAATATGGATAGATCTTTTAAATTGTTTATCCTGTTTGGCGAGCAGCTTTTTGCTCACCAAGCAACCACTTCACTTTGAAAAGCTTCCCGCCAGACAAGATAAACAATTTAAAAGATGTATCCATATTTCTGAGGAGTTGAAGGTGGGAGGAGGTTCTAATGGAAGTAGCTGTGATGAAAAAGGAGAAGAGGGAGGATGATAGTTTGACTGATACTTGGTGGGCAAACTAGATATCATAACTTTTTATGGCTGAAGGTTTTTGGGTTTAGGATGCAGGTTTTCTTTTTTGTGCAGAAAAGTTAAAGGTTTTCTTGGCGGGGAAATTTTTACAACAGGGTTGTTTTTAATGAGATATCACATCTTTTTGCATTGATATTATTACTTTGTCTGTATTTTTAGAATTGAGAACATCAAGTCAAAAAACAACTGAAATTTTCAATTGAAATTTCAACAACGCTGTTTTGTGTTTTTAAGGAACAATAATGACTACCCTAATTTTACGTCAAGTTATTTTCTGACTATTAAGAGTCTATGTTCATTTTGTGAGAATTGGGCGGTTTAAATTTTATTACAATCCTTGTATCCTCTCTCTGTTGCAAAGAAAATTTCTTGGATAATAAAATACTATATTTTAAATTATATTGCTTTCGAGTATTTTACATCTTCGCAATAAATTCTATTAGTTTCTTTATTTGACAGATTATTCAACATTTTCATGAAGGTTTCTTTAAATGTTTTACAGCTTGAGGGCTATTTTAATCTAGCTTTTCACTTTTTGTTTAATTACATTTTTTCTTAAATCGTGGATTATTTTATGTTTTATGGGATAATTTTAATTGTTTGGTGACTTATCTTTTCTTGATAGAAGTCTTTGTCTTGTTTAATACCTAGTTTTGTTTAAAAGTTCATTTAAAAAACGAAATAACGCATGTAATCACCGAGCAAAAAAAAAAAAAAAAAAAAAAAAAAAAAAAAAAACTAAGCTATTAAATATTTTAAATTTGAATGTGTCAGAAGATCTATAAAACTTTACTCGATGTCAAATCGCGGATATCCCAAATTTGCCATTGCGAACGCGCATGTTGCGCGCGGACTAAGCTCCTTAAAAGTCTTGCTTAAATTAATTGCAAAAAATTTTTCAGCTAACAAATTACTGCAAAGCACGGATATCCATACACGTATTTCATATATTTTCAATTCATTATGTATTGTTTGTGAAAAATCCATTAATTTAGAAAATAAGCAAACCAATAAAAAAGTGCTATTTTTCTCTTTCAATTAAAAAGATATATGTGCCGTATTCATATGCGTACAGTTTCATATAATTTGTCACGTAAAATATTGTAATGGTTTAACCCCAGTTTCGCGCCGACATTTAAAATTTCTTCCCTCCATAAATATATCAAAACTGAAAAACAGGGGGAAGGAAATTTCGTGTCGGCAAAACTTTGGGGGGGGGGAGGACAGCATTCTAATCTCATTCATTAATTTGTTTCTCTGCTTAAATATAAACAAACAACATAGAATCTGAAAACAGAAGCCCAATGAGCTAAGTCTGCGCGCATGCGCAGTCGCTGTGGCAAATTTGTGATATCCGCGATTTAAAGTCTAGTTGCAACTGTTGGATATGTTTTAGTCTTGATTGAATTTCATTTCCTAAGAAAACTTTGGAATAACTGTTAGCTCTATTCTAACCTTGCAATTGCAGTCAGAGATTAACAAACCCTATGAGCTGAGAGTAATAAGTACATAAGAATTTAGGAAAAACTAGTGATTTTCAAACTTCAATTACTCCGGCCCATGATGTCCCAGGGGGTTGAATTTTTGTATATTTACTCAAATACCCCCCAAGAATATGTATACAAAAAATCATTACCGTAGCCCCCCGGGGGGCTGTGATAGAACCATGGGAAGGTACGATTTCGGGGGTATAAACGAGGGGGGGAAGGGGAGGGGGGTCAAATGGCACAAAAGGCACATCAGTAGGGCACAAGGAATGTGTGTGCGAAATTTCAGCTTGATTCCTTTTTTCGTCTGGGCTGTAGCCCTGTCAAAGAAAGCGAAAACTTTTTTGAACAGCGATTTTATAACTTTAATACCTCCTCCCCCTGATGGTCCAGGGGATTGTATTTTGGTTTACGGCGTCAGGGGCCACTAGAGATTGAGTGTACCAAAAATCAACTCCGGGGGTTTCATGGGGCTGAGATACAGAGGGGTGAAAAACTCAAAAAACCCCAATTCGTTCTGTCGCGTAATCTTGGTCTTGGTCGCTTTTATTTCTTTTCGTCTTTGGCGGTGGATTTGCTTCTGTTGGCTGCTGACGTTTGGTTTCCTTGGCGGGGCGGGGCGCTCCCGCGCCCCGTGATACAAATTTAATATAGTTTTGGTTTAAACCACTTTAACAAAAATAAAAGTGTTTTTACTGAAAACTTGGCTAAGTGACTTAAGTTGTCCTTTTCTGTACAGTCAAAAGTTCATAAGCCATGACATCTACTTGAGTCCTTTCTCAACTACAGTGCTGAGTATTCCAGAATTATAAAACCAAGCTCAGGCGACAAAACAGATACGTTAGAAAACAATAGGCAATATAAATGTTCAATGGTTGTTTCCCAATTTAAAAAAAAAAAAAAAAAAAAAACTGAAAAAGCATGGTCGAAAGCATAGAGTGAGTTACTTTTTTTCTTAACTTTAACTTATTTTTTCTTCTGAAAATAATCTTAAGAAACGTAACTCACTGTTTTCATTTTCGCAGCTGAGTCATAAGTGAACAAGCCGCAAGGGTTACCAGAACAAATTTTTAGGACATTGCCAAACTTCGCTAAACGAATATTTTATTTCACAGCAAATCTGACTCCACTATTAATTGATCTCAGTGAAAAATCACCAAAAGGCGAAATCTTGCCAGAAAAGAAAACCACGCTATCCGATCACAGCTGGCTGTCTTCATTTGTGACGTCACACGTTGAAACACCCTCATTTCGATATCTGACACGTAAAAAAAAGTAATTAAAACTTAAATCTTGGGAAAATAAAAGTATTTTCTGGCTCCATGTTTTTTTTTTTTGTTTGCTCATTCTGTAGAGCAGAAATATAAATAGAGGGCGCAAGTCCAATTATTGGCTTAGCACAAACTGAGGATACAACCCCAAGTCACGTGATTCAAAAACGACGAATGGTTGACACGTTTCTGAAACTAGCGGAAGAAATTTGATTTCTTAAAATGCTTTGCTTTAAAATCTATCGAGTGACTTGGGGTTTTTGGTTCATGTAAGAAAGTTTTTACTCCCTCCGTTTTACCTCTTCTCAGTGGCTTATTCTATCAATTTCAGTGACTAATAGTAGTACTTTTGATTGAAGGACACACCCCTCATTGGCCTCATTAGGATCAACAGAAAAATAAAGATTAACAAACACAGTTAGAAAAATTCAAGAAATCCAACGAATGACTTTCGACTGAAACATGAATAAGTTGATACACAATTTCCAATTCAGACACTCAATTATTTTTCTCATTCGACGCAATTTCTGCCCTAACACATTTACCAGTGAAACGCAACAAGTTTGTTACTTTTTAAACATCTCCACATTCCCATTCTCCACTCGAACATTTCCCAATAATCACCATTCAAATTCACGATATTTCAATTCACGATAACACAAGAGCGTAAAATTACGTCTCAAATTATTCCACCTGTTAAAAATTTCCAGAAACAAAATGATGGTATCTCTCCTGACTAATTATCAGTTCCATGAATTTAATCTAATCGGAGCGGATCTCCTGAATAGAGCCATCAAGCCGGGCCAAGAAAATCATTTCGGGGAGCCTTTAAAACTTGGCAGCAGCATTGTGAGAGCCGAAGAGCATGAGTGAATTACAGCTTAAAGATTAGCTTCAAAGTTTGCCGAATGCTAAAGAGCTAGGTACTTCTTTTTCTTGTTAACAGAGTGCAACTCATCTCCTTCACTAAGCACCGCATAAAAGGTTGTCTCCTCCCCGTGGGATATCTGAGAGTCATTAAAAGTGTTTGCGCAGCTCATTCACGCTGCTTAATGTACCGAGACAATATGGCGGCAGGCTTTAAAGAAATTCCTTTTGCAAAATTTTTATAGCAGTCATGATTCATGCGATAAGAAACCTTTTTGAAGGGAAAACAATGCGTAAAATTTAATGCTTCTCTAGAGCCACAGAGAAATCTTTTTCATGTTTCGATTTGTATATTAATGCGGCTTTTGGTTGTTTAATATGATATTGAACTTTGAAAAACATTATGGCTCTCTAATAACAATTTTAGATAATGAAAATTGGGGTTATAAATTCTTACGAGGAAGCACAATAAATTATTTTTAAAACTTCTGAAGAAAGCAAATTAATGGTAAAAAGCTGATGGATTTTCTAATTAAATTTACCACCCTTTTAACAGCTAAGAATTTCCCGGTACACTGCATTTTCTTTATGTTAATTTCCTTTTTAAAGTTAAGAATTTTCTTTTACATAAATGCAGTAAAAAATTACTATAAAATTAAATTAGCGTCTCTTTGCTGTTTTACATACAATTAACTTTGCATTAACTTGAGTATTGGTTATTTAAATCAAAATTTTCAAGAATATACTTGATGTTTCTCTATTTTCCGTTAGAATTTAAGGAAAATGTCTCTGCAGCAGTAGGAGCACTTGTAGCAGCAACGAAAGCCGTTTTGTTCTGAACAGATTCGATTGATATTTCAGTTGGTTTGAGCACGCAAGTTAGACGATCTATTTACTAAATTTAATGAGAGAAAATATTAAAAAATAACTTCGTTAAGTAAAACGAAATCGCTCAATCATCTGCACACATTATTTTTGAACCTGTTATTTAATAAAATAAGTAATGCTAGCAGTTATCAACCGTTAACTATATCGATCAGATAGGAAAACTCTAGATAAATTTGAAATCTTCTATTATTTTCGAAAATTCGCCAAATGTGCTAAATTTGGCAACAGTTAGTGATTTGCAAGTTTACAAGTTTTGACAAATTCTCAATAAAATTTAATGTATTATAATGAAGTTGCAATTGTTGATATTTTGTTGTTCCGTTCAGTGAAAAGCAAATACAAAATGAAAATTTAAATGCTCTAACGAATATGCTTTATAAACAACTAAAACTCATTTTTTAAATTGCGATAGTAAACAACTTTTACGCTTCATCGAAACACATCATTTCAGCTGCATTATATCACTGCAAACTTGCTCATTCTCATAAGCGTTCGCTTGAAAGATAATTAAAAAAAAATTTATTTGAATTTTGACGTTTTGAATTCAAATTATGTTGTTTGCAATCAGAGATTGCCACTGGACTCCACTCATTGAGTTTCTTGTTTCTAAAAATGGAATGGAAATAGTCATAAATTCTCACCCATCATATTATGACTGGTGCTTTTCTAAATGTGGAGTTACAAAAAAAACTGGTCATTAGGATACGGCAATAAAAATCTTGTTATTATGGCAAATTTGCACCCGCATACTCATTATAAGGACTAAATTTAGTGTTTATGCCTTCATGGTACTTTTAATTTCTTATCACTTTTTAATGACAGGAATTAAAAATCTAAAAATTTGGTATCAATGAGAAATTGCGCTTTTTAAGTTCATCAATGTTGACATTTTTCCTGAAAAAACATAATTTTACAGTACTCCCTCTTTTTAAAAGTAAAATCTGCCAAAGTTAAGCCTTGAATAAACGCAAACGATTTGCAACCATAGCGACGAAAATTTGCCCTCTTAAAAAGTAATAGTAGTAAAGTAAATATTAAAACAACGAGCTCCTTTTTCTCGTCGTCATGGCAATCTAAAAAATCACAGCAACATCAACCCCGGTCAATTGAGTTTTCACAAGCACTTCGTGATTGTTCAATAAACAACTTTGAATGAATGACATTAAACAATTTCCACATTTTGACTACAGCCCCTCCCTAACTGAGTAATATGAAGTGATGTTTCTATTAGAGTGACAAAGTGGCAATCTCTACCTTGCGGCTAAATGGCCGAGAACATCGCAGAGCACGCCCCATAACATCTCATCCTCCATTGATCGTCGGAACTGCTCACATGCTTCTTCGGATACCTTGTCTCATCCTTCATCGGAGGATTAGGAGCGTAGTCTTCTTCCTACGGTTGGACAGCAAGGAAGGATGGCGTTGTAAAACTTTTGAAGCTTTTGTAATCACCGGGAAGATAGTTATCTTACAGATGAAGTGGGCCAGCGAGAATAATGGATAGTTAATTGTTTTGAAGATTAACTCGAGCCGTTGTATTGAATGTTGGAATTAATTTAATCTATTACTCTTGCGAGTGGTGCCCAACCCTTTTTTTTACCCGCGGGATGCATCTTATATTGAAATTAGTCTTGTGGACCAGGGCATTAGCAGATTTTAAACGTAGCAAAGAATTTCTATATAACATCAGAAAATGTGGAACAGTTAAAAAAATTAGGAACTAAGAATTGTTTACTACTTGATGCTTGGTCCTATTAGGTTTTGGGGCCTACCGCAGTGCATTTGTCTAACGGGCTATTCGGCAAATAACCATTGAGGGGGTTACTAATTAACTACAGGGCTCCTAATCCAGATCATGCCAAACGCCTGATTCCAATTTTATTAAGCTTCGAAATATTTACATAAAAATAGTTTTTAAACTTGGTTTTTATTTAGGGTTATTTCTTTGCCTAGGCTCTACTGTTTTTGTTCCCCTTAATTCTCATGCGGGTGGTGGGGTGGTGGAATAAGGGGAGGGGGGCTGATTTAAATATAAAAGAGAAAAATCACTTGATTTTTTTTATACAGTGTTCGATGCCTCAGGCTACCTACAACTTATATACGAACACACAGTAGAGTCTCGAAAATCCGAGTCCCAAAAGTCCGAGGTTTCGCTTAATTCGAGGTGCTTGGTTGATAATTTTAGGGTATACTATTTTTACAGACAAAAAATATTTTAATCTGAAAATCGAAAAATTTTGCTCTGTAGAACTTTCCTAAAAACATACAATAAGGTAATAACGTGGTATTGAAAGGTTTATGTCAGTAACAGTCGCCAAGAAATATTTATCGACTGTTAGAGATGGATTAAGGAATACCTTGGAGAAAGTAAGAAGTTGGTTGGTACAAAAATTAACTTGAAATTAAAACATTGTTTTGCCTCAAAGAACAAACAAACATCTCTTTTAGAATATCCGATTGCAATTGAAAAGGGAAGTGCAAAACTTGGCGCTGTACAATTCGTATCTACGAAATTTTCTCCTTCTATGACTAACGTTTTTGTATTATGTGGTGAGGTACATACGCACGCTCACACATAGACACAAAAGTCACGACAAAACTCATCAAAAAAAAAACAAAAAAAAAAAAAAACAATCAAAACTCGTTTAGGATCAATTAAAACATAAATTTATCTTGAAATTTGAGTGATTAAATTTTTCGAGGAGACAATATTTCCTTTTCATAGCGTAAGAAGTAAACAGTGCATGTCCTTATGTAGTCCAATTGAATTATTTTTTTAGAGTTTTCGATGCCTCAAACGTCACACAGTTTTAATACGAATACATTCTACAGTACATTTATTGCTCAACAGTTATGTGTTCCCATGAATTCTAAGAGATAATCGGGTAGGCCATGCAATTGTTTCAAGTTATTTCACTGCTTTTATCACTTGCATGAGCTTGTTTTTTTCTAGCATTGTAAATCAAAGAGAGATTAATTTTAAAAGGAAAAAGAAAAAGTCTTTGAAATTGATTGAAATAGTTGTTGCCGACTTTTTGATCTCATGAGTATCTTTTTTGTTTTTAAATGTAAAAAACATACGCAATGTGAATTTCTAATAGTCAATAAATTGCCCAGAAAGGAACATGGCAATTTCTGGACTTGGTACTGATCAATATTCTTGTATTATTTAGTTTGTTTCTGAAGTAAATGTTTCCAAAATGCATTAAATTATGAAAAAAACCCACCTTTCCTTGATAGTGGGGTTTTTTCCGAAAAAACCTGGGCGGGTTTTTCTAACTGTGTCTAAATAGGTTAACCCTGGTTATAAGCAAGTTTGAATGTATCTATTATATCTCCATGAAATAAGATTCTAAAAAGTTTTGTTCAAAAGAAAAACTGAAATACAAATAAGTATTTTTCTTAAAACTATCAACGAAATTATTTCTTTTCCTATAGATCTGGTTCGAAAATATTCTCAGTTTTAATTTAGATTTGGATGAAAGTATCTGCTTTCGATATTTAATTCACTTTGAAATGAAATCAGGTCACTTCGCTTTTAGGGTACACGGAAAAATCGACACAAAACAGAGGGTAATGGAAAGAGACTTTGCTTTACATTAACAGCTTTTAATCAAGTAGTTCTTTAATTAGGAATCCAGTATCGACCAACTCTGAAATTCAAAGCAGTAATTGAATTTCATTGAATTGGATTTGAACTTGTCGATCTTATAGTTCTTTTCTTTCGCAACTTGGGAAGTTTCAAGGCAAAATTTTCCTTTTAAGGCTAGTCTATTTGATTTAATTATTTCAAGAAAGTATTTGATGTAATTATTTGGTGTTTTGTTTTTAGAAGTAGGGGAAAATATTAGATCAGGATTAGTATCAGTCTCAAAAAAAAAAAAAAAAGACGTTTTAAAAACCATTTATATTGTCAAGCTAAGAAAGTAAGTGGCTGTGAGAATGTGAGAAGAAATATCTTTAACTGCAATCGCAACTCCAAATATTTCGGTTTCTCAGCTGAAAATAGAATAGAAAGCGATGAGATATCATCACGCCAGCAAAAACAGAATTAGAAAATCTATTTTTTTTTTTTTTTTTTTTTGAAAAAAAAAAAAAAAAAAAGAATTTCTAGTTAATGTGATTGTCCAGAATGACCAGAATCCAGAATTAAACAGATTCACAACTCCAGAGCTCGAGTACGCTACCTTGCGGTGATTAACAATACTAAAGAAAAAGGTAAAACATTCCATTCCACGCGTTTTCTTTGGGGCAAATTACAGGCTTCATGCACTTTGTGAATAGAAAAGAAATCTTCCCACAAACACGATGAAAAATTACTGTCATTCACTAAGCGTCAAAGCAAGTTATAAGTTACGGCATTCGTTTGTTTTACCTTTCTCGTTCGCCATTAGACAGTGGCTACAGCGCTTCCTATAGTTTATTGGAACTGCGCATTGTTTGTAGTTAAATGGTAAATAATTATCAGGACTTTTATGGAATAATAACTCTCACTAAAGCAGTTTTTTAAAAAAAAAATCCCGCTATGGCAGGTAAAGTGAATAAGTCTTATACAATGTAAAAAAAATCCTGAAACGTACCTGGACAATAATCAACTCATGTGCGCAATTTCTGCCAGTAACACAATTTCCAAAAAACTGGAACGTTTTTCTCTAAAAGTCAGTAACCTTTCTAAAATTATTGTGGAATCTTTCCGAAAAATGCAGGAATAATCTCCTTGGTTAAATCCATTTATGTTTCTCGTACCTTCAAATAAATTTAGAAGGTTTACATGAAAAACTTGACACCTCCCTGATTCACCGAGAAAGCTAAGACAGTATTATATTAACTAAGCTCTAAGCATCCCTGCAATTCTTGCAAAGCTACGGAATCCAGAGACTTATTCGCTCTCTATGAGGAGCTCAGTCAATCTGGACGGGCCGTAATCGAACTGAAACCGATACACTAAAATACATCCAGGTTATTCTTTGAACTTTGAGTTAAACACATTTTTCACAACAATGCGAAGTCTGTCCCATGAAACGTAACAATTCAGGAAACCTTTTGACGAAGATACTTGAATTTCATACACCGTAAAAAAATTCCGAAACGTTACTGAGTATTTCCGTGTTACTTTTCAGGATTTCAATAGTTTTTATCCACTTCTTGAAAAAATCAAGCGTTAATGTTAAAAAGTTTCCTGATTTGCTACAAGTTGCGTGAATGCAGATTTCTGACTCTGAAAAATAATTTTAGCTACTGGTTTAACGACTAGCTGAGTGTGTTTATAAAAAGTATCGGCATTAGTTCGATTACGGACTGTCCACGCTGACTAAGCTCCCAAAGGGAGCAAATAAGTATGAACGACGCCGAGTTGAGCTGCAGTAGTAGCGTCAGATTGCAGCTCCATATGCGCCATGCTGTTCATTAGATTTCTATAATATGTTGTATGAACTATTCAGGAGTTGTACAGTTAATAGTTGTAAAAAAAAAAAAAACTGAATGTAACCCCCCCCCCCCCCCCCCAAGTAGCACGCACTGTGGGGAGACGGTTGGCCAACGGTGGCTAATGGTAGAAACCGATGGGGAATGGTAGGTTGGAAACGCAACGATGAGCCAACGATGGCCCTTCAGTTTCTGGGCATCGTCGGGCCAACCGTGAATACTCTTTTCGATGGGCCATCGTTGGGAAACGGTAGGCTGGGCCACGGCTGCCAAAGCGCACAGTGCCTAACGTTGGCCAACCGTGGAGCTCCACCATTGACCAACCATCATCCAACCGTTTATGCTACTTGGGAAGTTCTCTTCCATAATTTAAAATATTAGTTATGTGAGTTCCTAACTTTTTTAAACCTCGTCGAATTTGATCTGGATAAACCAGAGATCCGGATAAACATGGTTATACCGTATATACGTATACCGTACGTACAACGATGAGGAATATATAACAATAACCAAACTCACCAAGATTTGAACTTGCGTCAACCAGGTGGTACGAGTGCAGCATTTTTGAAATGGCAACAAAACAAGAAAAGCGGGTTTTGTTGCGTTTAAGGCTCCTATACACTGAAGAGCCAAAAAAACTGGTATAGGCATGCGTATGCAAATAAATTGATATGGAACCAATCAGAATACGGCGCTGCGGTCGGCAACGACTATATAAGACAACAAGAGTCTGACACAGTTGTTAGATCGGTTACTGCTGATACAATGGTAGGTTATCACGATTTAAGTGAGTTTGAACGTGGTGTTATAGTCGGCGCACGAGAAATGGGACATAGCATCTCCGAGGTAGAGGAGAAATTTGGATTTTCCCGTATGACAATTTCAGGAGTGTACCGTGAATATAAAGATTCCGGTAAAACATCCAGTCTTCGACATCGCTGCGGCCGAAAAATGATC
Source organism: Uloborus diversus (assembly GCF_026930045.1). Taxonomy (NCBI): domain Eukaryota; kingdom Metazoa; phylum Arthropoda; class Arachnida; order Araneae; family Uloboridae; genus Uloborus; species Uloborus diversus. Next base: position 170,203,605 of record NC_072736.1, on the reverse strand, counting down.
GTGAATGAACGGGACCGACGAAGATTGCGAAACATCATTAAACGTGACAGAAAAGCAACCCTTCCGCAAATTGCTGCAGATTTCAACGCTGGGCCATCAACAAGTGTCAGCGTGCGAACAATTCAACGAAACATCATTAATATGGGATTTCGGAGCCGAAGACCCACTCGTGTACCCTTGATGACTGCTCGACACAAAGCTTTGTGCCTCGCCTGGGCCCGTGAACACCAGCACTGGACTGTTGATGACTGGAAACACGTTGCCTGGTCTGATGAGTCTCGTTTTCAACTGTATCGAGCGGATGGACGCGTACGGGTTTGGAGAAAACCCCATGAATCCATGGACCCTGCATGTCAACAGGGGACTGTTCAAGCTGGTGAAGGCTCTGTGATGGTATGGGGTGTGTGCAGTGGGGCTGATATGGGACCACTGATACGTCTTGATGTGTCTGTGACAGGTGCCACGTACGTAAGCATCCTGTCTAATCATTTGCACCCATTCATGACCATTGTGCATTCCGACGGACTCGGGCTATTCCAGCAGGACAATGCGACAGCCCACACGTCCAAAATTGCTGCAGAGTGGCTCCAGGAACATTCTTCTGACTTTAAACAGCTCCGCTGGCCACCAAAATCTCCAGACATGAACATTATTGAGCATATTTGGGATGCTTTGCAACGTGATGTTCAGAAGAGATCTCCCCCTCCTCGTACTCTTAGCGAATTATGGACAGCCTTGCAGGATTCATGGTGTCAATTGGATCCAGCACTACTACAGACATTAATCGAGTCCATGCCACGTCGTGTTGCGACACTTCTGCGTGCTCGCGGAGGCCCTACACGATATTAAGCAGGTGTACCAGTTTTTTTGGCTCTTCAGTGTATAAGGGGAGCTGCTTTTTTTGACATTTTGTTTCCAAAACTGTCGAGCGAAAAAAATATTATTTGTACAAAAGCCTCATTGCAGAAAACTGGTGTCCAAGCTTTAGATGTGTTGCCCGATTGATGTTTGATTATTTTATTCTGTAGATGGAAGACGATTTAATTATTAAAAACAAATAAGATGTGAAAATGAGGTTTATTACGGTAAACATTTTTCGATACATTTTTGTTGAATTTGTGAACTCAGTTACCTTTCTAGATTCACCTTAAAAGACCTTTTGCTCAACTTAACATCAATTGCTTTACGACATAACAACCAGCAAATATTATAACGTATTTATAAATACTAGAAACGAGGTTGGATCCAATTTTGTCTTGGAACCAAAATGTCGGATAAGCCAGCCTTCTTTTATCAAGGGGCTCTAGTTGCGTTGTGATATGATCACTGATGATGTGTGGCTTCATCTGTTCTTGTAGTGCTTTGGGGGATTATTAATGACCTTCTTTATTTACCCCACTGCCAAAAACTTAAAAGAGCTAAGGAATATCATCCATGCGGTTGTGATAACACACGGCAGAGTAACACGCCTCACACGTTTTGTAGCGCCTCACAGTGCGGCGCTCTTACGGTCGAAGTGGACGAAAGTCGTTCTTGACGAGATTTTGTAATATGTACTATAGGGATGCACCGATAAGCAAATTAGCCGATTACCGATTAATCGGCTCTGGCTGATTAATGATTATTATCAATGCTACTAATTCCTCCGTGACTTTTTTCTTTTCTTTTTCCTTTGTTTTTTGACTTTAGAAATAGTTATCAGTTTATTTCTGAAAGACAATTTTCCTCTTCTTTCCTAATTTCCCAAAAATAATTTCAAAATTTCGTGCAGTTTCTTTCAGCCAATTTTCAAATTAATGTTAATAAAATCACAAAATGTTAACTAGACATGAAAAATTTAAAATATTAGGGAACAGCCTATGGTCAGTTAGGCAAATTTAGGAGCATTTTTTAATTTAAATTTATTTTTACATTATTAGTAGCTATTTAATCCACGTTTCTTATCTATATATATATAAATGAATGTTTGTCTGTATGTCATCCATGAACTCAAAAACTACCCGGCAGATTTGGCTGAAACTTTCACCGTTTGTTATTTTTGGTACTGGGAATGTTTATAGACCAGTTCGAAAAAAATCCGATCGATAGTTCCTTTTTTATTCCAATTTAAGTCACAATCCATTTGATAAATACGAATAAAATTATCGGCAGCAGAAATTAATTCGTGTGAAAGATCTCATTGATAAGAAGTGAGCTGTTGCCATTTTCCTTGAGTTTGAACAAATAAATTCTTTCTTTATTGTTTTATGACTTTTCATGCAACGGGGGGATTTAAAACTTTTTCTATTTGATATTTTTAGCGATTGATTGATCTTGCAAACTGCGTGAGTACAAAATTTGAGTATAGTCACGACTTCACTTGATACCTGGACCGATTATTTTGAAAATTGCTATATATATGTATTTTTCCACGGAGAAGGTGCATAATATGCTCATTGAAGCCACTCGCCACCAGGTGGCACTGCAGAGTAGCAACTTCTGCCCCGTTCAATCGATTGTCATGAAAATCAGTATAATGATGTATTTTTTTGTTGGCGTAGCAACGCACGTCGGGTACAGCTAGTTCATTATAAAAAAATTATAAGTTTATCTAAAAGCACTATTCTAAATGGGAAAAGTATTGACTCATGAAACATGATGCAGCATTGTATATATGTGCATATTTATTCAAAATAAAAAATATATAAGTTTAAAAAATATTACTCTAGCCATCAGTTTGTAAAAAAAAATGAAAAAGTAAAGTATGTACATATTTTTGTACAAATTTTCTACACATTTTTCTTAACAAAGAGTAAATATAAATTTTTTCAGATTTCTTTCTGCATTTAGTTAAAAAAAATTGAGATTGGAAAATAAGATATTTTTTGAAAATCACTTTCAAAGCAGTTAAAAGCAGGAAATATTTGCATATTTATGATGTATGGTAGTTGCGGAATCAAAATATTTCAAAACCTCAGAATGTTTTGGGTCGAAATTGAAAAATATTGATTTGAAGTTTTTTTTTTTTTAACGATATTTAAATATACCAACGAAAACGTTTTATTCAAAGATATTAACGAAAAAAATTGATCTTAGTCACCTTATTTGATGCCTTACACACTAAATGGAACATACACATAGATGAAAATTACCGATGCGTCCTCAACATGAAAAAAGAACGCACTAAATTAAACTTGTTTCACTTTTAGAGAAATGTGATCTGCCACTTATTCAAACATGATTTCTGTTCTTTATTTTTATGATATCGGATAAAAAGCTCAAATTCCATTTCACTAAAGTCACTATGAAGGGATTAATAAGACAAAACAAGTTGGAAAAAGAAGTCGCATTTTCCACTTTTTCCATAGCCCTGACGCACTGTGCGCCATCCTGGCAATAGTCATTATTGCCGTTTGGATGCTATCCTTGAGTTATTCTGAGACTTTTGGTAGTAGAGGTTACTAGTATTAGGTTTGGTACTAAAAGGAGGTCATTACTGTACCCCTTAAAGCACTGAGTAAACCATCGAACTGAAATTTTGTCGGATTATCTACTCGCCTCACCTCTAAAAATGTACTATGCACTGTTAAAAATTTTCCGGAAAATTTACGGTAATTGTTACTGGCATCCATGTTGCCAGTAACTATTACCGTAAAAATCAAATGTTACTTTAAAATTTTACGGTTTCCTCGGTAGGCCACAGCAACCAGTAGGCGCTGGGATCGCTTATTTCTCCGGTATAAATTACCGTAAAAATCAGCGATGCGTCGGCGATGCAATTTTACAGTAACAATTACCAGAAAATCTTCCTGAATTTTTAACAGTGTGTGGCCACTGTGCAAAAAAATTTGAGACCTTTAGTATACTGTTAAAACAATTCAGAAGCCCTAGGAAAATAATGGGCTGCTAATCTGCCCGGTTTGTGGTAGTAACATGTCTTCCAAAAAACAGGAACGTTTCTCGCTTAAGTTCAGAAACCTTTCTGACATTGTTGTGGAATCTTTCTGAAGAACTCAGCAAGCTCCCCGGTTTAAGTCAGCCATGACTCTGTAACCTTCAAGGAAAATTTAGGCATATATACAGTAATAACCAGCGCTTTCCCGAGTCACCAAGAAAGCTCCAAATCCATTACTGCAACCAGGGCCAGCTCTAAGACAAAATGGCAAATCACTTTCTAGAAGTTAATACAAAGCTGCGGAACCAAGAGATTTATTTGCTCTCATTGCGAGCTTTGTCAATCTAGACGGGCCATACCCAATCCGAAGTTGATACACTTAATAAGTACGCTCAGTTAATCTTTAAACTGGTATTATAAACTAAAAATATTTTTCACTACGATGAGAAGTCTGCATTCGTGAAGCTCTTGACAAAGATACTTGAATTTGACGTGAATTAAAAATATCCTACGTTACTCTTTGCAGAGATACAGAACAATGAAAATCCAATCAAAGTGTACTACGTCACACAGGCAGAATTATATTTTAATAACTAAAAGCTTTACCCGATGAAAATAATTTCCAATTCTGAAATACGCTTAAGGCAGCCATGGAACATTTTTAGCCCGCTTAGGAAATCGTTGGAGGAGTGTGGTATTGAAATTCTTCGGAGAAAATGGAATCGATGTATTGCAAAATTCGTTTTCTTTTGTTCGCAGCGAATGGCATCAAAACAGCAGGAATCAGAAATAGAATGGCAATTTCTGCCAACAAAAGTTTAATTTAAATGTTGTTTTTTTCGCAGTTTGAGCGTTTGAGAACTTTATCTGGAGCTGATTTTATCAAAAGGAGCAGTTTTCTAAGACAGTTTTGTTAAAGAATAAATTGCATTTAATGCATTGTTCGATTAATTTGTCTTGCAGATTATTATGAAAATGATGTTCAGCATGAAAATGAGAAAATAATGGTTTAGTACGAATTTCAGAGACATTTGAACAATAAATGAAGCTTAGCATAAGCTGTAAATTGTGATTAGCGTTAATCACTGATAATTAATTTAGTGATGACAAATTAGTTTAGTAACAAATTAAATTAGTCGCTTACCTTTTTGTTACTAATTAAGTAATTATCAGTGATACAAAAAAATATCAATTTTTTGACAAAAACATTTTTGTTTTGGAGTAAATTGCACTTTTCAACAAATTTGTCTAGCAGATTATAAATAAAATGATGTTAAGCTCAAAAGTTGGAAAATAATTCTTTAATATGAAATTTGAAGATTATTTAAACATTGTGCAACTCGCAGCATAATCCGTAAAACTTTAATCAGCGTTAATTACTGATAATTAAATTAGTGATGAAAAATTAAGTTAGCAGCAAATTTAATTAGTAACTTGCTTTTTTGTTACTAATTTAGTATTCATCAGTAATGTATACAGATATTTATTTTTGGACAAAGACGTTTTTGTTATAGAGCTGCATATGCATCTGCTGCACTACTCAATTAATTTGTCTAGCAGATTACTAAGAAAATGGTGTTTAGCAATTGTAACAATTATGGTTAAAGTTGGAAAATAATTTATTAATATGAAATTTGAGGACAAAGACGTTTTTGTTATAGAGCTGCATATGCATCTGCTGCACTACTCAATTAATTTGTCTAGCAGATTACTAAGAAAATGGTGTTTAGCAATTGTAACAATTATGGTTAAAGTTGGAAAATAATTTATTAATATGAAATTTGAGGAAAATTTAAGCATTTTATGAAGTGTAACCCTCAGCATAGTCAGTAAAACCATGATTAGCGTTCTTCGTTTTTATTAAAATTAGTAAATTAGCAATAAATGCTTAAACTGGTAAATGAAATTTCAATTAGTAAAAAATTTAATTAGTTACATGATTCTTTGTCACTAATTAAATGATCATCAATCATGTAAAAATCAGCACCATGTAGCTGATGCTGAGCTTTACCGGCAAATTCTAACAATATAAGTCAAATGTTTTCTTTTCTTTTCTTTTTTTTTTTGGCAATCAGAATATTTTTAAAAAATCTCTGCAGCTGAACGAAGTCAGATTTTAAACCACATTTTTACAAAAAATTGAAAATAAAACTTTTAAAAATTAAAAGGAAAGCAAAGAATAAATATAAACAAAAAATACACATTAGTGCCGTTGAAAGTATTATTTATTCTTTAGTTAAATGGGCTAAAATAAATTGGGTCATTGGCCGTTTGAACTAACAAGAACGTCATCCTAGAAGTCATGATGATAAACAAGGTTTTTCTTGAGCCACGCAAAAACGATTTCAAAAATACATACTATCTTGTTTTTTTACCTGAAACAATAAAACTTTCTTTTCTTTTCCCTTTTTTTGAGAGAGAGAGAGGGAGAGAGAGATTTATGATACCAACGTATTTCATAGCAATATCAGCCAGCTCTATATCTGGTGAGTACATTTTTCTCCTGCAAATTCTAGAACAGCTGTTTTCAAACTGTTAGTCTCAGGTACTGTCAGCAGCGTTTAAGTTGGACGAAGAAAAATGAGGGGTTGGACAAGGATCGCAATTTTCCTTGGCCTCCAAGTTCTTTATTTGAACTTACTCTTCATCTTTTATAAGATACTCAAATGAACTAGAATTACCAATTAATGACTAAAAACATACTTTTTAGCTCAAAACCAAATACTTTGTTCAAAAAATATATGTAACGCTTCCAAACGTAACTAAATTATACTCCGTGAACGTGTTAACGAGGTCAACTAGATTGATAGCTGATGGGAAAGGCAGCGCCCCCAACTTGGTCTATACGTACAAAAATGGTATATGTGTGTGTATATGTGTGTGGCCTATGTTCTTCATACAAATCCCAGTTTCATCGAATCTTTGCCAAATTGGACAGAGGTCCTTTTATGTTTAGGAATGGGGTTGTTCCCTTCAGTCAAAAGTACTACTTTTAGTTACTGAAATTGATAGAATAAGCAAAAAAAAAAAAAAAAGAAAAAAAAAAAAAAAACATGGAGCGAGAAAAAAAACTTATTTCCCTAATGTTTAGTTTTTAATTCATTTTTTAAAATGTCCGATTTCTTTACTAATAATAAAGCTGAAAGTCTGTCAGGATCTCTGTGACGCGCATAGAGCCTAGACCGACCATTCAGCCGATTTTCATGAAATTTGGCACAAAGTTAGTTTGTAGCATGGGGGTGTGCACCTCGAAGCGATTTTTCGAAAATTCGATGTGGTTCTTTTTCTATTCCAATTTTAAGAACAAAATTCTCATAAGATGGACGAGAAAAAACGAAATTATGATTACTTGAAACCGTAACCAAGCCAATTGGCGAGAAAATTCACCATACATTATATATAAATATACAGGCGAACCAAAAGACCTTTTAATTTTCTATTACGGGCAAAGCCGTGCGGGTACCACTAGTTGAAAATAAAGTATGGTCTTTATGACGTCGCAAGTGATGCACTTTGCCGCATCTATCTACCGCATTTCCACGTTATGATAATCAAGAGGCGAATTAAATATTGCTCTCTACCCTCAATCAACTCTTTTAATCAGTCTTTATCTTAGCATACACAGTTAAAAGTTTTTGCGCCAGGGGCGGGAGGGGGGGGGAGAATCTACGTTCTCATGTTTTCAAAATTCCTTTCCCGAAAAAATCCGGGTATTTACCATTCTTTTATTTCTATTTTCGCTGTATATGATATTACTTTAGTAAAAGTGATGTAGAAGATAAATAATAAAAAAAAATATTGCATGTGATCCATATCCAAACTGGTTGCGAATTGAAAAATAATGAAAACACGTAACTGGAATAATTAATTTTGTAAGTACAATGCTGTAAATACAATGCTGTAAGTTTCGCATTAAATTTTGTTTAAATTTATTCACTCATACCCCATAAGAGTAATGAAAATGAAACGGCCGACTACTGGGTTCATACATGGCGAGAGCACTGGATTTCTATGGCCGACTACTGGAGCATTTTCTAGTGTTAACAATAGGTTAGTTTTTAAAATAAAAATGATTTTATTTCAGAAACAATTTAGTGAATCATTATCAGAAAGGTATAGCCTAAAGCCTTACAATGCTTTTGTTGTTGTATTGCTTGCTGAAATTTATAGGCTAACAAAAAACAGCAATCGCTGTCTTAAATGGCCGACTACTGGAGCTCTTATCCTATATAATTGCTGAAACGACTTTTATTACGATCATCGTCACCAGTACCAAATGGACAATTTCTCTCTGTCCTGAATTACGTAAATGAGTTAAGTACGGGTTTAATTTTAACTTATAAAGCTCATTTTAAAACTGCCTCAAATTATTTTACCGCTATACGCTCATATTTTTTTTTGTCAAGTTTTGTGATGCAAACTAGAACATAGGAACAGGGGAATATCATAAATATATAAAGTATTTAATCTGTAGTAAGATTTTAAAAAAAAAAGTAATTTGAAAAACCGCCAGATCTAATAACTAACTCTAATAAAGATAAAAACCTAGTGAATCAGTTTGTTTTTAGCATAGCATTTTTTCATAGAATTTAATTTTTGAAACGTTTCTCAAGTCACTGCTTTAAATGAATATTTAATTCCAAAGACTTAAAAAATTCTGTTTTAGTCGTCCACTTCATACATTCTAAAAAGAACTGCAATAACTCAAAAGGAAAACTTTTGAGATAATATCTTCAAACATATTCCAAACAAAGCCATTTTCTTCTCATCGTACATCCAGTGCTTAAAACTTCTAATTTGCCTGCTAATTAGCTGTGGATATATTATCAGTGTTTTAAAGTAAAGTGGAGCAAATTGCTGGTCTTAATTAAATCAAACTTAGGTTAACTTTTCTTTCGTTGTATTTCTATTTCGAAATTATTTCGTCATTTTTATCTGATAAGAAAAACAATCAAGAAAAAAAAATTGCAAAAAATTGTAATGATAATAATTTTATTTTACGTAGGATGAAAGGATGTTGATATGATGTAATAGCAATGTACGAGGACTTGCAAAAGTTCTCAAAAACCAAGGTTGTAGATATTTTATTCTTTACTAGTGGTACCCGCACGGCTTTGCCCGAAGTAGAGAATTAAAAGGTCATTTGGTTCGCCTATATATTTACAAATAATGGATGACGAATTTTTCGCCAATTTGCTATGTTCATTTGCTTGCCCATGTTACTGTTCCACGTTATGATAATTTGGTAATTTTCTCGTTCACGTTCTGATAATTTGCTCGGTAAAAGTTTATAAAAATTGGAATAGAAAAAGAACAAAATCGAATTTTTGAAAAATCGCTTCGAGGTGCACATCCCCATGCTATAAACTAATTATGTGCCAAATTTCATGACAATCGGCCAAACTAGAGCCCCTGGAATAGGGCAGGCTGACTTATTTGACATTTTGGTTCCAAGACAAAAGTGGATCCAACCTCGTCTCTAGTATTTAAAAATACGTTATGATATTCGCTGGTTGCTATGTCGTAAAACAATTGATGTTAAGTTGAGTAAAATGTCACTTAAGGTGAATCTCGAAAGATAACTTAGTTCACAAATTCAACAAAAATGTATCGGGAAGTGTTTACTGTAATAAACCTCATTTTCACATTATTTGTTTTTAATTTGTATTAATTAAATCGTCTTCATCTACAGAATAAAATAATCAAACATCAATCAGGCTAATGATTGATGTTTGATTATCCATCTAAAGCTTGGACATCAGTTTTCTGCAATGAGGATTTAGTACAAATAATATTTTTTTCGCCCTACAGTTTTGAAATAAAAATGTCGGATAAGTCAGCTCCCTTATTAAGGAGCCTTAGGCAAAACGGTCTAGGCGCTATGCGCGTCACAAAGATTCTGACAGACAGGGAGAGATCCAGACAGAGAGATTTTCAGCTTTATTATTAGTAAAGTTAAAGATCGTCAAGTGCAAGGGTTCGCAATCTATTAGACTCTTGCTCGTTCCTTTGAACCCCAAGGTAAGGTCACACCCCCAAAATATATGCGATCGATAAAAGAAGTACAATCGGAATTTGAAACTGCTTAAATGCCTTTTGCTACACGATCATCTGATTTCTGAAGTTTCGAACTGATCAGAAACTTTTTTTGACCCTAAAATATCGTGGTTCTTCTGAAAAGACTATCTCGAGTGTCTTCCATATGCTCGCAGATTATTTGAAGTTATCGCAACGAAAATCTGCAATAAAAGTCGCCTTAGACCGTTCTCAATAAACAATGAATTTTAATTATGCAGGAATTGTTTTCGATACTGGTTAATTAAGTGCTTAAAGTTCTCTTAAGAAAATATTATCATGAAGTTGTCCCGGGATAAATGTGTGAATGTTCTATGCTTTTAACTTAATGGGAATCACTTGGAGGGTATTGCTTGAGCTGTAATTGATCAATAAAGCAAACAATTCAAGATTTATATAATATTTTCAGATAATTCTTTATTTGGGATAGCGTGGGACATAAGTTTAGCCATATCAATTAAGAGAGTAATTACGTCTTATATTATTTAATGGAACGAATATAGTTATGAAAGTTATCCTTAAAATATACTGTTTTGAAACTTTTTCAAAAGAATTGGATCAAGCCTTAGGGGCTGTCCATAAATAACCTCACTCTTTTTCAACTTTCTTGACCCCCTCCTCATTTTGACACAAATCTTCACACTTCACCATACCTCCTCCCTCCTTTATCAATTGTCACGCTATTTTTCATAAACACATTCTTATAAAAATGCGAGATGTCACATTTCTTGTGACCCCCTCCCTCCCCTTGTCTCAAACTGTCACAACTTCACGAACATCCCCTCAAAGTGTGACATTATTTGTGGACTGCCCCTTAGAGTTACGAAAATTATGTAACGTCCGTCTGAAACAAAGATTTGATAACCAAATGAATTATCAAATGAGGCAGTGAAGCAAAAGGATGTAAATGGCAAAAACAAAAAATTTGGAGATAGCCAGCACAAATGGTAGGTGAACCCCTCCTCTGTCTTGGGGCAAGACATGGTACTAGTAGCCCTGGTAGGTGCTGCTGTACAGCATCATTTAGAAAAACTTTTCAATGAAAGCCTACCTAGAACGTTATCTTTATAGTCGTTTTGCTCGAAACTTGAAAATGTCCACTTACATCCCTTTGCTTCTCACTGCCTCAAATGTGTTATTATCGCAAACAGGTTATCAATGTAGAAATGTGTGAGATAAGGCCTAGTGGAAAAGCTGCAGGACTCGGATTTGGAGGGTTTCCGGTCCCGAGCTCTTTGCCACCAAAATCTGCATCGAGTTCTTGTTAAACACGTGGGTACGAAAGTTTCCGCCTTAGCAATTATCAGGGCCAGTTTAAGGGGAGTCAGTACCCCCTATACCGTCAATGTTAATTTGCACATGTTCATGTACCTTTTTCTGAAAATCTATTAAAGATACAAGTATGAATCTTTTTCTGTACCTAGAGTAGACTCTGGTCTCTATACTGAAGTAAAATTTTACAGAAAGAAAGCTTAGTTTTTTTGTAAAAAATTCTAATGTGTAAGTCACTGTATTTGTTTCAAAAAATACCATTTTGCCACACAAAATCAGCTCTATAAAAAAAATAATTTTCGAATATGAGAAAAAGTTTACTTCAGTATATGCAGTTATATGTATGGAATGGATGGTAAAAATTTCAAAGCCTAACACAATTTAGTTTCTGAGAAAAAGGAACATATAGTTTAAAAAATACCTTTTCAAGATATTGCAATTTAAAGGGGAAAATCATACCTCATCAAAATAGGTTTTACATTTTTAAAAGCTTATTTTAACTTACTTCTAATATGAGCACGTTCAAGATGTTTGTATCATTAAAAAGGTATTGAAATGGAGTTTCAAAATATATAAAAATCAAAAAATCGAATTTTTGAAAGCATTTAGGGTACTGACTCCCCGGCACATGGGGCACGGATCCAGGGCACCAACATTTAGGGGGCACCAAATCTCTTGGTAAAATGCCTTTCGGTAGGACTCCCTTCATGTCGCATCATAGCATGATGTGAATATGAAATACAGAAAAAAAGAATCCCTGTAAAAATTTAATCTCTTTTGCAAATCCAAAAACCACTCCAAGTTCGTTCTATAATTACAACACTTTTTAAAGTTATGCCATAGATAATTTTGCCATTAATGGCTTTTTCCAACGGGCAAAGTTTGACGACATCTTATATTGAATAAAAAATGACAACGTATATAAAGTACAAATTGAGAATGAAAAAAGGTTAAAAAAAACTTTTTTAACCTTTACAAGGTTTTTTCATTCTCAATTTGTACTTTATATACGTTGTCATTTTTTATTCACTATACAGTACAAAGTTTTCGACTACTTTTTATGTAGACATCTTATATTGTCATGATAAGTTTTCGCAATACTATGTCACTTCTATTTTTTGTAATATAAGGTACCGCCAAATTAGTACAGATATTTTAATACGCAAGTATCAATATGTTTTACTGCTACTCCATACAAAATAAGCTCAGAACGGGGGGGGGGGCAACAAAATAATTTCGTGCCCAGTGTCTTCAAAAACTTTAGTCGGGCTCTGGCAGTTATCATGGGTGCAGAATTGCTAGGGACTTCCCCCTTCCCTTCAGAACTACGCCTAAAATGTTTAAGCGGTGCTGCCCTCTGTCGAGATCGAAGTAGTATTGGTAGCAAAAATAATAACTGAAATATGTATCGGGTAATTCGTTTAAAAATGGATTTGTTTCCCAATTCAAAGAAGGACAGCTGCAGATGACAATTGATGCAGTGGGAAGCAAAGGGATGTAAGTGGACATTTTCAAATTTTGAGTAAAACGCATTTAAAGATTAGCTCCTAGGTAGGCTTTCAATGAAATGTTTTTTCTAAATCACGCTGCATAGCAGCAACTATTAGGGCTACTAGTACCATCTCTTGCCACAAGACAGAGGAGAGGTTCACCTACCATGCGTACTGGTTATCTCCAAATTTTTAATTTTGCCACTTACATCCTTTTGCTTCTCACTGCCTCAATTTAGCATGAGAAAGTACATTTTTATTCTTAGATCGGTATGTATTTCAATAGTTACAATGTAAAAAAAAAAAAAAATATTTGAATTTTTGGCATCTTGAATTCAAATTATGTTTTTCGCAATCACGAGCGTGTGTGCTTGTGTAGGCGCATGTGTGTGGGTGCGTGGGTGCGTAAGTGTATGTATGCATGTGTGTGAGTGAGTGTTGTGTACGTGCGTGTGCGTGTAGGTGTTCGTGTGTGTGTGTGTGTAGGCGTTCGTGTGTGTGTCTGTGTAGGCGTTCGTGTGTGTGTGTAGGCGTTCGTGTGTGTATGTGTAGGCGTTCGTGTGTGTGTGTGTAGGCGTTCGTGTGTGTGTCTGTGTAGGCATTCGTGTGTGTGTCTGTGTAGGCATTCGTGTGTGTGTGTGTAGGCGTTCGTGTGTGTGTGTGTAGGCGTTCGTATGTGTGTGTGTGTAGGCGTTCGTGTGTGTGGGACATGGACGCCACCGCCCAGCAAAAGTGGATTTCGGGGGACAGTGGTCAGGACCAGCCGCGCCGCCGCCGGTGGACGGTGGTGCTGCAGGCCTGGTCCAAGCTGAAAAAGGCACGGACGCCAAAAACGGTCAAGTGAGAACAATAAGCAATCGTGATTGCTCAAAAAACTATTAATTATTGTTATTCAATTGTTTTGTTACAATTCAATTATTATTAGTGCTCAATTTTTTTTGATATAATTCAATTAATCTTTATATATTAATAGGCAAACCGCTTTCTTTCGGTACCATTTTCTCCTCTGTTTGTGAACCGATTTTCTTCATTCTTTTTTTGTTCAGTAGCTATTGTTGAGCTTTAGTGTCATCAATAAAAATTTGTGTAATCAGGCACTAATTAACAGGTATATTAATTAAAAACGCAATTTTCGTCCTAGATGGTTCTTCGTACGCGAATGGATTATCCAATTTTTTCAAATTTGATACGGTTGGAAAAGTCTTTAAAAAATACTACAAACGAAACTGTCGGGGCGCCTAAAGTCCGATAACCTAAATCCACTAGAAAAAATGTTATAAACGTTTTTTAGTTAGCGAAACTCAAAAATTTTAATTTTGACTCTTTCATTGTTAAAATTCATTGTAGGGTTCGTGAAACATTAAGTTTTAAGTAATTTTTTAAACCGCTCTTTCAACACGAAAAATGCATTTTAATGCTTCGAGTTTGGTATGGTTGGAAAGCTCGCGAAAAATACTTTGAAACACGTTCTCCCCGGTTTCACCATGCGAAAATGCGAACCCGTTAAATTGACTAGAAAAAGCAGTAGAAGCAATTATAAGTTAGTGAAAATTCATTTTTACTTGCTTCTTCACACGACATAGTTAGCGTGAAGTAATTTCTGGATTATGTGTTGCCATTTCTCGCTTGAGCGTAAAGAAATGAAATTCTTGCATTTGTTTTTATTATTGAGTTTTTTTGGATAACTACGGGCATTTGAAATTTGATTATGTTTTCGTGATTTTAATATTTAAATAAATCATTTTTCGGAGTGAGGGAGGACATTCAGTTTCGATAAAATTACCTTCTTCTCACAATAATACCTGCATTTGCTATCGCCAGCAATAAATCTCAAGGTGAAACTTTTGATAAAATTGGCGTATTATTACGACGTCCAGTGCTTTTAGAATGGATAATTATATGTTGCCGCGAGTAGAGTTCGTTCATTTGACAGTCAAAAGTTTTATATTTCACGACAAAGGTCATGCCTATTTTTAAAAAGAATATTGTTCATACAGAAGTTTTACGTATTAAAGGAGTTTTGCGGTATCATGTCAGTCAGGAAGACTTCCATAATTGTGAAATAGTCGAACTCTATCCATTGGTGACAATTTTTTGTCACCAATGCCAGCGTGAGCAATATTTTTCTTTTTTCATTCGCCAAAAAAAAAAAAAAAAAAAAAAAAAAAAATCAATTCTGAAAATTTGAATTCAAATTATGTTTTTCGCAATCACGAGTTGCGACAGGACCCTACTCATTGGTTACTACTCTACTCACTTGTTTCTAGACACAGCTCTTGTCCCTCCAAGTCTACCCTCCTGTTGAACGGAGAAGTGTGTATTAGTTGTGTATGTGTAGGCTTTTGTGTGTGCGTAGACCTGTGTGTATGCATGTTGGCATGTATGTATGTGTGTGAGTGTGTATGTGTATGAGCGTACGTGTGTCTAGGACATGGACGCCACTGACCAGGAGCGACTACCGGAGGACGGAGCTGCGCCTGCAGGTGGCGGTGGTGGTTGAAAAAGGCACGGAACATCAAAGACGGTCAAATGAGAACAATAAGCAATCGTGATTGCTCAAAAAAAAAAAAAAAAGAGTAGAGAAATGTCTATTTGCAATGAGCTGACTACGAATGAATTCTCTCTTTAAGGTGGGGTTGTTCACACAGAAGTTTTGTGTATAAACTGACTTTTGATGCTTCATTTCATACGGGAAGATTTCGAAAATTGGATAATTTGCGATTTTTATCCATTGGCCTCAAATTTTTTGTTTCCAATGCCACCGCGAAAAATGTTTTTCCTTCGCATACGTAAACAAAGCGTAGGGAAATGTCTATTTGCATAGAGTTAACGCAAAGCAACATGGTATCCAAAATAAAATTGTTCAAGCCAAGAATTTTACGACCACACCAATTTTTCAATGGGGTTCTTTTAGTCACTGAAATTACTAGAATAAGCAAAAAAAAAAAAAAAATAAATAAATAAATACATAAATAATAAAAAATAATAATAATAATAAAAAAAAATATCGTGCAGCCAGAAAAAAACTTTAATTTTCCCAACAGTTATTATTAATTATTTTTTTTTTAAATTCCGATTTTGGAAATAAGGCGTGGTCTTTATGACGTTACAAGTGATGTACTTTGGTGCGCTACTCCATTGCCGCGCTAAATGTTTATTCTTTGCTGTCAGCCGCGTTTCCAGGTTATGATAATTTGCGATGTGCGCTAATGGCATCAGTGAATGGCATTTCATCGCTTTTGATGCCATGTGCAGAAGCGTAAAAAATGAATTTCAATCTGCGCACCGATTAAAATAATTGTTAAAAAGTATTAAATTTTTTCAAGTAATTTAAAAAATGGTTGAAACCTATATTTTTAAGCATCTCTTTCAAAAAGAAATATTTTTAAAATTTCGAAAACGACCCCATTACCGAAATATTCCCTTTCATACATTTATTTTGAGATTAACAGACAAAAAGCAAAATGGGAATAAATCATTACTGCTTGTGTTTACGTGTACACATAAAAATTGCATGTACTTCCAGACATGCAGTAAACATGAGTAAGAGTAGAAATAAAAATGTTGGAAATAGTTAAATTCATACAAGTTTGCTCAAATATTCTTTTATGAATATGGTCGAATTTCGACCACTAGGCGAACACTAGTTAAATATTATTGTTCAGTTGTTTTTGCTATAATTCAATCGTTAAATTATTACTGTTTGTTTTTCACAAGTTTAAATACACGTTTTACGAATGAATTGCAAGTCTTTGATTTATTTTCCGAGAAAAGTGTCTTAATGAAAAAAAATCAAGTCTTTTTTTTTTTTTGCTGCAGAACTATATGTACACAGTTTGTGCATAAAGATACCAATCAAATACATGAAGATTATAGTAAATTAAGTAATAACAACGTCAAATAGCGCAAATTCCTCATTACTGCAGATACGTGTTTTTGTATTACAAGAAACGCCTTTTTCAATGCAAAAGAAATGAGCTTATTGATTAAATGACATCCTAACAAAAGCTTGGCTTTTAAAATAAAAATGGCTAGCTGGTGTGTCTAACTTCTGCCAGCAACATATCTGGCAAAAACAGGAAGGTTTCCTTCAAAAGTCAGTAAACTTTTTGAAATCAACCTGGAATCTTTCCGAAAAATTCAGAAACCGTTCCAATAAAAGTCAGTTCCTTTCCTGAAATAAATCAGGATTCTTACAAAATTACTAACGTTGTTAACCGAAAGTAGACGTACAGGCATTTTATTTTCAACATTACGTAAGATAAGGCTCCTAAGGGGAGCTGACTTATTCAACTTTTGGTTCCAAAACTGTCGGGCGAAAAAAAAAGTATTTTTACAGAAGCCTCATTGCAGAAAGTTGGTGTCCAAGCTTTAGATGTGTTGCCTGATTGATGTTTGATTATTTTATTCTGTAGATGAAGACGATTTAATTAATACAAATAAAAACAAATAAGGTGCGAAAATAAGGTTTATTACAGTAAACATTTCCCGATACATTTTTGTTGAATTTGTGAACTAAGTTATCTTTCTAGATTCACCTTAAGTGACATTTTACGCAACGTAACATCTTTTGTTTTACGACTTAGCAACCAACGAATATTATAACGTATTTATAAATACTAGAAACGAGGTTGGATCTAATATTATCTTTGAACCAAAATGTCGGATAGGATAAATCAGCCTGTCCTATTCAAGGGGCTCTAATGTAAGAAAAGGGTGAATGTTTGTTATACAAGTCTCAAGAGCCATAAGCATCGAAAGACTACCATCCATGTCACAAGTGACATGCAATCTGAAGCTTGATTTTTCCAAAAAACATCTCTGCCTTCCCGAATACTTGTAAAACATTTGCGAGAACATGGCGCAGAATTCATCTGTGTTATCACATGAATGATGCTCTACCAATGTTTATGACTTTTAAGATTTCAAGATAACTATGTATAGAAAACATTCACTCATAGCTAACATAATGTTGAAAACAAAACGATGTATCATTGTCCCAAACATACCTAACATTATTGGGAGGTGGGGGGGGGGGACTTCCTATTGGGACGACTCTGTCGAATATGTTAATTGCTTCACGCTCTCATAGTTAACCAAAAAAAAAACAGCTTATGTGCCTGCAAGTTCTAGCAAAACTACAACATCCAGAGACAGCAATACTGCTCCGTTTTGGGCACAACCAATCTCGAAAATGAAGGTGAAACGCCTAACAAAGAAGATGAGAATACCTTTACACTGGCAGCTAAAAATATTTTTCACCACAGTAAGAAATTTGTATTCTTGCAACTTGTAGCGTTTCGGGAAACTTTTTGCAAACATGCTTTTTTTTTTAACTGGAAACTGGAGGAATCCGGTGAAATCCCGGAATATTGCTGGGAGTAAATCTGTGAAGTTTCGAAATTTTCTTATAGTGATATACCGAAAGCAGTTAGAGATTTTTCTGTTTTTACATCAAAATTTCAAAATTTATCCCCCCCCCCAAATCTTTTTAAAAGATCAATCAATCATAAGCCTTATAAAACTCTCAACTTACAAGAGTCTACGTCATCAACTTTAGGTACTGACGAAGCAAACTTTCGTCTTAAGCTAAACCTAAAAACTATAAATGAATTAAGGAGAAACTGCGAATAAGGAAAAAACTCTTACGTGGAAAACTGGTTTTCTTAGAGTAAAAATGAAAAGAAGTCTATAATTACATTTAATAGCACAAAATGCACGTATTGAAAATGAATAATTAGAAATAAAGTTTGTAAAAAATCAACAATGACGCGCTTTTATGCCTTTATCAAATATATATATATATATATATATATATATATATATATATATATATATATATATATATATAATAATAATAATAATAATAATATTGCAAAAAATGCTGATAGCACAAAAATACTGCCAAATTCGGTTTACATTAAGCTTTTACGACCTCATTTCAAAATAGGAAGATTAAAACCGTTTAATATAATGTTTTAGTGCGTATATTTATTGTAGTTATTTCCTGTTTTTACCTGTTCGTCAATATTCTAAATTAACATCACAGCCCCGGATGAAGTAGCATATTCAGTATCAACTAATTAGCAACTACATTTTAATTTAGCGTTAAATATTGTAATTATTTTCGCTTTTAATATTTTGAAACTGTTAAAACAATTTACATAATTCGAAGGAAAACCAAACAGTTGCGTATTAAGTATGGTAAATATTAAGTAATTAAACATTGTGGCTATTCTCCCTTTTGATACTCCGTAAACAGTTTTAGTAATTGAAATTAAAAGTAAAACATCATCAACTAGTATGTTGTGGCCATCACGAAACTTTCTTCTATATTTTTCTTTTTTTTTTCTGATCCTTCCCCATGCTTGACGAGGAAGCAATATTCCCAACAAAAACAAAATTACACATGCAAAAACTGAAAGTTATTTTAAAAGCCTTGCTTGAATTAATTACAAATATTTTATTTGTTAACAAACATAAGATGGCAACAGTTAAAAATTTTAAATCATTGAGATAATATTTCCGATCATTTCCATACAATTACTGGTATGTTGTGGCCATCACGAAACTTTCTTCTATATTTTTCTTTTTTTTTTTTCTGATCCCTCCCCATGCTTGACGAGGAAGCAATATTCCCAACAAAAACAAAATGACACATGCAAAAACTTGACGACTATCCCAATGTCTGAATTATTGCAAAAGCAAAGCAAAGAGCGAAAACTGAAAGTTATTTTAAAAGCCTTGCTTGAATGAATTACAAATATTTTATTTGTTAACAAACATAAGATGGCAACAGTTAAAAATTTTAAATCATTGAGATAATATTTCCTACCATTTCCATACAATTAAAATCACGAGAAATACGCAGACGACAATCTATTACGATTTATCTTTCTTATTGTTGCATTAATAAAAATATTTTTATTCGCAAAAAAAAAAAAAAAAAAAAAAAAATCAACACCTCTTGGAGCGATTGGCGTCAAAATAGAACCAAAGCCTGTTTACATATGGATTCACATATATTCCAAATTTCAACCAGAACGTAGCATTACTTCTTGAGATAGGGCACTCAAAATGGAAAAAAAGAACGGGTGATTGCGCTACCCCCTTTTTAGCTGTTGACACAAAAATAAAATCAGTTCTTATACCCACTAAGGGCTACTTGCCGATAAATTTTTCTTTCATTCCGTTCATTATTTCTTGAGATACAGCAGTCACAATTGACGACAAAAAACGTTCTATAGCTCAACCCTCGTTTGAGTTATTGACACCAAAATTGAATCAGCACCTGTTCCTGTTAATACCAACATATGGACCAAATTTTGTTTGATTCCGCCAGTAACTTCCTGAGGAATAGCAAGCACGCGTAACTCGAAAAACGTCCCATTGCTCCACCCCCCTTGGAGGAATTCGCGCCAAAAACTAATGGGCACAAGTTCACATAGGGGCACATATGTGTACCAAATTTCGTTCGATTTCATGCGGTAGTTTTTGCTGTAGAGCGGCCACAAAAAACTGGTCACACACAGACGTGACACACACACATACACACATACATACACACACACATACATACACACACACAGACAGACAGACATTTTCCAAAAATAGTCGAAATGGACTCAGCACACCTCAAAACGTTCGAATCCGTCAAAATTCGAAATTCGAAAATTTGCACGAATCCAATACTTTCTTCTATATATTAGATATAGAAGAAAGTAAACTAGTATGTTGTGGCCATCACGAAACTTTCTTCTATATTTTTCCTTTTTCTGATCCCTCCCCATGCTTGACGAGGAAGCAATATTCCCAACAAAAACAAAATGACACATGCAAAAACTTGACGACTATCCCAATGTCTGAATTATTGCAAAAGCAAAGCAAAGAGCGAAAATTGAAAGTTATTTTAAAAGCCTTGCTTGAATTAATTACAAATATTTTATTTGTTAACAAACATAAGATGGCAACAGTTAAAAATTTTAAATCATTGAGATAATATTTCCTACCATTTCCATACAATTAAAATCACGAGAAATACGCAGACGACAATCTATTACGATTTATCTTTCTTATTGTTGCATTAATAAAAATATTTTTTATTCGCAAAAAAAAAAAAAAAAAAAAAAAAAAAAAAAAAAAAAAAAAAATCAACACCTCTTGGAGCGATTGGCGTCAAAATAGAACCAAAGCCTGTTTACATATGGATTCACATATATTCCAAATTTCAACCAGAACGTAGCATTACTTCTTGAGATAGGGCACTCAAAATGGAAAAAAAGAACGGGTGATTGCGCTACCCCCTTTTTAGCTGTTGACACAAAAATAAAATCAGTTCTTATACCCACTAAGGCCTACTTGCCGATAAATTTTTCTTTCATTCCGTTCATTATTTCTTGAGATACAGCAGTCACAATCAAAAAACGTTCTATAGCTCAACCCCCGTTTGAGTTATTGACACCAAAATTGAATCAGCACCTGTTCCTGTTGATACCAACATATGGACCAAATTTTGTTTGATTCCGCCAGTAACTTCCTGAGGAATAGCAAGCACGCGTAACTCAAAAAACGTCCCATTGCTCCACCCCCCTTGAAGGAATTCGCGCCAAAAACTAATGGGCACAAGTTCACATAGGGGCACATATGTGTACTAAATTTCGTTCGATTTCATGCGGTAGTTTTTGTTGTAGAGCGGCCACAAAAAACTGGTCACACACAGACGTGACACACATACATACACACACACATACATACATACACACACACACACAGACAGACAGACATTTTCCAAAAATGGTCGAAATGGACTCAGCACACCTCAAAACGTTCGAATCCGTCAAAATTCGAAATTCGAAAATTTGCACGAATCCAATACTTTCTTCTATATATTAGATATAGAAGAAAGTAAAAATGGATTCTCATTGAAAGAAATCCAATGTGACAGAGCATTAATTATAAAGAACTGTGTTGACTTACCTCGTAGAAACTCCTTAACCACAGTCAGTGAAAAGACGATCATTGAATACTGGTAATCCTTTTTAAAATTGTGTTTAAACGTGAAATGTTTGCCGAGAAAAAATGATTGCTTAGTAGTGGCAATTCAGATATAAACTAAAAGAGTAATTACCTTCTACTGGTTTATTCACAGACCTTTGAGGTTGACTTTGCGCAATCCAAAAAAAAAAAAAAAAATCTGTTTATCATTTAAAAAAGTGGGGAAAAGTGTAAAAATCCAGCTTTTACACATTTTCGATCATTTCTAGTCTACATTTTACGTTGGATTTTAGTTATTATCATACCCTAAATAGAATATTTCAAAAATTTTTAATAAACAAATAATATTGAAAAGGCATTACTGCCAGCACGGCTTAATCGAGTAACGGAAAAACGAATGCCCCGCTTATTTGAATAAAACCTTCAAGAAACGAATATTTCCTCATAGATGTAATGTTAAAGATTCTCATTAAATCGAATAATATTGGTCAGTTTTTGCAAATATGTTTCCCTAGAAAGATTTTGAATAACATAAAAATTAATTTAATTGGATCAATTTTTTAACGTAAAAATATAAAATATTTTCCACCATCGATCGGCGAGAAAAACAACATTGACATTCCTTCGAAACATTTTAACATTTCCACTATTCTATCCAATTATTTTTTGTCGTTGCCATCGCAAAAAATTGAATTAAAAAGAAATAGTGCTAACGATAATTAAATTAAATGTCACAAAGAAACATAAACATTGCAGACGATAACAAATCGATTGATATTGAATGTAAAACACGGCTTACGAAGAGGGGGAAAAAAAAAGAAGTTAGAAAAGTGTTATAATAAAATCTTTAGCAATACACTATTATGGACTTTTTCAAAAACTCATAACCCGCAAAAAAGATGCCAAAACAAAGATTTTATAGCTGAAACTGTAAATTATTTTTTTGCAATTTTCATACGTACATGAAATATACATTTATACTTGATGGACGTACTATTTTGTTGTTTTCCTAGCTTATTTCAATGGCTTTTTACCAATAACATTAATTACTTTTATTATATAGCTATTGATTTGTTATTATTACCTTTTTTATACAGATGCTGTAAATTTGGAAAGTATAAGAAATTTTCCATGCTTAATCAAAAACCCGTCTTGTTAAAATAATATTTTTTTGGAACTGACGACATTCGTTTAAAAATGGCCGACAGTTTAAGATATTTTACATTTTCGCATTCTTATCCTCACATCGTCGCCTCAGAGCAACAGTAAGATATCTTAGTGTTATTTCTGGGATTAGATATCTTACTGTTGCTCTGAGGCGACGATATATATAATAGCCAATGATCTAGCAACGCTTCTGACGTCATCAACAATGAAACTCGAACCAAGACATGATAATTTGATAATATTGTTACAAGTCCGGTGCAACTTCAAATTTTGTTCAAATGACGACACAGTTCTTGAGAAAATACAGGAGATTTATTTGTAATTATGTACAAGAAAGATCGTTAACAACTGTTAAATTAATCATAGCAATTAGGCAAATATCAATTAACACCGTAAACACAACGGTAAAACACGTATTTACATCAAAATGCACAATAATACAGCGCGATGCGCAACGAAAAACGAAACTCCACAGTTAGAAAGCAAACCAACTAACTCATTCACAAGACGCCCGACGTTTTATACCGAGCGAAGAAATATCTAGAATATCCTACAAAGTTCTACAAATTTCTCGTATCTTCTTTTTTATTCCATTCACAAACCTTTTCGTTCAGAAATGGGGGGGGGGGGACATATACTTCAGTCGAATGTAAGGGGATTGTATGTACATTACAAGAAACTATTTACAGGTTACGATACTAAGATAATTTTAGATGAAAGATAATGGAACAATCGCCAAATTCAGCTAGATTACAACAAATTAATCACAAAAATAATTACTATTTACAGAATTTGTAACAATATGTTTTGGTAATGGTTAACATACAGGGAAAGGCTTTATTGTGACAAGGCTGAACTCGATCCGGTCACTTAACTGTTTTACTGGTATGACTGTGTCATTTCAGACGAATGAAGAAAAGAAAAAGAGGTCAACAGGAGAATCTACCGAGTTTAGAGTTAATACACTGGAGTTAGAGTTAAAATTTCAACTATCAAAATATCACCAAACAGGCAGCAGCTTCGTTCAAATGTAGAAGCAATTTTCAGGCATCATACCTTGACGGGCGATTTTTCAGTTATTCTATATTGAGATTAATATTTTATCTCTTTCTCTTTGAAAGAAAGTGACAATTAAGTAAAAGAAATACTAAATTAACTTTGTTCTTACATTTTCAAACTGCTTAAAAAATATACTGAATCTTGCAAAGAAAATATGATCTGATAATGCTTTTTCCTAAAAAGCATTATCAGATCATATCTTGTTCTTTGTGGTAGTATTTCTACTGCACTTTGGCGTTTAAACATTTTTTAACAGAATTTGAGCATTTAAAAAAAAAAAAAAAAAAAAAAAAAAAAAAAAAAAAAACTTGAAATTATCTGTGGTTTCAATAAAGCTGTCGTTTTAGAAGTAAAAGATTTTCATAGCAAAAACTAGCACTTTTTTTCTCTCAAATTAAGCCATTTAGGATCGTAGAACTATTTTCTTGCATTCTTGAAACTAACATTTTTTCCTGCCATGAGCTAAAGAAAACAAGGAATATTTATACATATTAAGAGGAGGAATTAAGTTTTTTATAAGGAAAAAAAAAAGAGGATATTAGCCTTTTTTTTTCATGATAATATTATTTTTATTTTTTTTAAGATAAGAGAAGAATAAAATGTAGTCCTTTTTTCACTGTTACCTTTGTTCATGCGATTGTTTAACAAGTTTTTTGTCGCCTACAGCAAATACTGCCGAACATTCGGATTAAAAATATCATAAATAAATATTGAAATTGATAGCAGTTATTTTCTTTTGCCAGACTTCTTCGAAAGAACGACCGCAATTTTTTTTACAAAATGGTAAGAAGATTTATTATTATAACCAGGAATTAGTAAATTGCTAGTGTTTCTGTGACGACTCTAAAGCTTTAGAAGATTTCACTGCATTGAGACTGATTTTACTAATACAGTCGAACTCGCTTGAAACGAGCCCTGATTTAACGAGAACCCGGATTTAGCGAGAAAATCAGAAATACTTTGTTGGTATAATGTTAAGTCTGTGGGAGCATAACTCGCTTTTAACAAGCAAACTCCGCTTAAACCGAGCACTATTTTTGTGCTTCATGAAATTTCTATTGACTTCCTCAGCTCAGTTTATTCTTTTTCGGTAAATTTTCTTAAAAATTCAAAAGGTCAACCGAAAGTTAGAAATAAATCATAAATCCTGAGAACAAGCAATGACAGCACTTTTTTTTTAATTTGTGGAATAAAGAAGCATTTAAAATATTATATATGTGTGTATATATGTATATTCCTCAAAAACAATGACACACAGACATTCAGACAGTTCAAGGAAAATTAACCAACTTCTTTTATACTGCACCAGTAAGATATCTAATCCCAGAAATAACACTAAGCTATCTTACTGTTACTCTGAGGCGACGATGTGAGGATAAGAATGCAAAAATGTAAAATGGCTTATACTGTCGGCCATTTTTAAACGAATGCCGTCAGTTCCAAAAAATATTATTCTAACAAGCCGGGTATTTGATTAAGCATGGAAATTTTCTTATACTTTCCAAATTTACAGCATCTGTATAAAAAGGTAATAATAACAAATCAATAGCTATATAATAAAAGTAATTAATGATATTGGTAAAAAGCCTTTGAAATAAGCTAGGAAAACAACAAAATAGTACGTCCATCAAGTATAAATGTATATTTCAAGTACGTATGAAAATTGCAAAAAAGTAATTTACAGCTTGAGTTATAAAATCTTTGTTTTGGCATCTTTTTTGCGGGATATGAGTTTTTGAAAAAGTCCATAATTCGCAACTCCAGAGCTCGAATACGCTACCTTGCGGAGATTAACAATACTAAAGAAAAAGGTAAAACATTCCAAACACTCCAATCCTAAAATGCAAATGAATTGTTATGATTTTTTTCATGAACTCGTTTTTTTACGAGCGCTTTGTTATAACAAGCAAATATCGCGGTCCTTCTGCATTTGTTATAAGCAAATTCGACTGTATTGAGCAATCAAGATTGCTTATTGCTCTCATTACTGAGCAATCAAGACTGCATATTGTTCTCATGTTCGATGTTCCGATCCTTTTTCACTATAACCAGGTTGTTGAAAAAAATCCTAAAATTTTACAGTAAAAGTTATTGACATCCATGTTGCCAGTAACTTTTGCCGAAAAATGCTATTTTATTGTAAAAGTTTTAAATAGAATAAACGAGAGACATAAAACGCAAAATACGAGTAGCATGTTACGATCTCGGGACCTTCGGGCTGACAGGCGGCTTTGCCGCCCACCTTACGAGTCGGGACACGGAAATATGGTGTTATGTGCTTTGCACTGTAAAAGTAACGTGGTGTATCAATTGGCGCTGCAGTTGTTTATTTTTCCCGGTACAACTTACAGTAATTTTTTCTGTACTGTAAACACCCCATTTTACAGTAATATTTACCATAAAAGTTTGCTGAATTTTTAACAGTGCAGTTTGAATCCGTGGCATTGCTGCGAAAAAATTCGCATGCGTTTTAAAAGTAATACATACAGGTTTTACTGAAAAAGAAAATGATCAAATGCAGTAATCCCCCCCCCCCTAACGGATACCCCTTAAGTGTGGACACCCCTCTAATGCAGAAAGTTTTTAATTACCTGGCATTAAGCCTAATGTATTAGAAACCTCTCTCGGTAGAACTCCCCCTCTTCCACCTTCAAATATGGACAAGGACACTATTTTGGAGTCATTTACATGGATACATCCTTTATTACGAAAAACATTTTGGGGATTAAAAAAAAATGAATTTGGAGAATAAAGTAATAAAAAATTAGAAATTGTGTGCTACATTTATAAAGCTGAGGAAACCCACTTGTTTTAGAGAGGTCTGAAGGATAAAACTTGTCTTACTGGACAGAAAGCTGCTGCGGGGAGAAATTGTCTAAAGACGTTTAACATTTTTTTTTTTTTTTGAGTAGCAAGAAATTGAAACCTGTTGTCCTCCGGAAAGCAATCAGACCCCAAGTACTTTAAGGTTTGGATTTGAAGCATTTATCATTTGAATGGTATTCAAGTTAAAGAGCTTAGACAACAAACAGTGAACCAGTAACGTCTAATCGGTTCGTGACTTAGGATGAAATGTTGTAAGGCTCCTATATATACGAGTTCAAACGAGACGAAAACATTCAGGTCTAAATAATCACATAAAGAAAATGTAGTAGGAATACTTTTTTTTTCTTATCGCCAAAATGTTGCAAAACTCCAAAGCATGGCATGCGTCCTTCCTTCCTTCGCTACCTATTTTAAGGAATGGACCTCTTTTCTCAAATAATTGACAAGGGTCATTTGTTCGCGGTCGGACTTTAACACTGAAGCAGTAGGATCCAAAAATGGATATGTTGGAATAGAATTTTGTGACAATGATGAATTCGAAAGTTTGAAGTAATTAGTACATCAAGGACTGTTCAGAAACGCAACTTTATGCAACATAACCTGATAAAATAGCGTTGATTGTTACATATATATTAAAAATTATCGTAAACTTATGGAGATGTCTTGTGTATAACATAAAGACGTTTAGTTGAAGTTAAAAAAAATGAATAAAATAAAATAAACAAATAAAATTGTAGAACCCCTCTCCTGCTGACACCCCTTTGTTACGAACAAAAATGTTTGTTCGGTAAGTGTGTCCGCTCTAAACGGGTTTTCCTGTACAGAAAAATATTTCTTACTAGTGGTACCCTCACGGCTTTGCCCGTAGTAGAAAATGAAAAGGTCATTTGGTTCGCCTGTATATTTACAAATAATGGATGATGAATTTCTCGCCAACTTGCTATGGCTATTTGCTCGCCCATGTTACGCTTCTACGTTATGATAATTTGGTAATTTACTCTTCCAAGTTGTGATAATTTTCTGAGTAAAATGTTCTTAAAATTAGAATATAAAAAGAAAAAAAAAATGAAATTTTTAAAAATCGCTTCAAGGTGCACACCCCCATGCTGCAAACTAACTGTGTGTCAAATTTCATGAAAATCAGCCGAACGGTTTAGGCTCTGTGCGCGTCACAGAGATCCAGACAGATAGACTTTGAGCTTTATTCTTAGTAAAGATTAGGAGGTCTAAAGAGATAGCTTGAGAAGGGGGAGGGGTAAACACAAAAATGAGTAATCAATTTGAAGTCCTTTCTGGCAAATTCAAAACATATTTTTCATATTTTTTGTTAAAATAGAGATTAACATAAGCGCCTAAAAAAATTTAAAATATATATATATATATATATATATATATATATATATATATATATATATATATATATATATATATATATATATATATATATATATATATATATATATATATATATATATACACAACATGAGATACATATTTTAAATATAAATTCAAAGACATTGAAAAAATGAAAGAATAAATATTAAAGTTTACTGTACTGCCAGCGCAAAGCTACTAGAAACAAAAACAGTACAAACATAATCATGAATAAACAATCTAAATAAAATTGAAGATGCAAAACGCAAGAACACATAAATGAAAAAAAGGTGAACCAGGGACCGACACTTGCTCAAGGGGAGGATCGGTCCCTATGTTCACAAGGTCCTTTCTGTTTAGCAAGAGGGAAGGTCCCAATAACTTGCTACCCTCCCCGTGAGCCTTGGAGGAAAATTGAACAAGAAAACATACCTCTTATTCAGGTGAACCATCAAAAGGAAGAAACAAACAGAAAGTAGACCTTGAAAAAGGAATGATCTGCACGTGTCAGGCAAACATGCAGTTAAGACACGGCAGCAGCAGAACCTGGATTTGTAAAACATGGAGTTGAAAAAACCTGGAGTTGGAAAAAAAACCGGAGTTGAAAAAAATGATGATAAAAATAATACAAATAAAACCTGGATCGGAAATTACATCAGAAATTTTCAGGATAGATCCCAACAAACCTTCTTTGCTTAGGTGACCTTACTGCAATAATAAAATTGCGCTATACTTCACTCTGCTGGGCAATTCTTTACTTTTCTAATGTAACTTAAATAAAAAGATTGAGGAATTTTATTATAGTCTAAAGTACTTTTCAGTAAATTAATATTTTTGGAGACAAAATCATTTTTGTTGCAGATAGTTTTAATTCTATTGATTTCATTAATCAAGGTGTTACGAAAAACTTTGATAGAAATATTTGAATTCCATGAAATCAAACTATTAACATGGAATTGAAAGGAAAGTCGTTTGTCAAAAAGATCAATATTAACGGAATTGCCTGAAAGAGAAATATTAAGATCAAGGAAATCAGATTGTTTGATATTATCTTTGGTTTGAATAAGTAAGATCAAGGAAATTAGACTTATTCAAACCAATGATAATATCAAACATAATGATTATTGATCTTTTTGACAAACGACTTTCCTTTCAATTCCATGTTAATCGTTTGATTTCATGGAATTCCAATATTTCTATCAAAGTTTTTCGTAACACCTTGATTAATGAAATCAATAGAATTAAAACTATCTGCAACAAAAATGATTTTGTCTCCAAAAATATTAATTTACTGAAAAGTACTTCAGACTATAATAAAATTCCTCAATCTTTTTATTTAAGTTACATTAGAAAAGTAAGGAATTGCCCAGCAGAGTGAAGTATAGAGCAATTTTATTATTGCAGTAAGGTCACCTAAGCTATGAAGGTTTGTTGGGATCTATCCTGAAAATTACTGATGGTTTTACTTGTATTATTATTATTATCAATTTTTTCAACTCCAGTTTTTTTTCAAACTCCAGGTTTTTTCAACTCCATGTTTTACAAATCCAGGTTCTGCTGCTGCCGTGTCTTAACTGCATGTTTGCCAGGCACGTGCAGATCATTCCTTTTTCAAGGTCTACTTTCTGATTGTTTCTTCCTTTTGATGGTTCACCTGAATACGCTTTATGTTCTTGCGTTTTGCATCTTCAATTTTATTTATATTGTTTATTCATGATTATATATATATATATATATATATATATATATATATATATATATATATATATATATATATATATATATATATATATATATATATATATATATATATATATATATATATATATATATACAGGGTGTCCCAAAAGGTCGTTTACAAACTTAACATGCTGGTCTGCCATATCATGATGAACAAGATTTACATAGTAACATACGTTCGCAAGCCCAATGCTGGCGCACTACGCACACCAAGTCAGGCACTAACGGATGCAGAACATGTCGCATATTTATTACACAAAGACGATTTTACACAACATTTTAGTTTTCAAGGAAGGCTTACAGCTGTTGCTGAAATTTGCTGCCTTTAACTGTCAGACACCGTCGCAACGAACGAAGTACCGACCGTCGTAATAACGATCCATTCTGACAAGATTTCTCTGATCGCTGCGTTGTTGTTGCAACGTGATTATGAGAGCTGGCAGGACTCAAATTTTAGCAACTGCTTTGAGCTTTCCTAAAAGACTAAAATGTTGTATAAAACCGTCTTTGTATAATAGATATGTGACATGTTGTGCATCCGTTAGTGTCGGACTTTGTGTGCATGGAGTGCGCCAGCATTGCGTTTGCGAACACATGTTCCTATGTAAATCTTGTTCATCATGATATGACAGACCAGCATGTTAAGTTTGTAAACGACCTTTTGGGACGCCCTGTATATATATATATATATATATATATATATATATATATATATATATATGCAATACGTTTTGCATTGGAATTGCAATCTATATATATATATATATATATATATATATATATATATATATATATATATATATATATGCAATACGTTTTGGCAGGTTACAGATTTTACAAATCATTTAATAATGTATTGTTACTACCTGACGAATTCTCTTTAATGCATACTTATCGTAAAAATTATTTACTCTCATATGTAAACTTATTTATTTGCACAACCAAATTATTTAAAACCATAAATTGTTTATGTTAAGCAAAATAAACCTGCTTTGAGGTTTTAAATTAACATAAAAGGAAGTGTCTAGACTTACAAAGCAGTTATTTTTTAGAGAAATATTATTAACGGTTCTAGTTAGCTTTTAAAGAATAAATTCATTTAAGCTCACTTGCTTCTACCGATTTGTTATCAGTAACAGTTGTAGTGGAATGTATTCTAAGTAAATTACTTCAATGTAAAGCACGTTTTTTGAAGCAACAAATTGACTTTGAAAGGAGAAAATTCTTAACTGTTTATTAGTTGAGTTATGTTTCGAAAAATATCAAAATTCTTTCCATCATTTAGGTGAGAGAAAGTTAAAGCGCATTGAAATCTTTGAGGAAAAAATGTTAAAATAAAAATGTTAACAAAATTTATGACTACCGTCGTTCTATTGCACTAAATTGTTTCTTGACGTTTTGAAACGAGTTAATTATTTTTCGCGTGTAATAAAGTAAATTGGATATATTTTTTTTCCCTTTTCCAGTGTCTTACAGAGTAAAAAGGAAATTTTTGTAGTTTATGCAAGCATTATTTGGTTAACTACCATGTTTTTCAAAACCCGTGAAATACCTTAAAAATCGGGATTAAGTAAAACAGATAGAAGCAAAGGTATAAGAACTAATAATACACAAAAGTCTATTAATAAAAACGTTTTGTTTTGGGTGTTAAAACTTACCAGATATCATATGTCTAGTAGAAAATACTGCATGATTTGAAGCAAGTATGTGCAACTTCCGTTTACAGAGCACCACTAAGGTGGAAGTCTAATTTAGCTCAGGCAGCACGCGAAAGATGGGAGCAAAATTATCAACATTTTAATCCGAACCAGAAGTCGAACAGCTCCATTAGGGTGGTTCAAAATAACTTTTCTCAGCTAGAGTCCAGGACAATTCCAATTTTTGGGCAATCATGATTGCTTATTGTTCTCACTTGACTGTTTTTGACGTTCCTTTGATTTTTCCCACCGCCACCCTCCGCACCATCACCGTCGACGGGCTCCTCACGATGCTGCACCTCTAGCGAAAGCCGTCTCCAGGTTCCATCCATGTCCTACACACACGCGCATACATACACAACTACACACACACACAAACACGTACACACACATACACCTACATACACCTACACACACATACACAAACACATAGACACATACAAACACATACACACACGCATACATAGGGACACCCACACATACACACACAAAAACATACACACACACATACACACAACTACCCACACATTCATGCCTGCACACAGACACAAACACATATTCCTACACACACGTACACATACCGCCCCCCCCACAGACACAAGCACACATGCCTACACACACATACACATAACCCGTACACACAAACACACACGCCTACATACACACACTCGTGATTGCGAGAAACATAATTTGAATTCAAGATGTCAAAATTCAAATTAATTTTTTTTTTTTTAGTCTTACTAATAGTATTATGCTGTAAGAGTTTTAACTTCTTACTCAAATTATAAGAGGGTGCTCAATGATCCCTTAATTTAACATTTGCCGTAGCATAGAGAATTCTAATTTCATTTAGAAACATCTAATTTCCCCCGCTGTGTTTTTGGAAATAATTATTATCTTGCAACGTGTATGCATATTGCTAGTGTATATTATAATGTGTATCATTGTTTTTTCAAATCAATGTATTTTTAATCCCCTCCCCATACTAATGATTGGGGGAGGGGGTTGAGCACCCTCTTTCAGTTGAAATAGGAAGCTAAAATTCTTCCAGTATGTTGCTATCGGTTGCATCTCCCCCTTTTCGTAACTCCCCCTTGAGCCAAACAAACTGGTAGCCAAACAGCAATGGTGCGGTGAACCGTACCATTGCTGCGGTCACTCATCTGGTGTTCTAATTCTACATTAGCTACCAGTTTGTTTGGCTCTCTTGGCTCCCTTAAGAGGATTTTCGCCACCAGCTCATGTGATTCCTGTTCCGGGCTGATGAGTGTTAAAAAGCACGAAACTGCAGTCCTTGGATGGAATCCCTGAGCTTGTGGTGTATTTTAAGAATTTCTGCCTTAGTCCTGCCTTAGGGCGGCAACTTACTACAAAACACTATAGATATAAACTTGAACTGAGAGTTGAGAAGAGTAAAGTAAAAAAGTTTAACAATGCTATGGATGAAAAAATTAACGTTATTTAAGCACAAATGAGCAAGAGCATTACTGAAAAAGTACTAATACAATTTTAAGTTAAATAGTCCAATATTATGTTATTAAGTGACATCCTCATATATATAATAGCCAATTCACTGATAGAGTAACGCTCTGACATCAGCGACAGTGAAACTCGCGCAATATTGTTTGATGATGTATGACATGCAAGGAAATGCTTTATCCTGACAAGGCTGAACTGGATTTGGTAACTGGAGCTGGCAAGAGTAAGGTGAACATTGCTATGAATGAAGAACTAAAAGTCGCCAACTTTAGCGACTTTTCTTAAAATTTCGGCAGACTTTGGGGGCTTATTTTTCAATAACGGGGAGACGAGGGCAAATAGTTTTATCGACCAGAAACATGTTTTGCTATGTAAATTTGATTACTACTTATTTAATTTTTTTAGCATTAATTTGTGTGGTTTCCTGGAAAGATGTGTAAAATTTCCGTAGTTAATATGTAACATTTTACAGATAATCGAGATATTAAAAAAAAAAAAAAAAACAATTCAAAATCTCATTTAGAAATAATTACTCTTAAATTGAATTTAATTTTTAAATCGTGTTTCTCATAATATAAAACCATTTTACTGAAAGAGGCAATGATAAAAGAGCGAAATGAAAATCCATGAATTCCTCACCCGAAAGAATAATATATTTCTTGCAAAAGTATTTCGTCTGTGAATTCAAGAAAAAAAATCTAATAGATCACATTTTTCTACATATATTAAAGGCCAAAGAGCATAATAAAAAACATTCAATTATTTTGAGACTCTATTCTATCTTAAACAACTGATCGGAATGTATGTTAAATTCTCGCTGTACTTAAATACTTTTTTTTTGTTCTATAACAAAGTGAAAACTCTTTTTTTTTCGAATTCTTTCTTCATTGTTTCCAAGAAAATAATTTAAAAATCAGAATATAATTTTCAGTTTGATAGTTTTGTATGTACTAGTTTAACTTCACGCTGAAAATTAATTGTTTAAAATTTAGTTACTAGATAGATTAATCTGATTCGCAACTCCACTAAACTATAGGGGGCGCTTTAGCCAGTCTAATGGCGGATGAAAAAAGTAAAACAAACAGATGCAGTAACTTATAACTTGCTTTGACGCTTTGTGAATGACAGTAATTTTTCCTCGTGTTTGTGGGAAGCTTTCTTTTCTATTTTTCTGAAATTACATTACACCACAAACTGTCTGAAGTTCGTAATTTACCCCAATGAAAACACGTGGAATGGAATGTTTTACCTTTTTCTTTAGTATTGTTAATCCCCGCAAGGTAGCGTATTCGAGCTCTGGGGTTGCGAATTGCTTTCTTGCTTTTACGTACTGGTATTCTATTGAGATTCGATAATTTTTTGTTCATTTCTCCCAAGTTTTAGTTACTCGCATAAGGTAATGTTATTGAATGTTTTGCTGAAATTGCAAGGCTAAAACAGATCTAACAATTATTCAAACTGAACTAGGAAATGAGTTTCAATAATGCAGCAACGTCGCCAGTAAAATTAGTAGAAAAAAACAATATAACTAAGAAAAAAAAATCGAAATACATCAAGGCTAAAACTTATCCAAAAAATACATATGTATATATATATCTTCCGACACCACCAAATTTTAAATATTAAATCGCTTACATCATTTTTTAGTAGGATTTTTTTGAGCAGTCACGAATTGCGTATTCTACTCACTTGGACAAAGCTGATGTTGCTCTGATTTTTCAGATAATCATGACAACAGTTGTTTTTTAATATTTATATAGGGAGCGATATTTTCGTCGTCATAGTTACAAATCGTTTGCTGTTTGATTTTATTAGTTTTTTTTTTTACAGGCCTTAACGCAAGCATACTTTACATTAAAAACGTTTCTTTTTCTTTTGTTTGTGAAAATTTACGTTTTTCAGGAAAAAAAAAACGACTATACAAGATGAACTTAAAAAGCAAAACCTCATTCAAGTACGAAATTCTCAGATTACTCATCCCCATCAATTAGGATTGATAAGAAATAAAAATAGATAACGTCATGCGCTGCAAATAATCTTTATGATAAGTGTAGTGGCGATATCGGCCATAAAATCTTTATCTTAATTACCGCATCCGAATCACCATCTTTTTTTTTAACCGTTTAACCGCCGAACTATTGACGGAAGATCAAATTTGAGTAATTTTTTGAAATTATGTCTATTTATGTCTAGTTAATACAGAAATAAAATAAAATTTACAGAAAAAATTTTTTTACTATGTTTTTCAGTGTGTTCCATTTTTGGAACATTGGCGCTTTGCATGAAGTTTTTTTTTCTTTTTTTCAGAGAATTTTTTTAAACTAAGAGGTTTTGAATGCGATTTTTATCTTAGCATACTTTATTACGGAAAAAATAATACTTTAAATTGCATTTATGTACATACCAGAATTCATAAAATCCAATATAGAAATATCTAATGCCCATGATATGAAAGGAAGCTTTGCTGGTGAAGTCGTTTGTCGCAATGGAAACATTTCTTAGTCGTATTTTTTTTGCACACCGCACAACGTCCTTGGGATGCAGATACAATATAATGTCCGTCAGACATTCTTGATTGTTTATGTAAATTGACAACGAGGCCCTGGATGACTTTCCACTCGTACTTTTCTTCTTAGGAGGCGAGTTGTTATTTCTCTTCGGAACTCTAAGGTTGCGTTCGACGAACCTCACCGGTCGACCGATAAGTAACCGGTTACGAACCGCAGCGTTCTATCATCTATCGGTTACCTCACCGGTTACCATTTTAAGCTGTTGATTGGTGGATTGGAGCACGTGATCATTAGCTGTCACGTGGTTATTTAACCGGGCGCTACCGATCGATCTCGTCGAACATAAGCTAAATGCTTCATCTTGACTTCGTGTAACTCACAATGAAGTAACCAACTAGCTGCAACTGAAATATTCAGAGCATTACTAAAAAGATTCCACCACCATTTTTTACTCCTCAAATGAGGTCTGTAGCTCCTTAAAAGTTTATCCAAGACGTCCACCTCCCACCCCCCATTCCTTCATTGTATCTCTTGATAAGATGAGGTTGTGGCACATCTATCTTGTATTTCTGCGCATTTGAGTAACGTTTTACAGATGCAAGTGGCTCGTGTGTATAACAATTAGATGCTACTGTAACCATTGTATTATCATTCCAACTGCACATGCACACTGATCCATCAGATCGATAGTCAAAATTTCCTCGATCTTCTTTAGAAAGGACTTTTTTGGATTTCAGTGGACAATGGCCAGTTCGGTTTTTACGAATTGTTCCTGTTGCTCGTACACCTTTTTTTGATAGCTGAGAAATTAAGTCATATAATGTAAAAAAGTTATCAAAGTATACTTCATGCTTAGACGTGTCAGTCAAAACTGATAATAGATCATTTACAACTCTGGAACTTAATTGCACATCAGGGGATCCTTCTTTTTTGCATGAATAAATCTCCATGGAATATGGGTATCCACTTGAAGAGCACAGCATCCAAATTTTGAAGCCGAATCTTATTGGTTTTCCTTTAATAAACATTTTACATGAATGCCGACCGTAATAGGGAACCATAGATTCATCTATGCTCAATTTTTCATGAAATACACCAAATTGTTGAAGGTTTTTACACAATTCTTCGTAAATAGGGTATACTTTTCCAAGTTTGTCATTTTGTTTTAATTCATGGTTGTCCATCAAATGAAAGTTGTTTTTTATTTTTCGAAAACGATTTCTAGGCATAACTGTTGGTACAATTGGCACAGATGTATCTTCTGCACTGCTCCAATACATATCTTTAGAAGGAACGGAATGGTACCCACTCAATAGCAGCAAACCAAAAAATTGTAGGATTTCATCTATCATCAGGTCAACTTCTATTGATTCTCCTTTTTGCAATGCATACAAGTTTGTCATATTTGTAAGTGTTCAACATACTGTAAAGGTAAAATTTTAAAAAATAAATCAATTGGAGATAAATCCACTATATTCGGAAATGCGTGTCGAAGCGGTTCAATACTTTCTGACGAAATCAGTTTCTGAAAATTAGCTTTCTTCTCCCAAGTTAAATCCATTTTCATTCTTTTCATACTTTTATTTCCTGATAATTCCAACTTTAACTTTTTTTCCGTTTTCGTTCGCTTTTTACTTTTATTATCTAATAACTTCAGACTTTGTTCTTCCTCCGATTTTTTTTTTGTTTAATTTTCACGAGAGTTGGCGGAAAAAATGTCCACCTGTCCACATACATCAATTGGTGTAATAGGTTGTAACTCGTCTTCTAGAATGTCTTCTTCCTCAGTGATATTGCCTGGTTCATCAGGGGGTAATTGGTATATATTTACATCTGACAAATCCGAATCAGACAATGTCTCTAAATAAGCCACAGTTTGTTCTACAGTAAGAAATCTTGTAGACATTTTTTAACATTTATGAACAGTTGGTATACGTCAAACAGAATTCCGTTTCGCTCGAAAACAAAGCTAGCGAATTATTGAACTGCATTTAAAATATGAAGAATAAAACGCTCACTAATATTATTTTTTATTATCACGTGACAATGCAGCTGTCCGAGCAGGTGTGGATTCGGAGCCATATAGTCCGTCAAACAGCTTGGTTTTTCAACATCTACATCAGAGTACATTCAAAATGAGAAGAAAAAAGAAACATATATTACGAAAAATGAAATTTCCCCTTTGAAGTCGAACGATTTACTTCTTGGAAATTTGACTCCCTAAAAGCGCCAATGTTCCAAAATTGGAACATGCTATTTTGAAGGGGTACACCTTTTGGAAATATCATTGTACATTTCTACAAGCATTTTAAAACCATACATTGAAGTATTTTTCACAACTATAATAAATATCGTCACATTTTCTGAAAAAGACAATTTTTGGTAAATTTTATAAGAAAAAGTTGCAAAAGCTAAAAAAACACTCATCTTTGAAAAATCGCAATAAATAATTAAAATATATAAACAATCAAGCAGGAAATCAAAAAATACTTTGAAATAAGACTAAACTGTGTTAAAAAAAACTTGTTTATTTTAACGTTATTTCTTGGGAAAATTTTCAGTTAAATATGATGTTCCATTTTTGGAACATTGGCGGGTAAACGGTTTTAATGGATATGCCTCTTATTAGCTATTCAAAGAAATCACCAGTCATGATATGACGAGTGCAAATTTCTTGGCCATTTCTATTCCATGACATTTATAGAAGTAAGAAACCCAACGAGTTGGATTCTATCGCAGTTCGTGATTGCGAAAAACATAATTTAAACTCAAGACGTCAAAGTTCAAATAACTGCTGGGTGCTGCATGTTTTTTTCCTCTTATTTTAAAGTAATTATTTGGCTTCTTTTATTGATTACTTTGTTTAAAAACTAAACATTAAATTCGAAATTTCATCAATATTGAATAGAATAATTAAAATTATTTATCATTTTGTGAAAAGAAAACTAAGCAAAAAACAAATTTATTTACTTACTACACGTAAATTGTGGAACCTTACCCAGCTTACGCAGTATTTCATCCACTTTACAAATGCACAGTAACTCAAACACTGAAATCACAAAATTTTACTCAAAATCGAATGTTACCGTCACCATAGTAACGATAGGCGCACGCTCATTGCAGACGATAAATTAAAAATGTAGTGCAGACGATAAAAAATTAAGTTCAAAGTTACTCTGGCCCGAGAAATAAGTTCTTTCAAGTATTTCAAGCTGAGCAACAGCAAAAATAATAAAATGGGGTCGTTTCCGAAATTTTTAAAAGTATTTTTTCTGAAAAAGCATGCTTAAAAACATAGGATCTGACCATTTTTTAAATAACTTGTCTAAGTTTAATATTAAAAAAAATACTTTGATCGGTGTGCTTTTATTGTTTACGCTTCTGCCGATGACATCACAAGTGATAAAATGCCATTCACTGAGCGAAATATTATATTCGCTTCTTTACTTACATGTGTTGGCAACGATAGGGTCGATAGCAAGCGTAGAGAGCAATATTTAATTCGCTTCTTGATTATCAAAACGTGGAACCGCGGTTGTGGAGATACATTATTTGTGACGTCATAAAGACCACGCCTTATCTTCAAAATCGGACATTTAAATAAAATTAATTTAAAAGTAAGCGTTGGGAAAATGAAAGTTTTTTCTCTGGCACAAGAAATAAGTTCTGTCAAGTATTTGAAACTAAACAACAGCAGAAGTAATAAAAAATTGTGGAGTTACGAAGATACTTAAGATACCATGAGAAAAAAAATTAATAACGAAAAGAATGCCCGTTTATGCAAACAGTTTGAAGAATGTTCATAAAATAATCATCAAATGTTTAACAATATAAGCATTTATGACATCGCAACAAAAAGCAACATGAAGCGAATGATATAATTACTGTAAAATGCTCCTTCACAAGAAAATAACGATATTTAAAAAGAATACCCCTGAAAGTTATCGACATAACTGGTACTTGAAGGTGTCAGTTTAATTCTGTTCTCGCTCAACACAGGAAGACGCTTTCAAGAAGGAAGAAACGAGTAACGGCGGACTTAAAACTATTAGCGCTCAGAACGGTCAGATGCATTATCCGGTAATTTATTCCCCGATATTGATTATGCGCCCGGACTCTTTTAAGAAGAATGCATTTTTCAGAAAGTAGGCAGAAGAGGAAGATTCGGAAGCCCTTCATTAAAAATGGGCTTTTGGGTAACTTTGTTGAAGGCGAACGAAACAGTTAAGATATGATCTTTTATTGAATGAGGCAATGACATGATTCAAGTAATTTAGCACCTGGTTTGCTGAACATAAGTGGTACGTACATAGTTGTAAGGGGTCACATTACTTTCAAACCATTTTGTTTTATTTAAATACTAGTGGCACCCGCACGGCTTCGCCCGTAGTAGAAAATTGAAAGGTCTTTTGGGGCCGTGGTAGCCTGATCGGTAAGGCATTGGACTCGGGACCGGAGAGCCTCGAGTTCGATCCTCGCTGGTCGAAGACCCACCGTCGTCATTAATGGAGACTGGGCGACGTTAAATATGCTCGTGGTCTCAATGTCCTCCAAGTGAAAGGATACCTCTGGGGGTGCTAGTACTAGGTAGCTATTAGCTCCTGGACTAGTTCAAAATTCTCACTAACTGTTCGATCCGGTGATGGTGCTGCCATCTATCGGTATATAAAATGATGGAGGCAAGGCACTTAGTGTGCAGTCCTCGACATAAATACAGTTGAAGTCAGTTGTGACTCTGAATCGAATCGAAAGGTCTTTTGGTTCGCCTGTATATTTACAAATATAGTATGGTGAATTTTCTGGCCAATTGCCTTGTACCCACGTTACAGTTCCACGTTATGATAATTTCGTATCTCGCCAATTGGCTTGTGCCCGTGTTACGGTTCCGCGTTATGATAATTTCGTAATTTATGATAGTTTTTTTTCTTAAAATTGGAATAAAAAAAGAACCACATCGAATTTTCGAAAAATCGCTTCGAGGTGCACACCCCCACGCTACAAACTAACTTTGTGCCAAATTTCATGAAAATCGGCAGAACGGTCTAGGCGCTATGCGCGTCACAGACATCCAGACATCTAGACATCCAGACAGAGAGACTTTCAGCTTTATTATTGGTAAAGAAGTTTTTTTTTTGAAACCATAACATGCATACTTATTTTGCAATCAATAATTAATTCCAAATTTTAAAAAATATTAGACTCCATTTTTTTAAATTAAGAAAATTTCATTTTTTAAAATTCCCTAATGCGTTTTTGTTTTTGCTTTTATTTAAGAAAATGTTTGCTAAACGATCATAATAATCATCTCTAAAAATATGTGCATTCATTTACTTATGCATTTATTAGAAAATTTTCTGTATTAATTATGTAAAAATTCATAATCTTTTATATAAAAAAATTGTTTTTATAGGTATAACATGCTCTAAACATTTGAGTATTTTATAAAATACTTATCCAATGCACAGTTTTATTAAATATATTATCTTGACTGCAAAAAGTATTACTTTAAAGCTGTATCTTTAATAGAAAAAAATCTTTAGGAATTCTAATGACATGAAAAAAAAAAAAATTAAAAAACTTGAATTCAAATTATGTTTTTCGCAATCACGAGTGTGTATGTAGGCGTGTGTGTTTGTGTGTGGAGGTATGTGTTTGTGTGTACGGGTTATGTGTATGTGTGTAGGCATGTGTGTTTGTGTCTGTGTGTGTGGGGGGGGAATGTGTATGTGTGTAGGCATATGTGTTTGTGTCTGTGTGCAGGCATATGTGTTTGTGTCTGTGTGCAGGCATGAATGTGTGGGTAGTTGTGTGTATGTTTTTGTGTGTGTATGTGTCGGTGTCTGTATGTATGCATGTGTGTATGTGTTTGTATGTGTGTGTGTGTGTGTGCGTGTGTGTGTAGTTGTGTATGTATGCGCGTGTGTGTAGGACATGGATGCAACCTGGAGACGGCTTTCGCTGTAGGAGCAGCATCGTGAGGAGCCCGTCGACGGTGATGGTGCGGAGGGTGGCGGTGGGAAAATAAAATCAAAGGACATCAAAACAGTCAAATGAGAACAATAAGCAATCGTGATTGCTCAAAAAAAAAAAAAAAAAAAAAACGAGCTTCGAGAAAAAGCAATTTAAATTTTTTCTTTTGCATAGGAGCACATAGCGAGCATGGCCTAAAACCACTCATAACTTTTTAGATATTTGAACTTAGGAGATAATTTTTTCTAATGTGCTTGGAATACTTCTTAATTTTGAAATAAGTAATAAATTGTTTTTTTTTTTTTTTTTTTTTTTTTTTTTTTTTAATCGTTTCATTATTTTCGAGGTACTGTGACATTTAAAAAACTTGCAATGAAAGTGAAATCTCGTTAAAACGAACTTTAAAAGACCTCAAATTTTGTTCGTTGTAGCCGGAATTTCAGTTTAAAGGAGTTCAAGCAATGTAAGGGAAATAAAATCGAGACATAAATTCTATTTCGTCAAAACACATATTTCGTTGTATTCTGCCGTGGGCAGGTTAAAGGCAGTAACTGCAAATTTTCCATTTTTCCCATTTTGCATTTTTGTAACCTGTTGTACGTTAGCTTTATTGTATACTGGTGGTACCCGCACGACTTTGCCCGTAGTAGAGAATTAAAAGGTCATTTGGTTCGACTGTATATTTACAAATAATGGATGGTAAATTTCTCCCCAATTTTCTGTCCCATGATACGGTTCTACGTTACGATAATTTGGTAATATACTCGTCCACGTTATGATAATTTGCTTGGTAAAATATTCTTAAAATTGTAATAGGAAAGGAACAAAATCGAATTTTCGAAAAATCGCTTCGATGTGCACACCCCCACGCTACAAACTAAATTTGCGCCAAATTTCATGAAAATCGGTCGAACAGTCTAGGCGCTAGGCGCGCCACAGAGATCCTGACAGAGAGAGATCCAGACAGAGATCCACCAGACTTTCAGCTTTATTATTAGTAAAGATAAAGAAGCTTACTTATTTGGTTTCCGTTGAAAAAAAAAAGGCGCGAAAAAACATCTAATTTCAACATTTGTTAGTAATTTCCATATTTTAGCCTACTTTCCCAGTAAAAGTCAGAAAAAGAAGAAAAAAGCATGAAAGAAGGCTTAATGCATCTTAAAAATATCGTGAAAAAACAAAAAAAAGTCAAAAATAAATAAAAGAATTAAATAAATATTGAAAAATTAAAAATTGGAAAGTAGGGTATTGAGATGGGGAAAAATGTCTGTCGGTCTGTCTGTCTGTCTGTCGGTCTGTCTGTCTGTCGGTCTGTCTGTCTGTCCCCCCCTAATAACTTTTGAATGAATAGTCCGATTCGAACAAACTTTTTTTTGTTCGAAAGATCTCGGCGAGGACACCTCATTCCCATATTTCACTTTTTGATTTGAACTATTTTTTGTTCAATTTTGAACAGTTCAAAAAAACTTAACATTAGCGGCTACGGGGAAATTCAAAGCAATTCCGAACTGTGAGGCGAATTTGCTTCAAACAAACTTTGTAGGAAAAAGCTTTTGATAAAAAACTTGTATATAAGATATCTTTTTGATTTGAACAATTTTCCGTTCAATTTTGAACAGTTCAAATCCCTTAACATTAGCGCCTACGGGGAAACTGAAAGTCAATGTAGATTCCGTACTTGAAGGCGGATTTACTTCAAACAAACTTTGTTGGAAATAGCTCTTGACGACCTACTCCCGACTCCGACTCCGACTCCGAGAATTTAGGGGGACCTGACACCGACTCTGACTCCTGTTCCCGACAATTAATCGGACTCCGACTCCCCGACTTCGACTCTGACTTCGTAGCTTTGGCAAACATTTATACACGGAGGACAAATGACTGACTCCGATTCTTGGATATTCGACTCCGACTCTTTTATCCCAAAATGAGATTGACTCCGACTCCGACTCCGCTGCTGTGGTTTTAACTGTGAAATAATTATTGTTGATATGATTTGTTTTTATTTTCACGCTAAAGTTTTAATTTAGGTATTTGGTTTTCGGTGAATAAACTCGAAAAATATGCGCAGACGATTTTTTTTTTTTTTGACAATGAAAATTATTTCTTTAAGTTGACATTTTATTGTTTTTTTTTTATTTTGGTAAGTGCATTAATTCGTTTAAAAAATTATTTTCGGCAACAGGGGAAAAAGAAACGATTTTTTTTTTATATGATGTATTTATTTTAATGAACTTATTATTATTTTTTCGTTTTAAAAGCTGTTAAAAAAATTTTTTAATGGAAAGAAGTGTATTAGCTGCTTTGTTTAAAAGGTGCTGCTATTTTATTTGTTCGTTTTTTTGAAGAAAAGTAAGGAATATTTTATTC
Source organism: Uloborus diversus (assembly GCF_026930045.1). NCBI lineage: Eukaryota > Metazoa > Arthropoda > Arachnida > Araneae > Uloboridae > Uloborus > Uloborus diversus. Next base: position 170,159,708 of record NC_072736.1, on the reverse strand, counting down.
CTAGAAATCAGCTTAAAATATTAAAAAAAAATATGTTTGAAAAAATTTGCGATTTTAGCTATTTTTGAGAATATTGATCAGGTACTAGAAAGTAGTATGGGTATATGGGAAAGTAGGCTCGTCTAGTTCTAGACGGAACTTCTTGTTAGTATTGAATCCAACACACATTTCTTCAAAAATCTCGAAAACTCATTTCTGCAGATACTGTCGTTTACCTGCCCACCCCAGTATTGGCGGTCTTTTTTATGGGATTCCACTGTATATTCTTATTTTTTAAATTTGAAGATCTACATTTTAAATACAGTTATTCAATTCTCACTGCCTTTGGCAGGCACATAAACTCCAGCATGTTTAAAGGGGGTTCAAAGAGAGTGATGGGGTTTCAAACGTGTAATATTTTAAAGAGTAACACCGGAACAAAAAAAAGATTTTTTATTGCATACTTTAATCATTCTAAAGATGTTCTATGTGTTTTCATTAGCACGCATGAACTGTGTCACACCCGGACTCAAACTCCTGTCTTACAAGGTGTATCATGCAAGCAGTGACAGATGTAATTGCTGCAATACTTATATTTTTCAATCTGTCAAGAAAAGCATAAAAGGAAGGGGGGGGGGTATAAACACAGGATCCTTTTCATATCCCCGCAGGAAAAAGTCACATGGCGTTAGGTCTGGTGACTTAGGGGGTCCAATCGTAAAGTGCTACGTAACGTCTCCCTTTATAGCCATTTTGACCCACCAAATAATAAATAACAAGTGGGACTCATACGATAAAGCGCAGAGACATCTAGTGGTTGCCAATAGAAACTATACAACTTGCACTTTTATTTAAGTTCCACCGGAGATCTGTAGGTCCTATAGTACCAAATTGGTTGTCTTATAAAATCCTATGATTTTGGAATCATTCTGTACTTATCATTCAGTGTAGTCTAAAAGGGGGCTTACCACCCTTTTTTGAGCAATCACGATTGCTTATTGCTTTCATTTGACTGTTTTGATGTCCTATCATTTTATTTCCCACCCGCCACTCTCTGCAGCACACTGTAAAAAAATTCCGAAACGTTACTGGATATTTCCGTGTTACGTTTCGGGATTTCAACGGTTTTTATCCACTTCCTGGAAAAAACAAGTATCATTGTCAAAAAGTATCCTGAATTGCTACAAGTCACAAGAATGCAAACTTTTCACCGTTGTGAAAATATTTTTAGTTCCCAGTTTAAAGAATAACTGAACGTATTTATGAAGTTCATTGGCTTCAGTTCAGGTACGGCCCGTCCATGCTAACTAAGCTCCCACAGGGAGCGAAGAAGTATGGAATACGTTGCTTTGCAAGAATTGCAAGCGAGTAAAATTTTCGTTACTTGCCAGCAATGCTGGCTTAGCTTTGATCATGTTTGCAATAATGCTCTTGAAACTTCCTTGATAGATCAGGAATGTGCCTAGCTATTATACTATACCTTCTTAAGTTTACACTAATTTTCCAGAGAGACGACTCCCTTTTAAAGGCAAGATTTCTGAATTTTCAGGAGGCTTCCAGGATAATTTCAGGATGGTTACTGAATTTCAACGAAAAACGTTCCTGGATTTTGAAAGATATGTCACTGGCAGAAATTGGGCACATTAGCTGCCCATTATTTCCCAGGAACGTTCCTGAATCGTGTTTACAGTGCATCACCGTCGACCGGTTCCTCACGATGCTGCTCCTCTAGCGAAAACCGTCTCCAGGTTGCATCCGTATCCTACACTTATACGCATACAGACACGCACCTACACACACACATATACATATATACACCTACACACACATATACATATGTACACCTACACACACACACAAACACACACACACACCTACGCACTCACATACGCAGAACTACCCACACACTCATGCCTGCACACAGACACAAACACACACGCCTACACAAATGCACTTACCCCCTACACACAAACATACAACTCCCCCCCCCACAAACAAACTCACACGCCTACATACACACACACAGTCGTGATTGCGAAAAACATAATTGTAATTCAAGATGACAAAATTCAAATTATTATTTTTTTTCAATATTAATTTTGTCATGAGTTATTGTTTGCTGCTGTTGAGAATATTAAATGGTTAGAATGAAAAACATTAATTAAAATTTGATTACACACAACAACTGTTTACAGTTTAGTTCAGGATTATGGATTTAACTAATGAAGACACATGTAAATTAATTGAACCAATGAAAAATAAACGAGAAAAATATAGATGAAAGAAACGAATTAGCTCCCAGGACTGTCCAACCGGCATGCGGACCGGCAACACATATTGTGCGGCTCGCCAACTTCTTGTTCAGCATATTTCTTTTTTCGACGATTTATGGTATCAAGAAGCATTCGAGCCGACCGTTCTTGGTCAAGCCGGGGTTCCCGAAATTTCCTCTTGCTCGCTCTTTTGCTCCTTTCATTGTATTGGGAGAAACAGTTACAGGACATCTACAGGTCAAAGTCAAGCAGTCTTGTCCTGCACGCTGGTGTTCAAATGAATTCCCAGAAAAAGTATTACCTCGCGTTATCGGGGGAGACAGGGAGGGTACAGAGAAACATTTCAGATAAGCAAAACCTGCCTGCAATAGGTTAAAAATCTCAACTTTGTGCTTTTTCGGCGAGGAACTTCATCAAGAATCGTCACAGAAGCTCTCTCTCCGACAGTTCATTGTTAGACCTTCTTCGGCTGGCAACGACAAACATCGATGTTGACATTCCTGCCCTAGTAAAGAGGGCGGATCGACCTCAGTTTTCCCATTAAAGTTTAAGCAAATTGTTTTACAATCCTTCTGTTACATTGTTTTATGATTAACTAGTGGCACCCGCACGGCTTCGCCCGTAATAGAAAAATTAAAGGTCTTTTGGTTTGCCTGTATATTTACAAATAATGTATGGTGAATTTTCTCGCCAATTGGCTTGTACCGACGTTACAGTTCCACGTTATGATAATTTCGTATCTCGCCAACCGGCTTGTGCCCATGTTACGGTTCCACGTTATGATAATTTCGTAATTTATGATAGTTTTTTTCTTAAAATTGGAATAGAAAAAGAACCACATTGAATTTTTGAAAAAATCGCTTCGAGGTGCACACCCCCATGCTACATACTAACTTTGTGCCAAATTTCATGATAATCGGCAGAACGGTTTAGGCGCTATGCGCGTCACAGACATCCAGACATCCTACAGACATCCAGACATCCTCCGGACAGAGAGACTTTCAGCTTTATTATTAGTAAGGATAATTCAACTATTACTTGCTATTGAATGAGAGGTAAGAGGTTATTGTTCAACTTTTTCAAACTGCGGCCCGCCAGGTAATCAGTGACCGGAATTCTGGCCCGTGGTCTCTTTGCAGTTGGACAGCCCTGGTCTAGGACGTGTGTGAAGCACGTGACGGTTCATATACAGTAGACCCTCGTTGTACGCGGGTTTATTTTACGCGGTTTCGATTATACGCGGTTTAAGATTTGACACCTTTATTTTATTTTACGCGGGTGAGTTTCGATTTTACGCAGATTCGGCAACGCAAACAGATAAGATTTTCCCCTCTTTCAAAATCCTAAATCCTAAAGATTTCAGCTCACACGTACTAATGTGAACTTTGGAATGCTAATAATTGAGCTTGAGCCACTGGAGACATTTTATGCGATTGGTTCCAGAGCTCTTTCCAGAAGTAAAGTTTTAAAACTCACTCAGCTCAGAACTCACTGGAAGAAGAGCTTTTAGGAGTGACAAAGGAGGCCAAAACCAACGAGGATACCGACATCGATGACACAGAACCAATAACGTTCACATTGAAAATTTTGAGCCATTCCTTGACAAAAGAAATCTTTCTGATATGTTAGTAAAGGAAGATTCTATCATTCAAGATTCTATCATGGAAATGATCATGAATGCGTCAAAGCTATGCAAAGAACTACAGAAAAAAAATTTTTGACTGCCAAAAGACTATCATAGCCAGCTCCTTTTCATAAACACTAAATTAATTTGTGTTTTCTTTATGCATGTTGTGCATAGAAATCGATATACTCGTAAGTCCACATTAAACTTATTATACAATGAGTCATCACTCGAATGAAGCATTTTTTTAATCTAAGGAAACCTAACCCCTATTTTAATACTAATATTAAGTCTTAATTTACGCGGCATTTCCGAGCAACGTAACCCCCACGTAAAACGAGGGCCTACTGTATTTTATTTAAAAGTAATAATTTCAAAGGGTAATGACAAAATTTTTCGCGAAAGAAATTAGACATAAATTTGTAATAAGTTAAGCAGAAATTTTTTTTTCATTAATCCTTGTGTTTTAAAGTATTATTTTTAATGAAATAAATGAGGCGTCACGTGTGGGACAAAATGACCTTTTGCCGCAGAATGGTCCAAATGCGATATTTTTTTCAGTTTTTTTTAACCACTAGTAGTGTGGTTCAAGCTATTTGAACAGCTGTTTAAGAGCTACAGTCTGACAACCGATTAAATGGAAAGGCATACATCCGGTTTACAAGCGGAAATGGAGGCATCAATTAGTTTTCAGGGATGACAGCTTTTGCAGATACACTGGAAAAAAAAAAAAAATCCAAAACGTTTCTGATTATTTCCGTATGGAATGTTTCGGGATTTCACAGGTTTTCATCTATTTCCCCGTAAAATTAAGTATCTTTGCAAAAAGTTTCCTGAGTTGTGAGAAGTTCAAAGAATGCAAACATTTCACTGTTGTAAACAAAAAAAAAAAAAAAAAAAACAATCGCTTCCAGTTTCAAGATTAACTGAGCATCTTTATAAAGTGGATTAGTTTCAGTTCGATTACTGCCCGCCAAGTTTGAATAAGCTCCCAATGAGAGAGAATAAAGTCACTGGATAACTACTACAGCTTGAATCGCAGGCGAGAAAGATACTTGGTTCTTACTTGCAATACTGTCTCAGCTTAAGAAAAAAAAAAAAAACGCCACCCTTTCCTGGGTTCCAAACCAACTTGAACAGCTATAGGTGCTAAGGGGCTCCTGAGCATTACAAGACGTCAGTTTCGAGCGCTTGAAAAGTCGTTTTGAAATTCGTGGTCTCTAGTAACATATGTTGCTCCTTAGGTCCGGGCTTGAATTGAGTTGAGCCTAGGACTTTTCGCTAAAATAGAAACCCTTACATCTGCTGTTCTAATTAATGGAAAAAATCGGAAAAAGCATTATTATTTGACGTAGAAAAAAAAAATTGCATTCGAACGACATAGAAAGTTAAGGGGTGTGTTAAATCTTTCATCCTTTAATAGGCCAAGGGTTTCCACCCCTCGTCAGAGCAAGTGAGCACCCTCCCCTCCCTTGAATATCGCGATGACCCTCACCCCTCCCCACAAAAGCAAGAGCTTCCCTAAAAGAGACAGAAATACCCATCAAAACACCCACCCCCTACAATTTTGAACGGCGCAGTCTGCGCCATGACCCCCCCCCCCCCATAGGTAGGCACCCTTGTGGAAATTTACCTGAAGTTTTAGCTTAAAAAATTAATTACAAAAAACCTAATTTGAAATTTAAAATAAAAACCTCCAGGTGCAAACTCCTGTGGCTGAAAGTATTTTTATACAAAATGTCAAGGCTGTAGGTGCTTTGGGGGTCTCCTGGATGCAGACCCACCACAAACATCCTTTCACAATTTCTTTGACGTTGCATTTTTTTAATATATAGAAAAAATAACAAATTTATTATTGAGTAAAAAAATTAATTTGAATTTTGACATCTTAAATTCAAATTATTTTTTTCGCGATCACGAGTGTGTGTGTGTCTGTAGGCATCTGTGTTTGTATCCAGGCATGATTGTATGAGCTTGTGTGTGCGTGTATGTATGTATGTGTGTGTATGTGTGTGTATGCGTGTGTGTTTGTGTCTGTGTGCAGGCAGGAGTGTGTGGGCATGTGTGTGTGTGTAGTTTTGTGTATGTATGCGTGTGTTTGTGTCTGTGTGCATGCATGAGTGTGTGTGTGTGTGTGTAGGTGTGCGTATGTATGCGTGTGAGTGCAGGATATGGACGCAAACTGGAGACGGTTTTCGCTGGAGGAGCAGCATTGTGAGGCGGCCGGTCGACGGTGGTGCTGCAGAGGGAGGGGGGGGGGAAATAAAATCATAGGACATCAAAACAGTCAAATGAGAACAATAAGCTATATGATTGCTCAAAAAAACATCCTCCCTCTGAAAAAAAAAGCATGAATAACCATTCTTATGAGTTCTATATCGCAATAACAAGAAAAATACTCCTTCATTACTTTCTCCTTGTAAATATACGCCACTGTCTTTTAGAACGTTCGATTCAGAATTCTGAACTAATTAGTTCGCAAATGAGAAACTCTAAATACTTCTAGTCAGCCGCGGAGAAAATGGTCCCGTTCTGAAGAACTTTTGCAGCTAATATTTCAGGAAACTTATCAGTCCTCCTTCTCAATACCTAAAGCGAAATCAAATGGAGTTTTAAACGAGTTAATTGCAGTTAAAAATTCCATTAGTGCTTCTATTGGCACATACGTTAAAGAAAAATCGGCTGAATTCTGTGCTGGTTGTAAACTGCTCCGTTGAAATTTTGCTTCGAGAAATACGAGTTTACAAAGAAAAAAAAAATGAAACCGCTTCCCCTTAATTCTGTAGCTGGGAGAAAAAATATAATATTGATTTTTTTTCTTGTGATTACAATGTTACGCATTGATTTTTTAAAAATATTTTTTAAACTCTGATATTTCAACCGTTCAACTTTTAGAAGCTGTTATATTTCTCTAAGAGTGCAGTTATTTTTTGTGTTTTTCTTATTCACTTAGTTTTTGCAAGTTAATGTTCATGAAAAAAAAAGTGAAAAAAAAAAAAAAAAACTTTGAAAAAAAAATGTTAAGTTGATATTTAATGTTTTGCATCAAAAACGAGCGACGATAATTGGTTTTTCGATTTTCAAACACATTTTAAAGAAGCTTATATTTATAAACCTTGTTCAATAATTTCGCATGTTCTTGAAGACGGATTGCAGATCTTTATATACGCCAAGCATTAGCATAAGAAAATACTTTTGATGATCACTGGAGATATAACATGTTCTTATCGTTTCATTTAGCGTTCTTTAGCTTTTCTTTTTTTTTTTTTTTTTTGGAAATTTAAAATTACATCATAAATCTAAATTAAGATTGAAAAAATCGCGTCATTTATAATAATATACTAGGCTAGATTAACTCCTTAGCACCTCTAATGTTGACCCCTATTGCCATTACATTAAACCACACTGACAAGAACGCTTTTATATATTCGAAATTCTGAATATCTTTTATAAGAAACAAACAAATGTGTATTTTAAATTAATTTTTAAAAAAATATGATGTTTATAAGGGAAGAAAAATTATGATAACACTTTTGCAGTAAAATTTCCCATTGTTAAAATTATTGAATTGTGTTAGGATTAGAGCAGATTACAAAGACTAATGCACAGTGATAAAATACATTACATACTAACACTTACTCTGTTTCGAAAATGAAAGTACTAGTACTGTTTTAACATCATTTTGGAAAAAAATTTCTGTGGCTTGGCCACAAATGAATAAGTATTAAATATTATGAATAGAAAGAATCGAAGCGCAGGACTGAAAATAATGAACTTCATTTAAGTTTCACCAAATATAACTCGATTTATTAGTGGGCTGTATGAATTGAACTAATAAGAAATCACTCACTCAAACGTGCACGCACAAACTCAAGGAATAGAATACCTTGAGGAGAGAATCAACGGATTGCTCTCCTCAGCCAGGCAATTAAGACGCCCTGGACGGGCAAAAAGGTTTGACAGATGTTTTTGTTGACTTCAGGTCAGCTCATGACCTAGTCTGAGGCAAGACTCCTATATAAGGGGAGCTGACTTATCCACCATTTTGTTTCCAAAATTGTGGGGCGAAAAGAAAATAGTATTTGTACAAAAGCCTCATTGCAGAAAACTGGTGCCTAAGCTTTAGATGTGTTGCCTGATTGATGTTTGATTATTGTATTCTGTAGATGAAGACGATTTAATTAATACAAATTAAAAACAAATAAGGTGTGAAAATGAGGTTTATTCCAGTAAACATTTCTCGATACATTTTTGTTGAATTTATGAACAAAGTTATCTTTCGAGATTCACCTTTAGTGACATTTTACTCAACTTAACATCAATTGTTTTACGACATAGCAACCAGCGAATATTATAACGTATTTATAAATACCAGAAACGAGTGGGATCCAATTTTGTCTTGAAACCAAAATGGCGGATAAGGTAGCCTGTTCTATTTAAGGGGCTCTAGTCTGAGGAGAGAGAATAATTGTGAAGCTCTCGGACCAAGTGTATTTCTCAAGATATGCTAAAAAATTTTAAGGTTCTTCTAGATTAAAGAATGTGTAGAGTCAAACCCGGAAAATCTCTTTCAAAATGGAAGCTGCTGAAGACTGACCTTACTCAAGGAGCTATAGCAAGCTGTAACATTTTCAATGTTTTTATAAACGACCTGCTTTTGTCTATTAGATCAATCCCAGGGGTAAAGTGTCTATTATACGCTGATGATTCTTATTATTTTTTCGTATTCTCCAAAAAAGATTGCTATCTAATATAACAAGAGTAAACTCAACTAGGTCCAAGGCGTGCTTGAATGTTGGTGCGACAAAAATAACATGGTAATCAATGTTGAGTAAACGGCTATGATGTCTTTCTCACTTATTCATTCACTTTTAAAAAAAAATCCGAAACATAACAGAGGTAATTTCCATGGAACGTTTCGAGATTTCACAGGTTTTCACCAATTTCCGGTGAAAGTGAAGTTACTTAGTCGACAAGTTTCCTGAATTTCAGAAATTGCACAAATGCAGACTTCTCACTGATAGGAAAGATATTTTTAGCTACCAGTTTAAAGATTAACTGAAGGAAATTATTTCGTGTATCAGCTGAAGAAAGATTACGGGTCATCCAGACTTTCCCAATGAGAGCGTCTCTGCCACTTTTACCCTAATTAGTCGATACGGGAAGATCTTTACAAGTACCTCAGATTCCTACTAGTGATAAAGGGGTAGAAAGTCAAAGGCGTACCCGCTTTGGACTTAAATCCTTTTGTTTTGACGAAGGGTTGGAGGCTAAGCTAAGCCACCAGAGCTCTTGATTTTATGATTCTTGATAATGTTACGAGTCCGACCACTTGAAACTTTCTTTAAATGACGACACAGTTCTTGAAATAAACACAGGAGATTTATTTACAACTATATACAAGAAATGTAGTTAACAACTGCTAAATTAACCATAGCAATTAGGCGAATATCAATTAACACCGTAAACTCAACGGTCACACATCTATATACATCAAAATACGCAAAAACACAGCGCAATGGTTAATACACACTTTCCAGAGCAACGACGAAAACGAGATTATAAAAACGAGATTTTGTTTGATTCCGCCAGTTACTTCCTGGGGAATAGCAGGCAAGCATAACTCAAAAAACGTCCCACTGCTCCACCTCCCTTGGAGGAATTCGCGTCAAAAACCAATGGGCACAAGTTCGCTTAAGGGCACATATGTGTATCAAATTTCGTTCGATATCATGCGGTAGTTTTTGCTGTAGAGCGGCCACAAAAAACTGGTCACACACATACGTGACACACACACACACAGACAGACAGACATTTTCCAAAAATGGTCGAAATGGACTCAGCACACCTCAAAACGTTCGAATCTGTCAAAATTCGAAAATTTGTACGAATCCAATACTTTCTTCTATATATTTGATACACTGTAAAAAAAATCCGTAAAATTTACGGTTTTTTACCGGCTGCTGGGTTGGTTGTGCAAAACCGTAAAAGTTGCGGAGAATACCCGTCAACATAACGGTCTTTTACCATACAAGGACAAATTTACGGTTTTAAACCGTTCATAACTGAAGCGTAGAACGGGAAAAAACCGTTTTTTAACGAAACAGGTTTAAACCGTTAAATCTACGGGAAAAACCAGTTGAAATTACGGGTATTTTTTACAGTGTATAGAAGAAAGTAAAAACGTATTAGGATGAGTTTTTTTATTTGTTTTACAAAGAATGAATAGTATAAAATATAATAAAAGAATCGCACTATGTATGGCATGTTTTATTACTTTCTTCTATATCTAATACATAGAAGAAAGTATTGGATTCGTGCAAATTTTCGAATTTCGAATTTTGACGGATTCGAACGTTTTGAGGTGTGCTGAGTCCATTTCGACTATTTTTGGAAAATGTCTGTCTGTCTGTGTGTGTGTATGTATGTATGTGTGTGTGTATGTATGTGTGTGTGTGTGTATGTGTGTGTGTCACGTCTGTGTGTGACCAGTTTTTTGTGGCCGCTCTACAGCAAAAACTACCGCATGAAATCGAACGAAATTTGGTACACATATGTGCCCCTATGTGAACTTGTGCCCATTGGATTTTGGCGCGAATTCCTCCAAGGGGGGGTGGAGCAATGGGACGTTTTTTGAGTTACGCGTGCTTGCTATTCCTCAGGAAGTAACTGGCGGAATCAAACAAAATTTGGTCCATATGTTGCCATTAACAGGAACAGGTGCTGATTCAATTTTGGTGTCAATAACTCAAACGGGGGTTGAGCTATAGAACGTTTTTTGTCGTCAATTGTGACTGCTGTATCTCAAGAAATAATGAACAGAATGAAAGAAAAATTTATCGGCAAGTAGTCCTTAGTGGGTATAAGAGCTGATTTTATTTTGGTGTCAACAGCTAAAAAGGGGGTAGCGCAATCGCCCGTTCTTTTTTTCCATTGTGAGTACCCTATCTCAAGAAGTAATGCTACGTTCTGGTTGAAATTTGGAATATATGTGAATCCATACGTAAACAGGCTTTGGTTCAATTTTGACGCCAATCGCTCCAAGAGGTGTTGATTTTTTTTTTTTTTGCGAATAAAAATAGCTTTATTAATGCAACAATAAGAAAGATAAATCGTAATAGATTGTCGTCTGCGTATTTCTCGTGATTTTAATAGTATGGAAATGATCGGAAATATTATCTCAATGATTTAAAATTTTTAACTGTTGCCATCTTATGTTTGTTAATAAATAAAATATTTGTAATTAATTCAAGTAAGGCTTTTAAAGTAACTTTCAATTTTCATTCTTTGTTTTGTCTTTACAATAACTCAGACATTGGGATGGTCGTCAAGTTTTTGCATGTGTAATTTTGTTTTTGTTAGGAATATTGCTTCCTCGTCAAGCATGGGGAGGGATCAGAAAAAGAAAAATACAGAAGAAAGTTTCGTGATGGCCACAACATACTAGTTTTTAATTAGTATCGCATAATATACAAAAAAAAAAGTCGAAAAAACATTCAGTCTCGATTCTATCTTTTTAGTATACACAAAAAGTTTTTTTAAAATAAATTAACAATAGTGAATTTAATAACGATTCCAGTGATGTAAGATTCGTTATTTCAATATGTTGAAAAACAAAACGGAATCTTACGTAAGAAGGGGGGGGGGGGAGCGGTGTGAAAAATCTTACGTACCCTTACATGGGGGGAGGGGGATCAAAAATTGCCAAAATCATCCTTACGTAATTAATGAATGCCCCTAAGCTCATTCCTTTTGCATTGAAAAAGGAATTCTTTGTAACGCTGTAACACGTGTCTGCAGTCATCTGTAATTTGAGCTATTTGACGTTGTTATTTCTTAGTTTACTTTTTATAAAAAAAGGTATTAATTTTATTAAAGATCTACTCATTGGAATTAACAATCAATGAAAAAGAAAAAAGGCTCAACTCATGCTGTTTTCTCTAATAATCTCTTTTCTAGAACAAGCAATAAATAGCTAAAGTAGAAAATTTAGTCATTAATTATCCTCGAAAACTACGGCTGCTTTTAGAGGGGGAAAAAATGAAATTCTGTTTAGTGCCAGTAGTAAATTGAAATTAATATGTTTCATTTTAAGTAATGCGTATGAAATTCAGTCATTAATATCATAAAAAGATTCTTGAGTTAAAGTTTTACAAGCTGGAACACTTTTATTCTAGTTTAACAATTGCATTAAAGTTTAATACAAAAGAAAAAAAAAATCTCATTATTATGTGTGTGCTTGATGTGGAATTACTGTTTAAGTCACATAAAAAGTTTTAACGAATGTTACGTCAAACGATTGTTTTTGTTTTAAAGCAGAAGTCTCAAGCGATTCATTTTTCAAGAACGCATCTCACGATTTTAGAATTACTTTGTTAGCTTCAAAATGAAGCCATTTTTACTTATTCAATGACGGTTTCAAAATTAAAGAATTTGGAAAGCTAGTTAAAGTTAACGCGATTGCTTAATTAATTTGAATACAGTAAAAAGTCAATTAAAAAAGTTTTCGCTACCAAATTCTTTTTCGTTGATCGAAAAATTCGGATAAAAGAGGTAATTTCAAAAATTCACCAGGATATCACAAACTGTTAATACACAAAACAATTACTAAAAGTGGTGTTTAGCAATATTACTTTAATTATAAACAAAAGATTTGCTTAATAAATTTTACACGAAGCTGAAAATGCAATGTTAATTTAATAAAACATATCAAACGTAAATGAAAAATTATCATATAAGCTGCAATATGATTAAAGGGAAAAACCAACGTAAATAAAGCACAAATTTTGAACAAACTACAGCACATAGCTATTTCAAGGCTACAATGGAGCCACTTCATCAGCGAAAAAAGCTCACCAACACAACAGAAAGTCGCGAGAGAACTGACAACAACCACGTGGACACCGGTATTTATACCGAAGAGGGCCAACCAATAGGAATTCAGGACAAAAGACAACAAACAGCCAATCAGCAAACGACATGTCAACTCCGAACTTAGAGCAAGGGGGAGAGACAGCCAATCAGAAGCCAGGAGACAAAAAGATTGAGAGACAACGAAGAAACCGAAAAAGCAATTATAGAAATTGCTTCCAAATATCGTGAAAAAATGGTGTGCTGGAAAAATCATTGATAAGAGAATGAGAGTTTTTCCAAATATAGTAAGCATCCCAGAAATCGAGGTCATAAACCGAAGAACATTTACAAATAATCTTTGCAGAAGAAAAATCAAAGCAGTGACCAGAAGTCCAACAATGCTGAGCGATGAAAGAACGAGCAAGTTTTTTATGTTTAACATAATTTTCTTCACAATTTGTGCTTTATTTACGTTGGTTTTTCACTTAATTCATATCAAACGTACTTTAACATTGAATTCGTTAATCTTAAAAATATGCCATCTTCATCATCACCCATGGCACCGTAGGCCAGGGTGAGGCAAGGCCTTCTGTACGAGCTGCATCGAGCTTGCCCTGTTCACAGCTAAACTCTTCCAGTTCTAAGACTTAAGGACAAGAAGACTCAAAGATTTAAGCTTTTTTAAGGGTGACTGCACCAGTAACAGATATGCTTAAGGCACCGCTCTCAGGTTAACTCAATTTTCTGAGCCTTTTAATGTATTTAGACTTTTAAAACTATTTTTCTCTCATGCAACTACAGCTCTTCTGACGTTTGGCTGTTTGGCTGCTGGAGGATCCAGTCATCTGACGTTTGGCTGGATCCTCTGAATCAATCAACTCTATCTCTATGTGCTCAATTTCGAAAAAAGATCCAAACCCCCAGTAACGGACACCTTCAATTTTAATGATACCCAGTAACAGAAAGGATAAGAAAAGGATGGGTAATGGACAGAATTTTCCCATTTTCTCTTCAAAGTGTGCAAAAGCTCTTTATTTTTAGATCTAAAACCTTGTTAAATTCAAATGAACGCAAAACACCGGCAAACCTCGTGGTGACTGTTCATAACCGTCCACCACTGCCTTGTAAACCCTAAATGGTTCATAAAACGCACTCTAATAACATTAGATGTCTGCACCGTATTCATGGGTCACAGCAGCATCAGTTTTACCCGCCTAAAACTCCTACTGTTTAAATCCAAACTTACGATTGTCTGTTACTGTACCCTTGTCCGTTACTGGTGCCTTTAGCCTAATGTTTTTTTCAGTTTTTTCGCAAAATGTGCAGAAAGCAATCTGTCATTCAGTGTGGGTCATTAGGTTTACTTGCCACTCGCTAATCAGCAATTTTGCTATTTCCATTTATCCTATAAATACTATCTCTGAAATAAATGGAAACAACTCTGTTTTTCATTCTTTCTATTTTCTGGAAAATAGAATTTTGGTGTAAAGGATACTTTTTTTTTTTTTTTTTTTTTTGCGCGTACTTTGCATAAATTTTGTGCAAAATTTAAGTTTTAGATGATTTTCTTTTCAAATGAGTTTAGACTGCGAGTTAGATTGCATGACTGAGCTAGTCGCATAGTTCCTATGGGCAGAAGATGAAATATTGTTGCTGTAGTCCTTCTTAAGCTTCCACACTGAGTGTGTATAGTCCGATTATCTATCTACATAAGCCTCATGGATAAATAAATGAGGCGTTTCCATTGACCCCACACTGTAAAAACAATTTAGAAACGTTACTGGAAAATGATGGGCAGTTGATGTGCCCAGTTTCTGACAGTAACATATTTTATAAGAAACAGGAGCATTTTCCGCTAATATTCAGTAACCTTCCTTGAATTTTTCTAACAAATTTGAAATCTCCCCGGTAAAAGCCAGTCATGTCTCTTGAACATTCAGTCGAAATCAGTTAGATTTATTATAATTGATTGAATCCTTCCTGAAGTTGTACAAAGAAAGCTCCGGAAGCAGCAATGGCCAAAGCCAAGTCAGAATTGCCTGCAATTCTTGCTTTGCAAAACTGCAGCAACCCAGAGACTTAATTCGCTTTCATTGGGAGCTTAGTCAGCCTAGACAAACTGTAATCGACCGGAAGCCGATACACTGAATTAAGCCGCAGAGTCAATTTTTAAACTGATTGCTAACTGGTTCCCCAAATCTCGCACCATGTGACTTCTACTTGTTCCCGACACTGAAAAGTGCATTGAAGGGAGCACATTTTTAGTCAAAGAAGAGGTGAAGGCAAAAGTGGATGACTTTCTGAAGTTTTCCGAAGAAGATGATACCTAATAATCTGCAGCTCTGCATTCATATACAGCGATGTACTGAGAGTGAAGGACGTATGCTGAAGAGAGCTAAAAAGTATTTGTACAATCTTCAGGGGTGTCTATCCCCTCCCCCCCAAGTTCAATGGCGCAAATCCCCCCCCCCAAAAAAAAACTCTCAACCCTCTCTTTCTTTTTTATTTTTAGCTCTTTTTTTATTTAATTTGTTGTTTTAAATATTTTTATTTATTTATTTTCAATTATTATTATTATTATTATTATTATTATTTTATTTGAAAAGTTCTGTGCTACGCCATAAAACACACACACAAACTAAATAAATAAATGAAATGAAAGATAAACAGAATAAAATTTAAAAAATAATAAAAAAATTAATAAATTAAAAATAAATCAATAAGTAAAGTTAAATAAATAAATTTACCCCCCCCCCAAACAAAAAATTTTGATGGCGCAACTTGCGCCATAATCCCCCCCCCCCCCCAGTGGGTACCCTTGACAATCTTTGAAATAAAGCTAATTTTCAAGACTAATCCGATTCGCTAATTGTCAACTTAGTATGCCGATCCTTTTTTCCCCCCTGCAACTAAATACGCTTACTGAAAATTTTCAGTATTTTTCTGCTGAAATATAAAAGTGGTGCTGCTTATAGCAATTGAACTGAATGCAATAGAGAATCATGTAAAAAAAGTGAACAAAAAAATCAGATTTGCTGAAGAAAAGGTTGAGCACACAGAAAAATTGTAATTTATTTAATAACAATTATAACTCTTCTGCAGCTGAAATGTTACCTCAACAATAAATCTTTTAATTTATTTATTCATTAGCTGCATTGCCCGGCTTAGCACGGTCTACCTCGAAAATAAAATTATGTCAAGTGACGCTTGTAAACAATCAGGCTTCAAATAGGGAAAAAAAAAATATTCGGTAAAATTTCTCGTCTAAATAATCATTCTTAAAGAAAGAAAACGGCAAATCTAAAATTCACGAATAAATTGAACGCAGCTCTCAATAAACGTAACTAAAATCCTAAGAAAAAAAAGAAAGAAGGTAGATCGCCAAATAATAATCAAAAGGGGAAATTTTTATCTCACAACAAAAACAAAAATTTTTTATTTAGTCACAATCGAGAAAAAAAAAAGTGGCAACCTTCTAATTTAAAATGAGATCTCGCAAACCATAGTTTTCCGATATGAAAATAGAAGTAGAATAGTGCTTTTGAGTATTTTTTTTTATTCGAAGAAAGTGAATGAACTCTACGGTATTTTTCGCGGGCTATCGAATGGCGTTAAAATTGAACTGATAGGACAATTATTTCGGGTAGAAAGAGACATTTAATTTCATTTTCGGGTCTTAAAACTAAAACTCCAACGGTTCGGTACTTTTTTGGCGTTGGAAAACCGCCCTACGTTCCTTCTCGGGTTCCAAGGTGCCCCCAGCCAAATTTGGTCCAGATCCGACGAAAACTGGATATGTATAGTTAACATATATATATATATATATATATATATTCTTCGTCTTATTTATGTAGATTTATTATTTTCTTTCAATGGAACAAAGAGACCGATCGGATATTTAAATCTAGTTTTTGTGCGCGATTTCTTTGAAAGAAGAAAATAAAGATAACTAATTGAAATAATTATTCTGCATTTGAAATATGACTCATCTTATAAAAATAGTTCTGCATACATTTTGGAAATTAATTTCTAATTAATTAATGATACATTTATTTTCAATAACATTACGCAAATTCTCGAAATAAGGAGTCAATACATTTAATTAGCTTTGAATCACATTTTTTTAAAAATCAAAATGATTGCTTTTTTGAGAAATGTAATGTGAGATATTAGTTAAATTCATCTTAGCGTTAGTACTGTGTCATTCGACGTTATTCGCATTGATAAATTTTGAAATCAATATAAAGTGATTAAAAATCAACTGTTAATTATTTTTTATTGAGCCAATATAAGCAATGTTTTTTTCCTTTTACAAAAAAGGAGGTATTGTATTCGCAAAAAATTTTTTCTTTCAAATATAGGTCTTAATTTCTATTATGCTCACCCCCGAATGAATGTTGAGTTTTTTTTTTCGACTCGACCACATGTGCATAAACAGGGTGAGGTTGATCGAATCTGCAATACGAAAGGGGGTGATAGAAAAGCTCAAGTGGATAGAACCACCCATTTTCTTGTCCAATCCTTAACCGTAACCGAGCTTATGATAGATGTAAGGAAAATGAGTAAAAAAAAAAAACGAAAACAAAAACAAAATTCTGAGAAAATGACCTATTTCTGAAATTGCTATAGGACCTACACACAAAATAAGTACATATTTGAAAAGAGAGGAATAAATCCTACAAAAGGACACTTTTCCCATCAAAATAGTCGCATTTTACAGCGAGCTATAAGTTTGAAACATTGGACACACTCAGATTTGAAATTGCGCCAAAGTTTTCAATCGAAGTTTTTGAAAATAACCGTTTGAGCTACAATCGAGTAAATCTACTAAAAACTAGACGATTTTACTAGCTTTCAGATGATACAACAACAAATCATATTGGGCCTCTAGTGCAGCAGAAATTCAGGCTTTTGTTTGAAACAGTGTAAAAATCTGCATTCGTTGAAAAAGGAAACCCAGCGAAGAGGCGAACTTTTCCGTTTTAATTTTCTATTTCACGTAAGCATGTTGCCTTTTTTGTTTAAGAAAATGATATTTTTATATCAAAACAATAGATTTAACATTTTATTAAGTGGAAAATAAACACAACAGGTAACAATAAGTAGAAATTAAAGAAGCATTACTTTCCCATGTTTTTCACACCGAAAAATCAATAACAAAAAAATTACACTAATATCACAATAAGTACATTTAATCAATCTCCAAAAATTACCACAGATGCTGAAATTTGTCGCCGCCACAACTGTTGCATGTCCTTGCCTTTTTGCGAACGGAAACAACCGTTGCTCTAAGTGAAATTTCCTGTTTCACTACTGTTCCATCAAGCCGGTTGCTCAATTCCTGCAAACTGGCTACTTCTGTTTTGTAAACTTCTTGTTTTAAGATTCTCCAAACAAAGAAGTCCACTGGAGTCAGGTCTGGTGGTCCAGGTAGCCAAGGAATGAGGCCCGTACTACCAACCCATTGGGGATACTCTTCAGTCACAATATCTCGCACGGCATTTGAAGAATGTGTAGGGGCTCCATCGTGTTGGAAAATTATTTCCGCTCTCACACATTAAACTTTCGTGTTGGAAAGTAATTTCCTCTGTTAGAATCTAAAAAATCGATCGTTTTCTCAGAATTTTGTTTTTGTTTTTTTCCTCATTTTCCTTATATCTACCATAACTCTGTTACTATTAAGGATTGGACACGATAATGGGTGGTTCTATGCTCCGCTTGGGCTCTTCTATCCAGAACTTTTGTACGTCAGATTCTATAAAACTCAGCCTGTATACCTAAGAACGTGTAGACGCCTTAAATATCCATTTTGACGATTCGCGAGTTTTTTACAGCGGGTTTTTCGTGACGTCCGTATGTTCGTATGTATGTGCGTATTTGCGAGTGTGGGTATGTATTTCGCATAACTCAAGAACGGCATGTCCTAGAAAGTTGAAATTTGGTGCGTAGACTCCTAGTGGGGTCTAGTTGTGCACCTCCTATTTTGGTTGCATTCGGGTGTTTCTAAAGGGATCTTTTGCCCCTTTTTTTTGGGAAATCATTGTTAATTTCGATGCAAACTCAAGTGATGTTATAATTTGGTTGACACTTGGCGAAATATCGCCAGTCCTTTGATCGCCAAGCTTTGTCGCCAACATAGCGATAAATTTGGCGATTTTATTATTATTATTAATATTTTAAAATCTTGTTTCAATTTTGCCACTGTTGGTAATATTTAGAGATAAATCTATTGAATCACATTAAAACTGCTAATAATGGAGAAATAACATTAAACTGGTGAAAAAGGAAGTCATGTGATGCTCGTATTTTATTGAGCTCATAGGCATTTATGCCTATGAGAATATTCAAAGATTTTAGCCAATCTACGCGGTTTCGTTCCCCTTGTCATAGCGACGATAACTACGAGGATTAGAACTTTAAAAAGGTGGCAATTATTTATTTACATCTATTACAAAAGTGACACATGTCACCAACTTATAAACAATTTCATTATACTCGTTAGCTACAGCAACCAGTACATAACAAGCCTTTTTTGTTGGTAGTTCGAATTTAGTTGTTTACTGCCGCAAGAATCTCTGGAACAATTCTGAAGTACATGCCCGGAAATGGTTCTATTATCTTAGAAATTAATCGCAGTCCCAAAGACATACGCTCTTGTAGCTTTGACTAGATTCCGGTGCTGCCAGTTTTTTTTATTTTTACATCTTATACAAAACTGTTGTTGATTTCCAAGCTGACACAAGAATCTCTGGAACAATTCTGAAGCAAGTGCCATTAAGTGGTTCCTTAATCTTAGTAATTAGTCGCAGTCACAAAGACATACGCTCTTGTAGCTTTGACTTGATTCCAGTTCTGTCAGTTTATTTATTTATATTTACCATAAAAGAGATGTGATTTCAGGCTGCCCTAAGACTATCTGGAACAATTATGAAGCAAACGCCATGAAGTGGTTCTGTAATGTAAGGAATTAGTCGAAGTCGCTAAGATAATGGCTTTTATGATTCTGACTTTAATCTAGCTGCCTAAATGTGTATGACTTTTTGGTCAAAAGAGTTTCGTTAAAAGAAAGCTAACAGAAATGTTGCCCGAAAGCGTACTAAACGTACCAACACATTTTATGAGCTCTTGTGCAATCATCATTTCTTTCGTATCAACATAGTTTAACATCTTTCTTTAACTACCAGTCGATAGAACCTCTTAATGTAATATTAATTGAAAATTCGGTACAAGGATTCTCTATCAGTTGGCTTTGCGAATGGCTCTACTAAGAACGGCAATCTCTGGTAGAAGACTGAGTAATGGACTGTCCTGGAGGCTGACTTCTACTGTAGAATCTGCTGTAAAACAGGAGGCAGAAACTAGTGATTCTCTATCAGTTGGCTTTGCGAATGGCTCTACTAAGAACGGCAATCTCTGGGAGGAATGGCTCTACTAAGAACGGCAATCTCTGGTAGGAATGATTCTACTAAGAACGGCAATCTCTGATAGAAGACTGAGTAATGGACTGTCCTGGAGGCTGACTTCTACTGTAGAATCAGCTGTAAAACAGGAGGCAGAAACTAGTGATTCTCTATCAGTTGGCTTTGCGAATGGGTCTACTAAGAACGGCAATCTCTGGTAGGAATGGCTCTACTAAGAACGGCAATCTCTGGTAGAAGACTGAGTAATGGACTGTCCTGGAGGCTGATTTCGACTGTAGAATCAGCTGTAAAACAGGCAGCAGAAACTAGTGAAAATGCATTATGTTTGGAAAATATGAGTGTTTCAGTCATGTGGTTCCAGCTGGTGCACTGCTTCACGTTCTCATTTCCAACTCTTTTAATAGTCTTCTCTCCGAATAGTTTAGAGCTCGCCAACCCTGGCGATGACTACTTTTTGGCGCGTCTCGATTTCGGCTCGAGTACAAAGTAAGAAGATGTTTTGTTAAGCTGAAGTTAAGGTAAGGGAGGCTCTTATATTTTAGTTCTGTGTTTTTATTTGTATGCATTGTCAATGTAAATTGTATTTATACATTGTGCTAGTGTCGATAAAATTAAACCTAAATGTTGTTAAATATCGACCTCATCATTCATTGTTGATAGTTGTTACAGTGGTACGGCTACTACATACATGATCTGAAAATATTAAAAAATGACTGTTACATCGTGTTCTAAATAAGGAGCCACGTGTAAATGTTTAAAAATGGCATCAAATGAGTTTCCAAAAAGTGTGCTGATCCAAATAAATGTTCTAAAAAAGGTTCTTTAAAGTCTTCAACAAACTGCTCCAAAAATGTGCTTTGAAATGTTCTGAAGAAGCGGCAGAGTGTCCGTGCTCAAAATGTGTTCAAAAAATGTGTTAAGATTTGCATTGCAGTTTTCGATAACCATACACTTCACTATTCTACATTCCATGGTCTCCCATAAATACCAATATACGTGTTTTATCCGGTTTTAATGTGGTCCTGAAGACAGCTTTTTTTTTATCCAGGCGAGAATCTGAGCAGCCTCGGATCCAGCACCCAAACGTATTTTGGTACGGAATGGAAACAAGGAGGACTTTTTAACTATGGCAGGTTTAACGTACACCAGTCACTATCAACGAACACAGAGGGCTTTCAACCGGTCGGCTCTCCGTTTATATATTACCACGCCTTTATATAACCATTCAATACTTTTGGGTTCTGCTGAGTTTTTTTTTTCAATTTCATGCCAACTGATGCAATAACACGATTAAATAAAAATATTAATCATGGTTAACATCAGCATCCGAAGCAAATTTGCATCTAACTACCTGTTTGTTACTCAGAAACATGTCAAAAAGATACACATGCATTAGAACTGACCAATTCAGAGTCTTTTCATCAAAGCAGAGCATTGCAATTCAATACGAGACACGTCGTTTTTCTCTTTCTTTTCAATATTATAGTAAAGAAACAGGATAAATTATTATAATGCATCTTGCTTCCAGGTTTTCTGAAAACAACCGCAACTGGAATTTATAGCAAAACCTATGATAAAAACCGAATTTCTCTGTACTTAATTAAAGTTTTAACATTTCAATACGAGACACGTCATTTTTCTCTTTCTTTTCAATATTATAGTAAAGAAACAGGATAAATTATTATAATGCATTTTGCTTCCAGGTTTTCTGAAAGTAACCGCAACTGGAATTTATAGCAAAACCTATGATAAAAACCGAATTTCTCCGTACTTAATTAAAGTTTTAACATTTCAACTCACGTTGGACGGAAGTTTTCAATTAGAGAGTTGGTTGGTTAAAAGGATTAAGTTTAATAGAAATCTTGCGTCTTTGTAGCGTCAAGTAATACATTTGTCACTAAAAAAAGAACTATTGATTCGTTTCGTTTGGGAAGGAATTAAATCATCACTCAAGATAATATATTTAACTATTTTTAATTTACATTTAAAAGAAATATCTTCGAAAATAAATTTATTCATTGCTTGAATATTAATGAAGTTTTTCCGGACTGTCTTTTCGCAAAGTAACAAAAGTAAACGTATGAAACGTTTTTTTAACGAATTCTGTTAAACGAACGTTATAATTATAAAGGAAGTGGTGCAAATGTGGAAACCCTGTTTTAACTTTTGGTGCATCTAGTTTTTTTATCAATGAAATTTGTCTAAATTCTGAAAAACACTTCAAAAAAAGATTATAACAATAACCGCTTTTGGTTTCATGCAAAACATTACGTTTGCATTTTATTAATAATAGTTAATAATAAATTGAATCTTTAACTCGATTTTCAAAATGTGCTGGTAATGTGGAAACATTTATTTTCTGGATAAAAACCACTAACTAAAAAAAATGATACTTAAATGTGTCTTTATTATTCATAGCAAAACTAATACAAAGGCTTAAGAATTAAACTTTTTTTAATAATAAAAATAATAAAAAAAATAAATAAATAAAATAAAAGGTTCACTTGCAAAAGTCACAAATGTAATGATCATTTACACATCCAGCGCACAAAGTATGGCACCAAGACTCACAAACCAAACATCTGATCCAAAGTTCCCCTTGAACATCATACGAAAAAGCCTCCCCGCAAAAAAGGCAAATGGCTTCCACATTACCAGCATAGCCATATTGAACTACGAAGATAAAACTACGCTATATTTTCAATCTAGGAATCCACTTAATTGTACCAGATTGTAGAGTATTTTTTGTTTAACCAATAACTGCTTAAGTACTAAGAAATAGCTAAATTGACTATGTAATTAAACCAACTTACCTCAAAAGTTTGAAAAATCAAGAAAAACTCAAAACAACAACTTCACTGATAATAAACCACGAGTTGACAACCAACGCTCTTACAGGCTTACTAAACAAACACAATAACAAGGTGATGCGGTCACCGCAAAAGTGCAACGCCTCACAAAGCCGTACAGGTTATGTTTCCACATTACCAACACGCTTCCACATTTGCACCACTTCCTCTACTATTAAATTATATTAGTTATTATTAAATTATACTGTGATAACCATTAATAGATGAAGATCATGAACCTATAATGCAAAATGTGCGTGTAATTTATATCATTAAATGAAGGTTATTAAGTAATACTATGATCCCCATTACTAATTGAAGGTCATAAACTAATATAATGATTACTATTATTAAGTGAAGGTCAATAATGGGTAGTTGTATAATATCGATTATTAAACGATGGTCGTTAAATAATACTTTGATCACCATAATTCAATTAAGGTTATAAATTAAATTAAGTTCATTAAGTAATACCATGATTCCTATTATTTAATTAAGGCCATTAAATAATACTATGATCTTTATTATTAAACTAGTGGAACCCGCACGGCTTTGCCTGTAGTAAAAAATTAAAAGGTCATTTGGTTCGCCTGTATATTTACAAATAATGGATGATGAATTTCTCGCCAATTTGCTACGTTTTGGCTAATTTGCTATGCTTGCTCATGTTACGGTTCCACGTTACGATAATTTGGTAATTTACTCGCCCACGTTATGATAATTTGCTCATTGAAAAGTTCTTAAAATTGGAAAAAAAAAAAGAACAAAATCGAATTTTTGAAAAATCACTTCGAGCTGCACTTTTCCTTGCTATAAACTGATTCTGTGCCAAATTTCATAAAAATCAGCCAAGTGGTCTAGGCGCTACGCGCGTCACAGAGATCCAAGCATCCAGACAGAGAAACTTTCAGCTTTATTATTATTAAAAATAAAGATGAAGATCATTAACTATTACTGTGATCGCCATTATTGAATGATGGTCATTCAATACTACAATAATAACCCTAACTAGATGAGAGTTATTAAATTATGCTATGATTACTTTCATCATTATTAAATAAGCTTCATTATCCATTGCTATGATACCTATACATGAATTAAGGCCATTAAACCATACAAATAATAACTACTTTTGAGGTAAGTAAGTCATTGAACTATAGTTTTACTTGCGTTTTAAAGCCATAAATAATAGAGAACTTAGAAACAAAAGAGAACTTAGTTTATACACTCCATATAAAATATTAATTCTCATCAAAATTTTCCTTTTTTTTTCAATTTAGTAATTCAGTAAAATTTATCCTTCCTTAAAAATTGACTATTATTATATTTCTGCTTCTATTTTGAAATATTGTGACCCAAATTTGATTTGACTCAACTAATGTCAATCACTTTTTCAGTTTAAAACCAAACTGGCAATTCAAATAGAAAGAAAATGATTCTAATTTAGGTCGTTTTCTAATTTGAAACTTCTAATTTAGATCAATTTGCTTACAGAGTGTTTTTCATTGGATCTTTCGTGCTCTAAAACAGTTTCCATCCCCTAAATTAATTTTTTTCGAGGGTCGCTTTTCGCTAATATCTTTTGTTCTGCTGGTCAGAATCTGATTTTGTACCCTTGCTGTTCGTAGTCTCATCAACTTAATTACGTAGTACAAAATAGGGGCTCCTATTAGAAAACTCAGAGTTTATGTTCTACTAGCATTCCCGTACCCGGCATTGCTCGGGTAATGGAATTAGCAGGGGTTAACAGTGCTTGGTGCACCTAGTTTCGAAAATCCCCTATAATAATTACTTATTACCTATAACTTTTTCTAATTTGGGGAGGATACCGGGGCCCCTGGACTCCTTACATATATGCCTTTTTTCTTAACCGATCTTTAACTGTTATTAACGATCCTTTTAAAGTATTGATTATCTTTGCTAACACAGGCCATCCACATTTTATTGATATCCCTGTGTTTAAGCAAGAACTTCTTTGTTTACAACATTTTTATATATTTTTTCTGGTGCTAAAATTATTAAGCTGCTTGAGGAACTGACTTTGGAGCAAGCTACATAACATTGGCCGTGTGAAAAAAAGTCTTCTCTTAAATCGGTCCCTGCTACTTTTAATGCCTGTCCTTGTGACTTATTAATGGTTATTGCAAATCAAACTTTAACAGGAAACTGCACTCTTCTAAATTCAAAAGGATAGTCCGCCTGTGATGATGTTCTTAAAAACTTCGTTTCTAGTTTTGAAAAAAATGAAAGGAATGGACAGAAACATTATGATTTGACTTGAGAAAAGCCTCGAAGAACCACGTGAGAAACAAAAACAATATCAAATTTATAGTTTGCTATCGACCAAAAGTTGAGATGAAGTACTGAATAATGATTTGAATGGAGGAAAGCCTTCGAAAATAAGGGATTTGAATTCAATGACAGGTTTTAATTTCGCAGAAATTAAGAGGTTTTAATTAATTTCTCCCGAACTAATTGAGATTTCGAAAAATCCTTTCTTAGTGGTTACTTTCGTAATCATGCGGACATGCCTGCCAAATTTCAAGTCTGAAGCTTCAGCGGTTTCGGCTGTGCATTGATATAGGTCTATATGTATATATGTTATCTCAGGACATTGATTTTTATATATTAAGATTTACTTTGTAAATGGTCTCTTATCAAAATTTAATTTACGTAGTTTTAAAAGGGACTTCAATCTACGTCTGATAACGCCATTATTTTTCCCTTACACATTTACGAACCGAATAATTTAGTTTTCCGTTCTTTTTTTCCTATAACTGCACTTCAAAAAATTCCAAAATGTTCGCTGGTTATTTCCGTGAATCGTTTTGAGATTTCACAGGTTTGCATCTATTTTCCCGTAAAATCAAGTATCTTTTCAAAAAAGTTTTCTGAATTGCTACAAGCTGCATGGATGCAGAATTTTCACTTGTAAAAATATTTTTAGCTATCAGTTTAAAGATTGACTGAGCGTGTTTATTTCGTGTATCGGTTTCCGCTCACTTGCGGCTCGTCCACTTGGACTGAGCTCCCAGTGAGAGCGAATTAAGTCACTGGATAACTGCAGCTTTGCGAGGCAAGAATTGCAAGCAAGGGGGTGTGTTTGGTTCTTACTTGCAGTACTCTCTTAGCTTTCGTCAATTTTGCGTTTATGCTCCTGGAGCTTTCTTGGTTAATCAAGAAGGGTGTAATCAACTACATTAAACCAAAGGCCCCTATATGAGGGGAGCTGACTTATCCGACATTTTGTTTCCAAAATTGTCGGGCGAAAAAAGTAGTATTTGTACAAAAGACTCATTGCAGAAAACTGGTGTCCAAGCTTTAGATGTGTTGCCTGATTGATGTTTGATTATTTTATTCTGTAGATGGAAGACGATTTAATTAATACAAATTAAAAACATATAAGGTGTGAAAATGAAGTTTATTACAGTAAACATTTTCCGATACATTTTTGTTGAATTTGTGAACTAAGTTATCTTTCTAGATTCACCTTAAGTGACATTTTACTCAACATCTATTGTTTTACGACATAGCAACCAGCGAATATTATAACGTATTTATAAATACTAGTGTGTACACTAATAAGGATATATCGTATTGTTGTGCACCAGGAAAATAAGAGAAAAAATAGTATGGTAAAAAATTCTAACAAATGAATTGGTTATTTTCGTAAAGCGATATTATACGCAATGCATTTTTTATTGTGGTTGTTTTTGAATACTTCGAAAAGATAATTTCATTGTTAGGTGAAGATAGATTTAATAAAGATACGCTGCTTTTGCTCTTATTTATTCTATCTTCTCTACCATTCTCAATTCTCTAAAATTTCTTTAAAATAAGGATAAATTAAGTACACCTCAGTAGAAAAAAAAGTTTTAGCACATTAATGCCTTTTATCGTCCTCATCTCCTTCTTACGCAAAAGATGAAGCATAGCTAGATAAGGAAATTTAGTCATTAATTATTTGTGAAAACTTCGGCTGCATTAAAACGAGAAAAAATGACGTTTCGTTTACTGCCAGTGGCAAATTAAAACTAATGTTTTATTTTAAGTAATCTGCATTAAAGTTGGTCATTTATATATGTCAGGGATCTTTTAAAGAAAGCTTTACGATCCAGATACTTTTGTTGGTATTTTATTATTCACATGCAGGTTTATATATGTATACAGTGGGGTGCACATATAAAAAGTATCTTTTAAAGAAAGCTTTACGATCCTGATACTTTTGTTGGTATTTTATTATTCACATGCAGGTTTATATATGTATACAGTGGGGTTCCTAGCACGGGTGACACCCGGGCGGTAATTTGTGGTGTCACCCCCCCCCTACAGACGCAGAAGAAAAACCAAATTTTTGTAAACGTAAAAACATTAAATTCATGCAATTTTCAGAAACAACTACATTTGTGTCAAAACGAAATTTTAAGTTGACTAGTATACAGAGAAAAAATTAAAGTGGTGTTTCCTGGGGTTTCCCCCCCCCCCTTCTCCCCGGAAAAATTTCAAATTTGTAGTCTTAAAAATGCATTTTACCTTATTATCTTTTAATTTTTCTTAGGGTGTCACCCCCCAGACGGGTGACACCCGGGGCGAACTGCCCCCGCCCCCCATAGTGACACCATTGATATATATATACGTTATCCATATGCAAATAAATGAAAAAGAATAAAAGGAATATGAAAAACTACAATTAAAAGAGTTATAATTTTGAGAAACTGCATTTTCTAGCACAGGACAACCTTATTTATCCGGACTAAAAGAAATCTGGATAACCGATGATCTCGGTAATCCGTGTAAGTATGAGTAATAAGCAAAGCATCCATAATAAGAAAAATCCATAAATAGGTAGATTTACCATTTACTGCGACAAAAAAAAAAAAAAAAAAAGAAAAAAAAAAACTTGTGTTGAAAGAAAATTACATAGAATCGTTTAAAAAAGACATAAAAAAATATATAACTAGTTTTTCTCATTTCTTATCAAAAGAATCGGTCCAATGCATTCTGTTTAAAACTTATGTATCCTTTGATTAAAGCCATGCACTGTTAAAAATTTTCCGGAAAATTTACGGTAATTGTTACTGGCATCCATGTTGCCAGTAACTATTACCGTAAAAATCAAATGTTACTGTAAAATTTTACGGTTTCCTCGGTAGGCCACAGCAACCAATTGGCGCTGGGATCGCTTATTTCTCTGGTATAAATTACCGTAAAAATCAGCGATGCTTTAGCGATGCCATTTTACAGTAACAATTACCAGAAAATCTTCCTGAATTTTTAACAGTGTGGCCATTGTTCATGCAAACTCTTTATCGTAGATAGAAATAAAAATGCAAATTCTTAGTGTACTTATATTTGCATTTTTTCAATCATAATTTTGAAGAATCTATGTGAACATATTTTTAAAAAAAATAATACAAACTTGATCCGGTATAGCCGGATATTCGGATAAACAGGGATCGGATTTACGAGGTTCTACAGTATTTTTTTTTCCATTTAAGAATAGTTTTACTTCTGAAGTTGTGTCTCGAGAGATACTTGGCTTTTTAAGAAATCTTTGCACGTTCTCAACATTACTCTATAAACTTCAAAGTTGAAGTTTATCTCATTAATTCAAAGGAGTATTCACTGCAGACAAATTTTTCGAACTTAATTTAAGGAGATTGCTTACTCAATTAAGGTAATGAAAAACGGTAAAGTAAAAGAAGTAGTCTCATCTTCTTAAAGAAGAATTTTAAGTAGGTTCAAAAGAAGATTTTAATTTGGAGAATTTTTTTCTACAATATTGAGCATGGTTGTAGTTGCATAATTTGTGCTCAAAAAATGCTTATGAAACCATTGATTTTTTCACATTATTTAAATAAAATGGAATACTCGATATTGTACTGAAATAGTATTTTATAATCACTTCGGATTTTTGAAAAATTCTTTCTTGTCCAAATGATAATTTTCTGTAGAAAATAATATTTATAATGACAAAGCGTGAAATGATAATTGTTGAGGTACGCCTCCATCTTTTGATATCTCCCTTTTAAGCCGCCGATAGTTTTGCTAACGCATTTTGGTAACGGCGGAGAGTTTAATTTTTTTTAATAAAACTCCAATGTTGAGCGAGCAGAGATAATTTCATTCGAACTTTGAGCTACATTTTCCATTTTGAGTCGAGAAAAAGTGATGTGATTATAATTTTAACACCTCTGAGAAGGTTTTGAATATTTATATTGTTTCATTTCAAGCTTGTAAATAGTCTCAATGTTTTATTGTCCTAGTCTTTCAATAAATGTTGTATTTAATGCCGAGTACTTCCTGATTCGAACTGCGTATTCAGAGCTAATACATTAGTGAGTCTTTACAATAATGCTCTTAACATACTTAAGGAGAATTTTTGTTTTTTGAAATTGTTAATACTTTTAAAATAGGTTTGTGACTCCGCGACTGGAAAAGTCCTGACTTTGTCAGTACCAACAACATAAATCCAAGGACTCCATATTGCGCTACTCAAGTCACGCTGGTTTATATGAAAATATAATAAAGAAATCTGATGTTACCTCAGAGTTTCAGCGGACAGTAAAGCATTAAGGAATGAATTGGTTTTAAAATTAAGGTAATATAACTTCATGTTTTTCCTTCTTAATAGGCACGAGCATATTTATCGTCTCCCAGTCACCATTAATGAAGACGGTGTATCTTCGACCGGCTGGGAACGAACTCGGGACTCTCCGATCGCAAGTCCGATATCGTACTGATCAGGCCACCACGGCCTGAGGTACCCACACACATAGAGATGTGAGGATATAATTATGGAATAAAATTTACATTTCTGTTAATAATATGGATCCGTTTTTTGGAAAAAAACAATTCAGAAACATTTCTGGGAAATAATGGGCAGCTAATGCGCCCATTTTGTCCCAGTAATGCATCTCGATAAAACGAGCTGATTTGTGCATCACGTGACTTCCTGTTACACCAATTTAATGTTATTTCCCCATTATTGGAAAATTTAATGTGATTCAATAGTTAACTTTCTAAATATCACCAACAGTGGCCAATTTCAACCCAGATTTTTTAAAAAAAATCGCTAACTTTGTCCCCAAGTTGTTGACAAAACCTGGTGACCAAGAGACTGGCGATATATCGCCAAGTGTCCACCAAATTATAACACCACTTGAGTTTGTATCGAAATCAACAATGGTTTCCCCCCAAAACGGTGTGAAACACCCCCTTTGGAACATCCGAATGAAACCAAAAAGGAAGGTGCACAGCTAGACCCCACTAAGAGTCTATGTACCAAATTTCAACTTTCTAGGACATACCGTTCTTGAGTTATGCGACATACATACGCACATACGTACATACGGACGTCACGAGAAAAGTCGTTGTAATTAAAACGGGGACTGTCAAAATGGATATTTCCGGGTGCATATACGTTCTTAGGCACTTATCTGCGTGTGGTCGGGTTGAAACAAAAACCTCAACATTAATTCGGGGGTGAGGAAAATGGAAATTAGGGCCGAATTTTGAGTGAAATTTTTTTCGCGAATACAATACTTCCTTTTTTGTAAAAGGAAGTAAACGAGCTGATGTGTGCATCACATGACTTCCTTTTACTCCAATTTAATGTCATTTTCTCATTATTGGCAGTTTTAATGTGATTCAATAGTTTACTCTCTAAATATCACCAACAGCGGCCAAATTAAAACCAGATTTAAAAAAAAAATCGCCAAATTTGTCACCACGTTAGCGACAAAACTCGGCGGACAAAAGTTTCCGCTAAATTATGATACCACTTGAGTTTTACATCAAAATCCCCCCCCCACTTCCTTTTTACTCAATTTATCATCAATTTTTTACGACACAGCAACCAGCGAATATTATAACGTATTTATTAATACTAGAAACAAGGTGGGATTCAACGATGTCTTGGAACCAAAATGTCGGATAAGTGGGCCTGTCATCTTCCATAGGGTTCTACGTTTAACCTTTTGTTCTTTTTTCTTCCAGAAGGTTCTTGAGACATGACTCGTTTTATAACCGGGTAGGTTTCTAAATTCTTCAGAAAGTTTCAAGGATAATTTCGGAAAGGTTACTGAGAATTAATTGGAAACGTTTTTTTTTTTTTTTTTGCAAGATATGTTACTGGCAGAAATTGGGCACATCAATTACATATTGTTTTCAAGGGACGTTTCTGAATTGTTTTTACATTGTACTCATAACGCCTACAAATGGCGAATCAACTATAGTCGTGTTTTACAATAAGTGTGTTTACTTGCGTCTTAAATTTAGAAATATTTTTTCAAAACCCATTTTCAAAGAAAATAGATGGAAAAAAGATTTTCAGAAAATGGAAGCCATTACGGACAGCCTACAAAGTTATGCATAACAAATACTCTGAAGTCAGAAATACTCTGTGAAACCCTTTTCCACTTTATTCTTTTATTAAGATTTTTCCAAACTTCTTTTTCGCTGAAAGATAAAATTAATGTCGTTTACCGCAACACAAGTGGAAGTTTTATGACAGAGAATAATGCGTTACTTAAAAAAGGAAATGAAATTTCATGTAATGTGATTAAGCGAATCGAAAAAAATCTTATTTATTTATTGAAGGTAAAGTTAAGCACTACAACTTCAAACGAGAGAATTTTTTGATGGCAAAGACAAATCATTTATTCTTCTGCAGCTGAAGTTTTGTCGTAATAAATAAATCTTCTGAATGCAATTTATTTTTTCGTGGAATGCAGCGAAGAGATATTTTTAATCTCATTTAGTCTGAATGCTTTCTTTCGAAGAGAAACCAAAGGAACTAATTAAGAAAACCATTTGTGTTCTGATTTTGAAACAAGATTCATTGTATAGAAATGATATATTTTGGAAATTAATTTATAAATCCGATATTAATTTCCCAAAGCCTTAATAAAATTTTTCGATGAACTTAACTAGAATTGGGTGGTTTCCTTCAGACAAAAGTACTACTTTTAGTCACTGAAATGGATAGAATGAACAAAAAAAAAAAAAATTGAATTTTTTCATCTTGAATTCAAATTATGTTTTTCGCAATCACGAGTGTGTATATGTAGGTTTGTGTGTTTGTGTCTGTGTGCAGGCATGAGTGTGTGGGTAGTTGTGTGTATGAGTGCTTGTGTGTGTGGAGGCGGGGTATGTGTATGTGTGTAGGCATATGTGTTTGTGTCTGTGTGCAGGCAGGAATGTGTGGGTAGTTGTGTGTATGTGTGTGTATGTGTATGTATGTGTTTGTGTATGTGTGTGTATGTGTTTGTGTGTGCGTGTGTGTAGTTGTGTATGTATCCGTGTGTGTGTAGGATATGGACGCAACCTGGAGACGGCTTTTGCTATAGGAGCAGCATCGTGAGGAGTCGGTCGACGGTGATGGTGCGGAGAGTGGCGGTGGGAAAATAAAATGACAGGAATTCAAAACAGTCAAGTCAGAACAATAAACAATCGTAATTGCTCAAAAAAAAAAAAAAAAAAAAAAAAAACATGGACCCAGGAAATATTTTTAGTTTCCCAACAGTTTTTTGTAATTAATTTTTTAAAATATCCGATTTTTCAAACAAGGCGTGGTCTTGGTGACGTCAGAAGTGATGCACTTTGCTGCATCTTTTTTTACTACGTTTCCACGCTATGATAATCAAGCAGCGAATTAAATATTGCGCTATAATTTTTTTAAAAATATTAAACGTAAACAAATTTATCAAAAAATGGTCAGATTCTATGTTTTTAAGCATGCTCTTTCGGAAAAAAATGCCTTCAAAATTTTGGAAACGACCCTATTAGCTGCGGTTTCAGTATAATTTATTTTATTTAGTTTACAAAAATGTTTCTTTTTTCATATTATAAACAAAATATCACTGACGATATTTTCTTTGCGTTTTTTATTAAAACAGTCGCACACAAAATGTGGTTGCACTAAAGAGAGAACTGGACTTTTCCTCGACTTTTAATAGTGAGTATAAGTATAGAAA
This sequence comes from Uloborus diversus, assembly GCF_026930045.1. Taxonomy (NCBI): domain Eukaryota; kingdom Metazoa; phylum Arthropoda; class Arachnida; order Araneae; family Uloboridae; genus Uloborus; species Uloborus diversus. Next base: position 170,126,732 of record NC_072736.1, on the reverse strand, counting down.
TATATTGACTTTTTCAGTTTAGTTCAAATACAACAATTCGTCAAATAAATGTATCGAAACAAATTAAAACAGCCAAATTGTAAAACAGTCGCTTGCAGCAGAGAGGATAGAAGTGTTTTAGTAAAATTTAAACGGCCCAATTTTCACCAAACGAACACAGAATCTTATTGGACAGAAGATAACGTGACGTAAAATTAAAATTGTCATTATTGTTACTTAAAAACAACAAATATGACGCCTTAATTGAATATTTATCACTTAAGCTACTCAATTCTAAAATAAATTATTATTTTTTTTATATAAAGTTTTTGAAAGTACTGTTTAGGTTTAGTAAGTTACCGCCCTATAGCCAGGGCTAAGGCAGAAATACATTATCGATTCCGCCTCCATTATTTTTTATACCGATAGATGGCAGCACCATCACCGGATCGAACAGTTAATGAGAATTTAGAACTAGACCAGGAGCTAATAGCTACCTGGTGCTAGCACCCCCAGAGGTATCGTTTCACTTGGAGGACATTGAGACCACGAGCATATTTAACGTCGCCCAGTCCCCTTTAACGACAACGGTGGATCTTCGACCATCGAGGTTCGAACTGAGGACCCTCCGGCCCCGAATCCGACACTCTACCGATCGGGCTACCACGGCCCTAGAAATACATTAAAACTAGAGCCCCTTGAAAAAGACAGGCTGACTTATCGGACATTTTGGTTCCAAGACAGAATTGGATCCAACCTCGTTTCTAGTATTTATAAATACGTCATAATATTCGCTGGTTGCTAAGTCGTAAAATAATTGATGATAAGTTGAGTAAAATGTCACTTTAGGTAAATCTTGAAAGATAACTTCGTTTACAAAATCAGCTAAAATGTATCGGGAAATGTTTACGGTAATAAACCTCATTTTCATACCTTATTTGTTTTTAATTTGTATTAATTAAATTGTATTCATCCACAGAATAAAATAATCAAACATCAATCGGGCAACACACCTAAAGTTTGGACACCAGTTTTCTGCAATGAGGCTTTTGTACAAATGTTTATTTTTTTCGCCCGATAATTTCGGAACCAAAATGTCGGATAAGTCAGCTCCCCTTATATAGGAGCCTTAATTAAAACCAGCCCCAGCTTAGTCATTCCAGCCGAGGACTGTAACTTCGTGCTTATTAGCACTCATCAGCCCGGCATAGGAAGTGACTGAGTTGGAGGTGGAAAACCTCTTAAGAAAGCCAAGAGTTCCAAACAAACTGGTTTGGTGGCTGATATAGAATTAGCACTGACCAGACGAGTGACATATGTTTATAGACACAACTTGCTGAAATGCTGAATTACCGGGAACGCTCTGAAAGCATTTTTGGAAATATGGTCAGAGCTTATTCAGTAATTGCCAGAAAATATCCGTCTGGAAATCTTCAAAAAGCTGCAAAATCCAGAGACTGCATTTCGCCCTCATATGATATCATTCAATTTGTATGGGCCGTAATTTGGCTAAAGGCGAAACATTTATTAAAATCGCTCAGCACATCTTGACACAGGTAGCCAACAATATTTTCCCCAACAGTGAGAAGTCGGTATTCAGGCAACTTGTGGCAATTCAGGATACTTTATCACAAAAATACGGAACGTTGCGCAAAAGTAATCTGCGACTTTTCAAAATATTCTCACAGTGTACGGCAACGCTTGCAGCACGAGCAAATCGTTACTTTTTATATGTAGAATGTTTTTTGAAAATTGATGCTTCATATCCCCTTTTCTATAATAGCCAATGATCGAGTAGCGCTGACGTCATCAACAATGAAATTCGCTCCACGGCATGATAATTTGATAATTGACATGCAGGGAAATGCTTTATTTTGACAGGGCTGAACTGGATCCGGTAACTTAACAGCTTTTCTGGTAAGACTGTCAGCCTAATATAAATAATAGCCAATGATCGAGTAACCTGCGAGTTTCTACAATGAAACTCGTGCCACAGCATGATATGATAATTTGATAATATGTTTTAGCAATGTTTGACATGCAGGGAAAAGCTTTATTGTGACAAGGCTTAACTCGATCCGGTAACTTAACTGTTTTACCGGTATGACAGTCATTTTAGGGGAATGAAGAATTAAAAAGGGGTTAAAAATTAACTCTATCCTCTGGAGTTTAGGGTTAATCCACTGAATTTAGGATGAAAATTTCAACTTTCAAAATATCACCAAACAGGCAATGACTTCGTTCAAATGTAGAAGCAATTTTCATCCGTCATGCCTTGACGGGCGACTTTATAGTTTTAGGACAATGAAGAAAAGTAAAAATGGTCAACAATGAATGCTATCTACTGGTTTAAGGTTCATTTACTGGAGTTTGGGTTAAAATTTCAACTACCAAAATATCATCTTACAGGCAATTGCTTCGTTCAAATGTAGAAGCAATTTTCATCCGTCATGCCTTGACGGGCGACTTTATAGTTTTAGGACAATGAAGAAAAGTAAAAATGGTCAACAATGAATGCTATCTACTGGTTTAAGGTTCATTCACTGGAGTTTGGGTTAAAATTTCATCTACCAAAATATCATCTTACAGGCAATTGCTTCGTTCAAATGTAGAAGCAATTTTCATCCGTCATGCCTTGACGGGCGACTTTATAGTTTTAGGAGAATGAAGAAAAGTAAAAATGGTCAACAATGAATGCTATCTACTGGTTTAAGGTTCATTCACTGGAGTTTGGGTTAAAATTTCAACTACCAAAATATCATCTTACAGGCAATTGCTTCGTTCAAATGTAGAAGCAATTTTCATCCGTCATGCCTTGACGGGCGACTTTATAGTTTTAGGACAATGAAGAAAAGTAAAAATGGTCAACAATGAATGCTATCTACTGGTTTAAGGTTCATTCACTGGAGTTTGGGTTAAAATTTCAACTACCAAAATATCATCTTACAGGCAATTGCTTCGTTCAAATGTAGAAGCAATTTTCATCCGTCATGCCTTGACGGGCGACTTTATCGTTTTAGGAGAATGAAGAAAAGTAAAAATGGTCAACAATGAATGCTATCTACTGGTTTAAGGTTCATTCACTGGAGCTAGGGTTAAAATTTCAACTACCAAAATATCATCTTACAGGCAATTGCTTCGTTCAAATGTAGAAGCAATTTTCATCCGTCATGCCTTGACGGGCGACTTTATAGTTTTAGGAGAATGAAGAAAAGTAAAAATGGTCAACAATGAATGCTATCTACTGGTTTAAGGTTCATTCACTGGAGTTTGGGTTAAAATTTCAACTACCAAAATATCATCTTACAGGCAATTTCTTCGTTCAAATGTAGAAGCAATTTTCATCCGTCATGCCTTGACGGGCGACTTTATAGTTTTAGGAGAATGAAGAAAAGTAAAAATGGTCAACAATGAATGCTATCTACTGGTTTAAGGTTCATTCACTGGAGTTTGGGTTAAAATTTCAACTACCAAAATATCATCTTACAGGCAATTGCTTCGTTCAAATGTAGAAGCAATTTTCATCCGTCATGCCTTGACGGGCGACTTTATAGTTTTAGGACAATGAAGAAAAGTAAAAATGGTCAACAATGAATGCTATCTACTGGTTTAAGGTTCATTCACTGGAGTTTGGGTTAATATTTCAACTACCAAATTATCATCTTACAGGCAATTGCTTCGTTCAAATGTAGAAGCAATTTTCATCCGTCATGCCTTGACGGGCGACTTTATAGTTTTAGGAGAATGAAGAAAAGTAAAAATGGTCAACAATGAATGCTATCTACTGGTTTAAGGTTCATTCACTGGAGTTAGGGTTAAAATTTCAACTACCAAAATATCATCTTACAGGCAATTGCTTCGTTCAAATGTAGAAGCAATTTTCATCCGTCATGCCTTGACGGGCGACTTTATCGTTTTAGGAGAATGAAGAAAAGTAAAAATGGTCAACAATGAATGCTATCTACTGGTTTAAGGTTCATTCACTGGAGCTAGGGTTAAAATTTCAACTACCAAAATATCATCTTACAGGCAATTGCTTCGTTCAAATGTAGAAGCAATTTTCATCCGTCATGCCTTGACGGGCGACTTTATAGTTTTAGTAGAATGAAGAAAAGTAAAAATGGTCAACAATGAATGCTATCTACTGGTTTAAGGTTTATTCACTGGAGTTTGGGTTAAAATTTCAACTACCAAAATATCATCTTACAGGCAATTGCTTCGTTCAAATGTAGAAGCAATTTTCATCCGTCATGCCTTGACGGGCGACTTTATAGTTTTAGGAGAATGAAGAAAAGTAAAAATGGTCAACAATGAATGCTATCTACTGGTTTAAGGTTCATTCACTGGAGTTAGGGTTAAAATTTCAACTACCAAAATATCATCTTACAGGCAATTGCTTCGTTCAAATGTAGAAGCAATTTTCATCCGTCATGCCTTGACGGGCGACTTTATCGTTTTAGGAGAATGAAGAAAAGTAAAAATGGTCAACAATGAATGCTATCTACTGGTTTAAGGTTCATTCACTGGAGCTAGGGTTAAAATTTCAACTACCAAAATATCATCTTACAGGCAATTGCTTCGTTCAAATGTAGAAGCAATTTTCATCCGTCATGCCTTGACGGGCGACTTTATAGTTTTAGGACAATGAAGAAAAGTAAAAATGGTCAACAATGAATGCTATCTACTGGTTTAAGGTTCATTCACTGGAGTTTGGGTTAAAATTTCAACTACCAAAATATCATCTTACAGGCAATTGCTTCGTTCAAATGTAGAAGCAATTTTCATCCGTCATGCCTTGACGGGCGACTTTATAGTTTTAGGACAATGAAGAAAAGTAAAAATGGTCAACAATGAATGCTATCTACTGGTTTAAGGTTCATTCACTGGAGTTTGGGTTAAAATTTCAACTACCAAAATATCATCTTACAGGCAATTGCTTCGTTCAAATGTAGAAGCAATTTTCATCCGTCATGCCTTGACGGGCGACTTTATCGTTTTAGGAGAATGAAGAAAAGTAAAAATGGTCAACAATGAATGCTATCTACTGGTTTAAGGTTCATTCACTGGAGTTTGGGTTAAAATTTCAACTACCAAAATATCATCTTACAGGCAATTGCTTCGTTCAAATGTAGAAGCAATTTTCATCCGTCATGCCTTGACGGGCGACTTTATAGTTTTAGGACAATGAAGAAAAGTAAAAATGGTCAACAATGAATGCTATCTACTGGTTTAAGGTTCATTCACTGGAGTTTGGGTTAAAATTTCAACTACCAAAATATCATCTTACAGGCAATTGCTTCGTTCAAATGTAGAAGCAATTTTCATCCGTCATGCCTTGACGGGCGACTTTATCGTTTTAGGAGAATGAAGAAAAGTAAAAATGGTCAACAATGAATGCTATCTACTGGTTTAAGGTTCATTCACTGGAGCTAGGGTTAAAATTTCAACTACCAAAATATCATCTTACAGGCAATTGCTTCGTTCAAATGTAGAAGCAATTTTCATCCGTCATGCCTTGACGGGCGACTTTATAGTTTTAGGAGAATGAAGAAAAGTAAAAATGGTCAACAATGAATGCTATCTACTGGTTTAAGGTTCATTCACTGGAGTTTGGGTTAAAATTTCAACTACCAAAATATCATCTTACAGGCAATTTCTTCGTTCAAATGTAGAAGCAATTTTCATCCGTCATGCCTTGACGGGCGACTTTATAGTTTTAGGAGAATGAAGAAAGTAAAAATGGTCAACAATGAATGCTATCTACTGGTTTAAGGTTCATTCACTGGAGTTTGGGTTAAAATTTCAACTACCAAAATATCATCTTACAGGCAATTGCTTCGTTCAAATGTAGAAGCAATTTTCATCCGTCATGCCTTGACGGGCGACTTTATAGTTTTAGGACAATGAAGAAAAGTAAAAATGGTCAACAATGAATGCTATCTACTGGTTTAAGGTTCATTCACTGGAGTTTGGGTTAATATTTCAACTACCAAATTATCATCTTACAGGCAATTGCTTCGTTCAAATGTAGAAGCAATTTTCATCCGTCATGCCTTGACGGGCGACTTTATAGTTTTAGGAGAATGAAGAAAAGTAAAAATGGTCAACAATGAATGCTATCTACTGGTTTAAGGTTCATTCACTGGAGTTAGGGTTAAAATTTCAACTACCAAAATATCATCTTACAGGCAATTGCTTCGTTCAAATGTAGAAGCAATTTTCATCCGTCATGCCTTGACGGGCGACTTTATCGTTTTAGGAGAATGAAGAAAAGTAAAAATGGTCAACAATGAATGCTATCTACTGGTTTAAGGTTCATTCACTGGAGCTAGGGTTAAAATTTCAACTACCAAAATATCATCTTACAGGCAATTGCTTCGTTCAAATGTAGAAGCAATTTTCATCCGTCATGCCTTGACGGGCGACTTTATAGTTTTAGTAGAATGAAGAAAAGTAAAAATGGTCAACAATGAATGCTATCTACTGGTTTAAGGTTTATTCACTGGAGTTTGGGTTAAAATTTCAACTACCAAAATATCATCTTACAGGCAATTGCTTCGTTCAAATGTAGAAGCAATTTTCATCCGTCATGCCTTGACGGGCGACTTTATAGTTTTAGGAGAATGAAGAAAAGTAAAAATGGTCAACAATGAATGCTATCTACTGGTTTAAGGTTCATTCACTGGAGTTAGGGTTAAAATTTCAACTACCAAAATATCATCTTACAGGCAATTGCTTCGTTCAAATGTAGAAGCAATTTTCATCCGTCATGCCTTGACGGGCGACTTTATCGTTTTAGGAGAATGAAGAAAAGTAAAAATGGTCAACAATGAATGCTATCTACTGGTTTAAGGTTCATTCACTGGAGCTAGGGTTAAAATTTCAACTACCAAAATATCATCTTACAGGCAATTGCTTCGTTCAAATGTAGAAGCAATTTTCATCCGTCATGCCTTGACGGGCGACTTTATAGTTTTAGTAGAATGAAGAAAAGTAAAAATGGTCAACAATGAATGCTATCTACTGGTTTAAGGTTTATTCACTGGAGTTTGGGTTAAAATTTCAACTACCAAAATATCATCTTACAGGCAATTGCTTCGTTCAAATGTAGAAGCAATTTTCATCCGTCATGCCTTGACGGGCGACTTTATCGTTTTAGGAGAATGAAGAAAAGTAAAAATGGTCAACAATGAATGCTATCTACTGGTTTAAGGTTCATTCACTGGAGCTAGGGTTAAAATTTCAACTACCAAAATATCATCTTACAGGCAATTGCTTCGTTCAAATGTAGAAGCAATTTTCATCCGTCATGCCTTGACGGGCGACTTTATAGTTTTAGTAGAATGAAGAAAAGTAAAAATGGTCAACAATGAATGCTATCTACTGGTTTAAGGTTTATTCACTGGAGTTTGGGTTAAAATTTCAACTACCAAAATATCATCTTACAGGCAATTGCTTCGTTCAAATGTAGAAGCAATTTTCATCCGTCATGCCTTGACGGGCGACTTTATAGTTTTAGGACAATGAAGAAAAGTAAAAATGGTCAACAATGAATGCTATCTACTGGTTTAAGGTTCATTCACTGGAGTTTGGGTTAATATTTCAACTACCAAATTATCATCTTACAGGCAATTGCTTCGTTCAAATGTAGAAGCAATTTTCATCCGTCATGCCTTGACGGGCGACTTTATAGTTTTAGGAGAATGAAGAAAAGTAAAAATGGTCAACAATGAATGCTATCTACTGGTTTAAGGTTCATTCACTGGAGTTAGGGTTAAAATTTCAACTACCAAAATATCATCTTACAGGCAATTGCTTCGTTCAAATGTAGAAGCAATTTTCATCCGTCATGCCTTGACGGGCGACTTTATCGTTTTAGGAGAATGAAGAAAAGTAAAAATGGTCAACAATGAATGCTATCTACTGGTTTAAGGTTCATTCACTGGAGCTAGGGTTAAAATTTCAACTACCAAAATATCATCTTACAGGCAATTGCTTCGTTCAAATGTAGAAGCAATTTTCATCCGTCATGCCTTGACGGGCGACTTTATAGTTTTAGTAGAATGAAGAAAAGTAAAAATGGTCAACAATGAATGCTATCTACTGGTTTAAGGTTTATTCACTGGAGTTTGGGTTAAAATTTCAACTACCAAAATATCATCTTACAGGCAATTTCTTCGTTCAAATGTAGAAGCAATTTTCATCCGTCATGCCTTGACGGGCGACTTTATAGTTTTAGGAGAATGAAGAAAAGTAAAAATGGTCAACAATGAATGCTATCTACTGGTATAAGGTTCATTCACTGGAGCTAGGGTTAAAATTTCAACTACCAAAATATCATCTTACAGGCAATTGCTTCGTTCAAATGTAGAAGCAATTTTCATCCGTCATGCCTTGACGGGCGATTTTCTAGTAGTGATATAAAATGGTTCCTTGGATTCAAGCATATGCAAAATAAAAGACTTTTTTTTTAAAGTACCGAAATAAAATGCAATTATATGCGCACAAATGGTACGTTCGACTAAATGAGTTGACCACTAATTGAAATATTTTGGATTTCGTCGACCAGTGTTGGAAGCTGTGTCTGGATCCCAATGGCTGAAAAAATTTACTCTTTTATTATTAATAATTCATTAATGTTTCTGCTTCATAATTTTTTTTTCCTTTTACAAAAAAGGAAGTATTGCATTCGGGAAAAAAAAATTCACTCAAAAATCAGCCTTAATTTCCATTTTTCTCACCCCCGAATGAATGTTAAGTTTTTTTTTCGACCCTATCACACGTGGATAAATGCGTAGGAACGTACAGACACCCAAAATATCCATTTTGACGACCCCCGAGTTAATTACAACGAATTTTCTCGTGACGTCGCGTATGTGTGTATATGTGTATGTATCTCGCATAACTCAAAAACGGTATGTCCTAGAAAGTTGAAATTTGGTACGTAGACTCCTAGTGGGGTCTAGTTGTGCACCTTCCCTTTTGGTTGCATTCGGATGGTCCTAAGAGGGTCTTTTGCCCCTTTTTGGGGGGAATTCATTGTTAATTTCGATGTAAACTCAAGTTGTGTTATAATTGGTCGGACACTTAGCAATATAACGCCAGTATTTTGGTCGCCAAGTTTTGTCGCCAACTTGGCGACAAATTTGGCGATTTTGTTTAAAGTTTGGTTTCAATTTGGCCATTGTTGGTGATATTTAGAGAGCAAACTATTGAATCACATTAAAATTGCCAATAATCGGGAAATGACATTAAATTGGAGTAAAAGGAAGTCATGTGATGCACACATAAGCTCGTTTTTTTAAACTTTCATGTATCAAAAGCCTTTCTATTGTTATACTTATTCAAAGAGTGTATGCATTTCATTGAAACAATCTCTAGAAATTTAAAAAAAAAAAGGGGGGGGGGGAGAGAGAGAGATAATTCACTGGAGGTAGACTCGTTATAACTTGTAGTACATTCATATAATAAATAATTGTATTTTAAGTTTAAGCAACAGTCAAAATTTTAGGAAAATTATAATATGTAAACAGTTTTGTTTATTAAAGTACCCAAAGTTTAGTTAATGTTTTTTAACCGTTTTTGAAGTGCAAGATTGCCAGAATAAGGAACTAATAAGACAAAATTTTTAACATAGCATAAACAAGCAACACACAATAGTTTCTTTTTCGGTTTTCTCTAGAAAAGCGAAAAGTGATTAAACTATACTTAAAGTTAATAACTTATACTTTCCTATTAGAAAAAACTAATGCAGATGACAAATTCTGTCTTTTTTTAAAAAAAATATTTCTTTCAAACGAAAAAGAGCTGCGACCCTGCCTTTGTTTTTAATTTTCCTCCCCTTATAAAACCTTTTTGTCAGTTGTTCATTAACTGCATCCCGAAATTGAGAAAAGCTGATTAAATTAAACTACGAAACCGTATAATTACTTTTAAGCATTTGAATTTACTTCAATTTTACTATTTGCGGTAAACATAGGCAAAGAGATGGTAATTTAATGAAATCTAGGTTTAGATTTCCTTTTAAAGAGAGTAATTGCTTATGTCTAATGCATTTGAACGGAGTCATTTTTTTACTGTTTTTTAAAAGAATGAGCAGATACTTTTTATTTGCGGTAAACATAGGCAAAGAGATGGTAATTTAATGAAATCTAGGTTTAGATTTCCTTTTAAAGAGAGTAATTGCTTATGTCTAATGCATTTGAACGGAGTCATTTTTTTACTGTTTTTTAAAAGAATGAGCAGATACTTTTTTACGAAGAGCTCTGTGCATTTTCAGTACACATTGAACATACGTCTGGAATGCTATAATTCGGAAAAAAAGTGTTTACATTGATTAAATGTATACTAAAATGTTTTCTAAATGAGCTCCGTTATAGGAAAAATAGCTAAAAACTATTCCAAACCTGTTCCCGAAGTTTTTTACAATGGGGTCGTATCCGAAATTTTGAAAGTATTTTTTTCTGAAAGAGATGCTTAAAAACATATTATTTGATCATTTGTAAAATAATTGGACAAAGTTTAATATTTTTAAACGATTCTTTCAATTGGTACACAGATTCAATTTTATTTTTTACACTTCTGCACGTGACATCACAAGTGATGAAATGCCATTCACTGATGCCATTATCCCAGAGAGCACGATATTTAATTCGCTACTTTACTCACATGTACTGCTAACAATACACTGTAAAAAAATACCGAAACTTTACTGGTTATTTCCGTGGAACGTTTCAGGATTTCAGAGGTTTTGACTTATTTCCCCATAAAATCCAGTATCCACGCCAAAAAGTTTCCAGAATTGCTAAAAGATTCACGAAGGAGGACTTTCCACTGGTGTGAAAACTATTTTTTGCTACCAGTTTAAAGATTGACTGAGAGTGTTTATTAAGTGTATCGGCTTTGACTCGAGTATGGCCTGTCTGGATTGGCTAAGTTCCCAAAGGGAACAAATAAGTCACTGGACAGTTGCAGCTTGTTGCGAAGCAGGAATAGTAGGCCGGACTATGCTTGGTTCTCGCTTCCAATTTTCGCGTGCTTTGGAAAGCTCTAGTCAATAATATTAAACCTACTTAATCTGTCTAGAAGGATCCCGAGACGTGATTGGCTGTAGCAGGGGAAATTTTCCAATAATTCAGAAAGTTTCAGGACAATTTTAGAAAGGTAACTGACTTTCATCAGAAAACGTTCCTGGTTTTTGCAAGATATGTTACTGGCTGAAATTGGGCACATCAGCTGCCTATTATTTTCCAGGAACGTTTCTAAATCGTTTTTACAGTGTATGGTTGATAGCGAGAGTAGAGAGCAATATTTAATTCACTTCTTGATTATCATATGGTGAAAAAACGGGAGACATCAAGCGTAATCATTCAGCGCGCCAGTGGAATAGCAAGCCAGATTTCCTCCCTTGTGACGTCATAAAAACCACGCCTTGTGTAAAAAATCGGACATTTAAAAAAAAATAATTAAAAATTAAAGGTTTTGAAAATAAAAGTTTTTCCTTGTTCTACGTTTTTTTTTTCGAGCAATCACGATTGCTTATTGCTTTCATTTGACTGTTTCTGGCGTTCCTTTGATTTTATTTTCCCACCGCCACCCTCTGCAGCACCACCGTCGACCGGCCGCCTCACGATGCTGCTCCTCTAGCGAAAACCGTCTCCAGGTTGCGTCCATATCCTACACTTACACGCATACATACACGCACGTACACACACAAACATATACACACAACACACACATACATACACCTACACACACATACACACACTTAAACAAACACATACACACACACTTAAACACATACACACACGCATACATAGAGACACGTACACATACATACAGATACCTACACATACACACACACATACACACAACTACCCACACACTCATACCTGCACACAGACACAAACACACATGCCTACACACACCTACACATACCCCCTACACACAAGCACACATACCCCCACACATACATAAACACACAAGCCTACACACACACACACTCGTGATTGCGAAAAATATAATTCGAATTCAAGAGGTCAACATTCAAATTATTTTTTTTTTTTTTTTGCTTATTCTATCAACTTTGATGACTAAAAGTAGTACTTTTGTGAAGATGGAAACAGCCCCATTCACAAATAATGACCATCTAATTGGTTTCAATAATGTTTGCAAAAAGTTTCCAGTTAAAAACAAGTGGAAGCAAATGAGACACCAAATAAAAGCGAAATAAATTGTTTTAACTGAAAATCGCATTTGGTGTCTGTTACTATTTTTAAAAATTAGAATGAGGAGACAGCCTTTTGCGCGCAAAAAAAAATAAAAAAATAAATAAAAATAAATAAAAATAAATAAATAAAGAATTACAGAAATAAAAAATTAAATAAATAAAATTTTAAAAATTAAATAAATAAATACATAAATAAAATTAAAAAAATAAGTAAATAAATAAATAAAATTAAAAAAAAATAAATAAATAAATAAAATTGAAAAAATTAAATAAAAAATTAGATAAACAAAATTTAAAAAATTAAATAAATAAATAAATAACTAAAAAATAGATAAATAAATACATAATAATTTCGTTTGTCATTTTCATCATAATAACTCGAGCTTTGAAGTTAAAATGAAGCAAAATTGGCTTCTCTTGAAATAAATTGGTTAAAAAAAAAATAACTTTTTATTGTTGAAAACGTGTCCTAAGTAAATCTTTCCGAACAAATAATAAAATTGAGTTCGCAAGCAAACACGCTGAATTAAGTACTGTCGTAAGCATATGTAAATGTTCACGTATTAAAGTTTAGATAATTTTAGCAACTTATTTCTAGTGGCTTCATTTAAATATTTCACAAATATATAAAAACAATTATGTTCCGACAAATTCTAACAACTTATTTTTTTTTTCCGGTGTGAGAGGCAAGCGAATTTAATTTGTAAAAGCAATGAAAGAAATGGCAAAATATTTTGTCCAGGAATTTGTCTTTTAATAACACATAATGAAGTCTCGTTGTTCGAAGTCAAACGACTAACTTCTTGGCATGTCTTTATTTTTTAAAATGTAGTATAAATATGTAGAATATAGCAACGTTAATTTTTTCATAAGCATTTGAAGTGTTTACGCAGCAAAGCAATCTTTCTAAAAGACAGATGGATGTACTTTTGTTTTCTTACGTTTAGCAAATACTTCAGACTTCAGTGCTTCAAAATACGCATTTGCATTATTGCTATGTTCGTCTTACATCGTGAAATTGTATTTACTGTTATGGAAAAGTGCAGTAAAAAAATATGAGCTTTTATCTGTTCATTCTAATTTTAAGTAGGGGAGAGCTGAGCTAAAAGTTCCGCGGGTAAGTTGTTCCCATTGATCTCAATGAAGAAAAAATAAAAGCAATGAAAAAATTAATTTGAATTTTGACATTTTGAATTCAAATTATGTTTTTCGCAATCACGAGTGTGTGTATGTAGGCGTGTGTGTTTGTGTGTGGGGGGTATGTGTGTTTGTGTGTAGGGGGTATGTGTATGTGTATAGGCATGTGTGTTTGTGTCTGTGTGCAGGCATGAGTGTATAGATAGTTGTGTGTATGTGAGTGTGTGGATAGTTGTGTGTATGTGAGTGTGTAGGTGTGTGTGTGTATGTGAGTGTGTAGGTGTGTGTGTGTATGTGTGTAGGTATGTGTATGTGTATAGACATGTGTGTTTGTGTCTGTGTGCAGGCATGAGTGTGTGGATAGTTGTGTGTATGTGAGTGTGTAGGTGTGTGTGTGTATGTGTTTGTGTATGTGTGTAGGTATATGTATGTGTGTAGGTGTATGTATGTGTGTGTAGGTGTATGTATGTGTGTGTAGGTGTATGTATGTGTGTGTAGGTGTATGTATGTGTGTAGGTGTATGTATGTGTGTGTAGGTGTATATATGTATATGTGTGTAGGTGTATGTATGTGTGTGTAGGTGTATATATGTATATGTGTGTAGGTGCGTGTATGTATGCGTGTAAGTGTAGGATATTGACGAAACCTGGAGACGGTTTTCGCTGGAGGTGCAGCATCGTGAGGACCCTGTCGACGGTGATGCTGCAGAGGGTGGCGGGGGGGGGGGGAATAAAATCAAAGGAACGCCAAAAACAGTCAAGTGAGAACAATAAGCAATCGTGATTGCTCAAAAAGAATATTTAGTCAATGCTTGGTAAAATAGAATATTGCAGCGCACCAATGGCAGCCATATTAGTTGGGCCAGTGTCGTCCGGTACATCAAAAATTGAGCACAGGCACTGACTACTTTTGCAAATATTTCCGTTTTTTACTTTTTGGTATTTTTCGCGAATTTTAATAGATAGTGTTTAATTCTTTGTTGTTATTATGCAAATATAGATTGTACATCCTAATATATTTCGCTAAAAAGATAAACGTTTCGCTAGCTAGCCTATAGTTTGGTTTTTCAAGGACATGTCTGTGTGGAGCTTTTTGTTACATTTTTGTGGGGCAAATTGTTCCGTTGAGCAACTTGCCCCACAAAAAAGGAGCGCCTAGCCCCAAGGAACTTCTTTCCCCTATTATCAGCAATGCAGTAAACAAAAACAGACATAAATTATTATTACGTGCATATATTTGTTACTGTGGAAAACCGGAATGTCAATTTTCACCAATGATTCACCAGAAATATTTGGGCTTTCTCATGTAGACGAATAGAAAAATAGAAAATTTTCGAAGCTCAAAGTATAAATAAAAAAACTGTTCATACATTGATATCAAATTATAAAATTTTTTCAGGCTCATATTTTTTGCTCCAGAGCGTGATTACGCCACCTTGCGGTGTTTTGAGAAAGTAGCTAATCAGATATAACCGGTTCAATTTTGCCTACGCAAGTGGATCTATCTAGGCTTCATCTTTTCGGCCGTTCTTAGTTGCTGCAGCTCCTCTTTCGCGAGTTTAGCTTGATCGAATCTGCGTAGGACTTTCGTTAACAAAGGTTTAAAAAAAAAAAAATTGAATTTTGACATTTTGAGTTCAAATTATGTTTTTCGCAATCACGAGTGTGTGTATGTAGGCGTGTGTGTTTGTGTGTGGGGGTATGTGTATGTGTGTGTAGGCATGTGTGTTTGTGTCTGTGTGCAGGCATAAGTGTGTGGGTAGTTGTGAGTATGAATGTGTGTGTGGGGGGGGGTATGTGTATGTGTGTAGGCATATGTGTTTGTGTCTGTGTGCAGGCAGGAATGTGTGGGTAGTTGTGTGTATGTGTGTGTGTATGTGTGGGTGTCTGCATGTATGCATGTGTGTATGTGTTTGTGTATGTGTGTGTAGGTGTATGTGTGCATGTGTTTGTGTGTGCGTGTGTGCGTAGTTGTGTATGTATGCGCGTGTGTGTAGGACATGGATGCAACCTGGAGACGGCTTTCGCTATAGGAGCAGCATCGTGAGGAGCCGGTCGACGGTGATGGTGCGGAGGGTGGCGGTGGGAAAATAAAATGATAGGACGCCAAAAACAGTCAAGTGAGAACAATAAGCAATCGTGACTGCTCAAAAAAAATCAACGGATCTTCTTTTTCGTAATCTGGAGAAAGGTATTTGTAAGAGTCACAGAAAATAGGAATTAAAATATCCTATCATGCATGTACAGTAAATTCCCGACTATACGTGGAATAGGGTACCATGGAAACCACCGATTAGCGAGTTTTGCAGATATTCGTTTGATGTTGTACAATAGGTAAAAAAAAAACAATACTCGTACATTCAAGAGCAAATAAAACCAGAAGCGGACATACATTGAAACTCTCGAGTAACGATACTAGAGACTAACGTTTAAACTAGTTTACTAGAAGCGATAACTACTAAGTAGGAAATTTACGTAAATGCGAAAACTCTCGAGTAACGATACTAGAGACTAAACTAGTTTAAACTAGTTTACTAGAAGCGATAACTACTATGTAGGAAATTTCCGTAAATGCGAAAACTCTCGAGTAACGATACTAGAGACTAACGTTTAAACTAGTTTACTAGAAGCGATAACTACTAAGTAGGAAATTTACGTAAATGCGAAAACTCTCGAGTAACGATACTAGAGACTAAACTAGTTTAAACTAGTTTACTAGAAGCGATAACTACTAAGTAGGAAATTTACGTAAATGCGAAAACTCTCGAGTAACGATACTAGAGACTAACGTTTAAACTAGTTTACTAGAAGCGATAACTACTAAGTAGGAAATTTACGTAAATGCCAAAACTCTCGAGTAACGATACTAGAGACTAACGTTTAAACTAGTTTACTAGAAGCGATAACTACTATGTAGGAAATTTCCGTAAATGCGAAAACTCTCGAGTAACGATACTAGAGACTAAACTAGTTTAAACTAGTTTACTAGAAGCGATAACTACTATGTAGGAAATTTCCGTAAATGCGAAAACTCTCGAGTAACGATACTAGAGACTAACGTTTAAACTAGTTTACTAGAAGCGATAACTACTAAGTAGGAAATTTACGTAAATGCGAAAACTCTCGAGTAACGATACTAGAGACTAACGTTTAAACTAGTTTACTAGAAGCGATAACTACTATGTAGGAAATTTACGTAAATGCAAAAAAGACGCTTATTATTGCAAATGGACACAGCAATCATGAAAACAGGTAAATAAATCAATTCAAGTTAGTTAACTCCAAAAACGTGAAAAGCAAGGAATTTTTCAATCAAAACTGGTCCGCTCACTCGTTTACGGGCGTAAGGAGTGTATATAGATTAAAAATTGAGTTTTAACTTGTTAGGTTTCGTTTTCCTAGGAAAATTTGTCATTGGGGAAGGAGGGATAAAAAAGAAATAGGCATGTCTAATATAGATTTTGCACTTGTCAACACAAAAAAAAAAAAAAAAATAAATAAATAAAAAAAAAATGAAGAAAGAAAGCCGTATATCAATATCTGCCCGTTGGAGAATCGGGAGTTTATTGTAATGATTTACACTAATCTCTTTTATAAATTGTCTGTGAAGTATGGTACCCTTCGTAGTCACAAATGGTTTCCTACTACGATTGAAGACTGAACTAGTAATCATATATTCAGTAAATTACCGATCAATAGCCAGGGCTAAAGCAGAAATACATGATATACACCGCCAGCTCAGTCATTTCCAGCCGAGGACTGCAGTTTCGTGCTTATTAGCACTCATCAGCCCGACATAGGAAAGTGACTGAGCTGGAGGTGGAAAACCTCTTAAGAAAGCCAAGAGAGCCAAACAAACTGGTAGCTAATATAGAATTAGCGCTGACCAGACGAGTGACCGAAGCAAGGGTTCGGTTCAATTTCGAGGATTGAAGGCAAGGCATGGTATATCCAGTAAATTACCGGAGGGGGGGGGGGGGTTGGCTTGGCTTCCTTAAGAGGCTTTCCATCTCCAGCTCAGTCACTTTCCTATGCCGGGCTGATGAGTGCTAATAAGCACGAAACTGCAGTCCTCGGCTGGAAATGACTGAGCTGGCGGTGCATTTCATGTAGTAATCATATCTGTTAGTATTGAAGCTGCTGATTATTATATGTAGCTTTACTATCTACTTATTATCATACGTAGTTGCTTACACTGTAAAAGCAATTCAGAACAGTTTTTGGAAAATAATGGACAGCTGATGTGCCTAATTTTTGCACATAACATATCTTGCAAGAAACAGATATGTTTTCCGCTAAAATTTAGTAACCTTCCTGAAAATATCCTAGAATTTTTCTGAATAATTAATTCAGTAATCTCTCCGGTTAAAGTCAGTCGTGTCACTGCAACCTTGAGAGAAAAATTTAGGTAAGTTTTACATAATGACTTGGCACCTTCCTGCTTTGCCAAGAATGCGAAAAAAGGCGTAATGCAATCATGGCCAAAGCCAAGACAAGCAAGTACCATGAATCTCATTCGCCTGCAAGCATTGTAAAGCTATGGAGTCCATAAAAGTAATCGCTCGCATTGGGAGCTTAGCCAACCTGGACAAGCTGTAATCGAGCTAAGTCGATAGACGTTTTAAATACCCTTAGTTTATCTTCATACTGGTAGCTAAAAATATTTTTACAACAATGATTCAACACAGTGACAATCTGCATTCGTGCAACTTGTAGGAATTCAGGTAACGTTTTGACAAAAATATTTGATTTTCTCAGAAAGTGGATAAAAACCTGTGAAATCCCGAAACGTTCGATGAAAATAATCAGTAACGTTTCAGAATTTTTTTTCATTATATGTGGTATTTATTATCATATGCTTCTTTATTCCACCCAAGGAATGAAAAAGCCATTATATAAATAATATAATAAATTTTGCACTAGAAAAAGGCCCAGAATAAAAAAAAAAAATACTAAGCTATTAATTCGCTTATTTTATTAAGGTACGTTAAGAAAAAGGCTCCATTGTTTTAAAAATTGTTAACTATATGTGCAGATACCATTGCTCCAAGAACAGATTTGTTCATCCTGCAGTTTTTAGTCCGAAAATTAAAAAAAAAAAAAAAAAAAAAAAAAAAAAAAAAAAAAAAAAAAAAAGAGGGTTAACTGAAAGTTATAGCAACAAATAAAGATGTCTCCAAAGAAATTTTGTAGATATAAATACCACAAATTTTCTACAGATCGGGTCTAAAAGCTCAACTTGATCTTTTATCCATTGATGTAATAGTAACCGAACATAAAAGCAGTTGATTTTTACCAGCGACTAACTTAAAGAACAAAAAATTAAATCTTTTGTAGACAGTATGTAATAAAAGTAAAACAAACTGCAATAAATCAAAACCCCTCATCAGAACATTTTATAATATTTCTTACCAAGGCTATAAATTGAAGTAATTTTTTTTCCATAAAGTATTTAAAGTGCTAAAATTTAGAATGCACATTTTCCATCCAACATTACAATCCTCTGAAAAATTGGCCTAAATACTAAATGCGTTAAAAGTAAATTTAAATCTCTCGTGCTAAAATGCAGTTAGTGTACATTGTATGGTTGGAAATTGAATATTCAGCTCTAGTTGCTTTTAATTACGCTGGTGACGTAGAGTGGGGGGCCTATTTTTTATGAAAATTTCACAGGTGTTTGTAATTTCGCGTGAGAAAGTGTGTTCTTAAGATTCTGAGAGTTTTGGTGCAACGTAAGATGAATAAGCATACAGGAACATTTGTTATGTAATTAGAAATATTTATGGTGGGAAATTTTAGATTTGAAACAAGAGGTATTGCAAAAAAGAGCAGAGGAGAAACTGAGTTTAAATGTTTACTTAGCACATGACAAAATCTGATAATCTATGAACATCGTGAATACACTATAGAATGCAGTAGAAATTTTTAAATATAATTTCCTCTTTGCTATAAAGTGCAGTGCAAAAAAAAAAAGTAATTAATTTGAATTTTGACATCTTGAATTCAAATTATGTTTTCAGCAATCACGAGTGTGTGCGTGTGTGTGTGTTTCTGTCCAGGCATGAGTGTGTGGGAATGTGTGTGTATGTGTGTGTGTATGTATGCGTGTGTGTTTGTGTCTGTGCAGGCATGAGTGTATGGGTATTTGTGTGTGTATGTATGCGTGTGTGTTTTTGTCTGTGTGCAGGCATGAGTGTATGGGTATTTGTGTGTGTGTAGGTACGCGCGTGTGTGTGTGTGTAGGTACGGGTGTGTGTGTGTATAGGTACGCGTGTGTGTGTGTATAGGTACGCGCGTGTGTGTGTGTATAGGTACGCGCGTGTGTGTGTGTATAGGTACGCGTGTGTGTTCATAGGTACGCGTGTGTGTGTGTATTGGTACGCGCGTGTGTGTGTATTGGTACGCGTTTGTGTGTGTATTGGTACGCGCGTGTGTGTGTATTGGTACGCGCGTGTGTGTGTATTGGTACGCGTGTGTGTGTGTATAGGTACGCGTGTGTGTGTGTGTGTAGGTACGCGCGTGTGTGTGTGTAGGTACGGGTGTGTGTGTGTATAGGTACGCGTGTGTGTGTGTATAGGTACGCGCGTGTGTGTGTGTATAGGTACGCGTGTGTGTGTGTGTATAGGTACGCGCGTGTGTGTGTATTGGTACGTGTGTGTGTGTGTATAGGTACGCGTGTGTGTGTATAGGTACGCGTGTGTGTGTATAGGTACGCGTGTGTGTGTATAGGTACGCGTGTGTGTGTATAGGTACGCGTGTGTGTGTATAGGTACGCGTGTGTGTGTATAGGTAAGCGTGTGTGTAGGATACGGGCACAACCTGTAGACGGTTTTCGCCAGAGGAGCAGCATCGAGAGGGGCCGGTCGACAGTGCTGCTGCAGAGGGAGGAGGGGGAAAATGAAATCATAGGAATTCAAAGCAGTCAAGTGAGAACAATAAGCAATGTGATTGCTAAAAAAAATAACAAAAAAAAAAAAAAAAAACCTTTGAAACGTTATTGGAAAACTGTGAAAAGCTGATGTGCATATTTTTTGCCAATAACATATTGGGAAAAAGCTAAGAAAGTTTCCACTAAAAGTAGATTAACGGCACCAGCCACAGACATTGTTCTGAGCTTAACTCATTTTTCTGAGCCTTTTAACGTATTTAGACATTTCAAACTATTTTTCCCTCATGCAACTACATCTCATCTAACGTTTTGCGGCTTCTGGATCCTCTGAATGAGTTAATTCTATTTTTATTTGCTCCATTTCAAAAAATGGTCCGACCCCCAGTAACAGACACCGACAACTTCGATGATACCCAGTAACAGGTAGGATAAGGAATGGATGAGTGTTGGACAGAGTATCCCTATTATCTTCAAAATGTGCAAAAGTTCTTAATTTTTCGATCTAAAGCCTTATTAATTTCAAAATGAACATGAAACATCGGCAGACCTCGTGGTAGCTGTTCATAACCTTCCACCACTGCCTTGTAAATACCAACTGGTTCGTAAGATTCATTCTGATAACACTAGATTATTGCACCGTATTCATGGGTCGTAGCAACATCACTTTTACACGCCTAACACTTTTATTATTTACTAGTGGCACCCGCACGGCTTCGCCCGTAATAGAAAAATTAAAGGTCTTTTGGTTCGCCTGTATATTTACAAATAATGTAAGGTGAATTTTCTCGCCAATTGGCTTGTACCGTCGTTACAGTTCCACGTTATGATAATTTCGTATCTCGCCCATTGGCTTGTGCCCATGTTACGGTTCCACGTTATGATAATTTCGTAATTTATGATAGTTTTTTCCTTAAAATTGGAATAGAAAAAGAACCACATCGAATTTTCGAAAAATCGCTTCGAGGTGCACACCCCCATGCTACATACTAACTTTGTGCCAAATTTCATGAAAATCGGCCGAACGGTTTAGGCGCTATGCGCGTCACAGACATCCTACGGACATCCTACAGACATCCTCCAGACATCCAGACATCCTCCGGACAGAGAGACTTTCTGCTTTATTATTAGTAAAGAAATCAAAACTTACGACAGTCTGTTACTGGACATTTTTCTGGTACTATTGCCGTTTCCCTAGTTACCATCCTGAAATTCACCAGGAATATTGCTGCAAAATTCAGAAACTTTCTCAATCAAAGCTATTCATGTTTCTAGACGGCCTGAAGAACCTTCAATGCAAGCTTAAACACGTTTGTAGTAATTAGCTCGGCACCTTCCTGAACTACCAGCAAAGCTCCCAAAGCAAATACGGCCGAAACTAAGACGGAATGGCAAGTAATCCTTCAAAGTTAAAATATCTGGAGTCCGCATTTCTCCTTTAATTGAAACTCAGTTAATTTGGCCGAGCCGTAACTAAGCGGAAGTAGAAACACCTGGTAAAGAAATCTAATACAGTAAACTCCCGATTATCCGCGGAATAGGGTGGCACGATCACCGCGGATAAGCGAAATCCGCGGATAATCCGAACAATAGGTAAAAAACAATACTACTGTATACAACAGCTAAAAATATGAATAAAACTCAAACATACATTTAAGTTATTGCTAAAAACATTGCTAAATTGCATCTACTAACATTGAATGTAAAATAATATACGCATTTAAGGCTAAAAACAAACAGTAACGCAAAAGTTTAAAAATTATTTAATGACCGTTAAAAAAATTAATAAAACAAATTGTGAAAAGACCCGCGGATTAGCCGAGCCGCGGATAATCCGACCGCTGATAATAGGGAGTTTACTGTATATTTAGACACTGGTGGTTGAAAATTATTTCCACCACAGTGTAAAATCAGCATTCATGGAATCTGTTTTTATTCAGAAATCCTTTTCGCAAAATCTTGTTTTTCACTGGAATTTGGTGTAAAGCCTTGAAATCCCGAAACGTTACGCGGAAATCACGAATGACCTATCGGATTTTTTTAGTTTGCATTAAACTACCCTCTGTTATAAGAACTACAACATCGTTTTTCCGGACTAACTGGAACCAAAGATAGTCCGGATGATCGAAAATCTCGATAATCCGCGTAGTATGGGCAATAAGCAAAACTAGTCCTTAAATAAGCAGACTTATTGTCCATCACGATAAAATGCCGTTCAAGACGAGAAACTATTTCATTTTCAAAATTACATGAATAAGTTAAAAGCCATAAAAAATTACCAAAATAATTTTTCACAAAATTTCTCATTTCTGGCTTAAACCTGTGCGTTGTTTGAATAAAACACGGTAAATCAGCTATAGTGGTATTTGTTATATTACCATAGTTTAAAGTGACTGTTCAGCGTACTTATAGTTGAGTTCTTGCTATCATAATTTAAAACTTTATATCTTTACTTACTGTCTGGATGTCTGGATCTCTGTGACGCGCATAGCGCCCAGACCGTTCGGCCGATTTTCACGAAATTTGCCACAAAGTTAGTTTGTAGCATGGTGGTGTGCACCTCGAAGCGATTTTTTGAAAACTCGACTTTGTTCTTTTTCTATTTCAATTTTTAAGAACATTTTACCCAACAAATTATCCTAACGTGGAAGAGTAGATTACGAAATTATCATAACGTGGAACCGTAACGTGGGCGAGCAAATGAACATTGCCAATTGGCGAGAAATTCACCATCCATTATTTGTAAATATACAGGCGAACCAAATGGCCTTTTAATTTTTTCTACTACGGGCAAAGCCGTGCGGGTACCACTAGTTTGAACATAAACCTTTTTAAAAAGCTACATTTTTAATCCGGATAGTCCGGAAATCTGAATAAACGAGGGCTGGATAATTTTTTTTTTTTTTTTTTACTGTAATATGTTTTGAGAAATAAGTGTATTCAACTTAGCCTCCTGTGTGTTAATTGAAAGTGACAATGCGACTTAGAAGGATTTAAATTTGCTCAAAAATTCGGGATGGAAGCCAACTGAACAAAGCAATGTAATAGTGACTTCACTATTCACTGTGCTTGCCATTTTAATCAAGCAAAGTACGTGAAGTCCAAGGTAAGATAAAAGTTTGTTTTAAAGTGGCAATACGTGACCGGTTTATATCTTCGTTTCAAATAAAATATTTCACGAAACAGTACGTAAAACACTTTAAATTTGAGTTCTAAATAGTTTATGAAAAAAGGGGAAAACCCTCACCTTTTTTCAATTGTAGGAAACGTATTTTGTTGCTATATAAAACCACTAGCAGTACCCGCATAGCGATGCCCGTGCTAAAAATTTAATGGAAGTCCGCTTAATAATAATAATAAAAAAAAGACGCCTCCTCCCCCTCTGATGTGAAATGATCATTTTTCTTTGTATAAAATGCGTACGCACGTTAAAAAAAAAAAAAAAAAAAAAAAAAAAAAAAAAAAAAAAAAAATCAGGTTTCTTTGGAATTTAAAACTTTTCGTCAAATCATTGAATCAGATTTACAGTTGCTTTAAAACTCTATTTAGCGAGTGAAGCGGTTTTTACTGCAATTTAAAATATTTCGCCAAATAAACAACAACAAAAAAAAAACATCAAATAATATCTTTCATATGTAAAAATAATTCCGCAATTCTATTGTTTATCGCAAAACTTGCCCAGCAACCATGCTATCATAATCGATCCGTCTAACGAAAAAAAAAACATCCCGTGGAACATTCAAAAATCGTCGTCAGAAAAAGAAAAGAAAATGTCGTACATTTCACTCGGATAAAAACAAATCAAAAGTTTCTTTTCTTTCAAAACAAATTGCCAAAACAATGAATTACATTAACGGTTGCCTTAAAAATATAATTCTAGACTGAACTGCTCAGCGCCTAGCGCGCCAAGCGACCACGCTACCAAAACCCAGCCCTTTTGCGAGTGAAGCGGATGTTTTTTCTTTGGCAAAAATAAAAACTTCGCCAAACAAACAAAAAGGTATAAAATCACATTAACAGTAGCTTTCAAATCTTTATATATTAAGAGCTGCGTTGCCCGGCTTTGCCCGGTCTACCTTGAGAATAAAAATTGTGTCAAGTGACATATATTCAACAATCAGGCTTAAATAAAAGAAAAAAAAAACACCAGGCAAAATTATCCTTCCAAACAATGACTATAAATAATAAAATACTTTTAAGAAATTAAGATGTGAAAGATGGATTTTAAAAGCGTAACCGTGGAAACATGAAATAAAATAAGTTTGAGAAATTAAAGGCAAAATAAGGAAATAAAGAATGGATTCAAAAAGCGTAACCGTGGAAACGCGAAAATAAAATGGTTGACAACTTAAATCAAAATGACATATTTCGAAATTGATTTAAAAAACGCTTGTAACTTTTTTTCCTTTGAAGATAGAAGCTAATAGAGATCTGGAGTAAAAAATGTCGCTTTTTCCAATGGTGTGAAAAGAATACTGTGGGACAATTCCTTCACTTTTTATTGATAGATTTAATGAAGAAAGTAGTGCCTAAATTTCAACTAAGCCTTAAAAGTTCGAGATAAAAACGCAAATTACTCCCGCCGTAATTAAGTTAGAGCATTGAAACAAATTGTTTAGAACGCGGAAAATTCTACCCTTTTCAATGATACATAATATTAATATGTGCAAGTCATTTTTCACCCCTTTAATAGCCAATAATAGGCAATTTACGTGAAATTTGGGCTTAAATTGGAATAAAAAAAGAACTATTTATCGGATTTTTTTCGAATTATAGCCTATGTTACTCAGTAAGAAAGCACCTTTCATATAGTGAAGGAATTTTTCAAATAGGTGCAGTGGTTCCAGAGATTACCTCGAACACATAGAAACACACAAAAATCCGCCCTCTCTCTTTATAATATTAGTATAGATATTTACAATATTATTCGTAATACTGTATATGGTGTTTTTGATAAAATTTATGAAACATCGAAATTTGCGAGTATGCATACGCAAGACTAGCCATTTTTAAAACTAAGAATGTGCAATTACGGGAAACTACTGTTTTAGTCTGAACTGGCAAACCTACTGTTTTAGTCTGATTTTAGTCTAGTACAAGCTCTAGCATTGAGTTTTTGCAGGTAAAGTTTTAGATATTTTAAACGTCGATTGTCGAATTCATCCCGACTTTTCTACGTCGTAACCTTTAAACCATTTTATTGGCTGCTGCTATGCTATCGTTAGATTCAAGTGCTCATGTAACTCTAACAGATTTCTGTCTAATCCAATATGATTAATTGTACTTACCCAGTATAACTAGATATTTTCCTTGTCTCACACGACAGGAAATTTCTCAACATGCTACTGGTAGTTAAAATTCAATTAAATGGAACAAAATTGAGTTTCACAAGCTCCTTAACACATTGCCTGCTAGGGACGAGATAACTCGTGCTCCAGAATTATGCTGTATGCGCTAGGGACGAGATAACTCGTCCTGCAGCCAACACGTTGCTATATTTTTTCAGCGGGTTCCATTAGCTTTCCTGGCTGTTCTGCTGCGCATAGACGCACATTTAGACAAGGTTCAAAAAGAGAACACAAGACGGTGCCACTACTGCGTTTGCTGTGACAACATTTTCTGATGCAAGCAAGCGTGCGCGCAATCAAACGAGATAGAGCGCGAGTTTTTTGTGCTGAAGTCTGTGGAGTAAATAAAAACGTAAAATGAGCAAACGTAAGTATATGTCGCTCGAAGATGCAGTGAAATATGTTACTTTATTGGATGATGAACTAGTTGAAGATGATGGCAGTGACAGTTGCAACTTGAGCGACAGGGAGATCGACAACGAAGAGACTAATTTCACCAACCCTGAGCCTGCTCTTGTAGACCTTCATTATATGCTGTATTATTCATGAAAAAGTCCAATAAAACTGTTTTCCTTCAAATTGTTTCAAATAATTAGCTTAGCGCAGGGAGTCCATATATAGGCTGTTGACGACGCAGTCAATGTGTTAAAGACAATTTCTTTCGCCACATTTCACTGCAATTGATTTTTTCATTCTTCTAAATATCTGCAATTTTCTCATTTCTAATATAAAAACTTATCCTTCAAGAATAATAATTTCAAATATATTACAATCCCTTTTTTCGAATAATTTTCGGTGAAAAAAAAAAAAAACATTTCATTTCACTAAATCATGTTGATTTTTGCAACATATGATACTTATCTCTCAGAATCTCTCATTTCAAGATATATATATACGTGCATATAGCACATACAATTTTTATCGCAAAAACAAAACTTTTGCTTCTATTTGCGACATTCTCTAAGTAATTAATCGGAAACGAGCTCTTGTTAACGAACAAAAAATAACTCATTAGTTAGCAAGTATTTTGAACCCAATCTCATATTTGCAATTCTCAACTGATTTTTAAAATGAAAGTTCTTGAGCAATCGGAAATATAGAATGGCAATCAGAGATTCAAATAAGAGCAGTGGAGTTGTGTAACTTAAGCAAATGACTTGAGAGAATTCAATACTACTTCCTTTCTTAACACAAGAAAACGGGAAAGCAAAGAATTCTTAAGGCTCGGATTATTACTTGAGGTGGAGTATTCTGCGCTACTTATACTGAAAAAAGATTTTTGAAAAATTTGGTTCAGCTTTTAATTTGATACTTGAAAGTTGGGTATTCGTTTTTAGCTAGACGCATGTAACGGAAATAAGCTTAAGAAGCTTATTACTGTAAGTTTGAATGAGAGAGGTGTGCTTTTGTGCTTAGAGGTGCGTTAAGGGGAGTATGCATTTCTCAATGAAGAGAATATAAAGAGTCTACAAATTTTTTGTATTAAACTTTACTGTTCGTTAAAAGAAACTATATTCTAGAAAGGAAAGTACTGTAGTCGCTCAAGTGCTGCTTTTCAGTTCAAAAAGTTTTTATTTCCTTTTGAGTGTTTTCACATTTCTAGCAGTTAAGGAAAGTATTGTAATATAATAGTAGTTATTAAAATTATCTGTATCTTAAAAGCGTATTGTGTATAGAAAAGTCATGTTTAGAAAAATGCGAAGAATTTGAGGTTTTGTACATGGAAATTGACTTTACTTTTTTTGCTCTTGCTCCAGAATTACACATTTGAAAGCTGGTTTATTAGTATACTCATTCTAATTTTAAACATAGATGACCACGTAACTTATAAAAGAAATCAAGAAAAAAGCAATTTTAATTCATAACAGCAAACAGTTCTTTCTATTTTGTCAAATGTGTATACATTTAAATACATTCTTTTTTTCATATCAGACTGTGAGAAGCAAAGGGATGTAAGTGGACATTTTCAAGTTTTGAGTAAAACGCGTTTAAAAATAACATTCTAGGCAGGCTTTCATTGAATTTTCTTTCTAAATCATGCTGTGTAGCAGCAACTACCAGGGCTACCAGTACCATCTCTTGCCCCAAGACAGAGGATAGGCTCATCTACCATGTGTACTGGTTATCTCCAAATTTTTAATTTTGCCACTTACATCCCTTTGCTTCTCACTGCCTGATGTGTACTTTTTCTTGATGATCTCTTTTTTGTATACTTTAAAATTTTTAGTAGACCTTTAACCAAATTCGAATTAAAGTGCTTTATAACTAGTTTAAAAGATTTAGTTCTCTTTACTAATAATAAAGCTGAAAGTCTCTCTGTCCGGAGGATGTCTGTAGGATGTCTGGATCTCTGTGACGCGTATAGCGCCTAGACCGTTCGGCCCATTTTCATGAAATTTGGCACAAAGATAGTTTGTAGTATGGGGTGTGCACCTCGAAGCGATTTTTCGAAAATTCGATGAGGTTCTTTTTCTATTCCAATTTTTAGAACAAAAATATTATAAGATAGACGAGTAAATTACAAAATTATCATAACGGGAGACCGTAACGTGGGCACAAGCCAATTGGAGAGAAACGAAACTATCATAACGTGGAACCGTAACATGGGTACAAGCCTATTGGCGAGAAAATTCACCATACATTATTTGTAAATATACAGGCGAACCAAAAGACCTTTTAATTTTTCTATTACGGGCAAAGCCGTGCGGGTACCACTAGTTTCAAAATAAAATTGCAAGGTTCCACTAAATGTTGTTGATGAATATCAAGATTTTTTTTATTGCAAAGTTGCTTGCTAATACATTGTTTCTACTGAAACATAAAGCCATCCAGAAGTGACTCTTAAAATTTGGCATCAGGGGATTGAAATACTAGTAATAACTTCTAAAACTAGTAATGACTTAAGAAAAGACTTAGTGAAATTCTTTAATATAAAACATTTTATAAAGCACATTTTTTTTCGTACAGTTAAGTAACGTTCTTTTTAAAAGTAACTTAAATTCAAGAGTACTTTTTCAATCATCCATACAATAATAAGATAGTTTTAATTTTTACTTACGAAACATCTTATGAGTTATTCCATTAAATTTAAATTATGTTCTTTAAAACGCGTACATATAACTTGAACGAAGTTACAAATTGAAAATAAATTTATTTTCAATCAAAAACATTTTTACTACCATTTATTATTACCTCGCTCTGAATTTGCTGGCAGAGACTGCTTCTTTTATTATAACCATTTGTCATTAAGAGCAACATTTAAAACCGTTTTTTTTCTTTACTTAAAGGAAACTACTTAATATTAGAATTCTAATTTCCAATGAAGATTTATCAGTAGCTAAATATGAAGAATATCCTGACTTTACTTTAAGAATATTCCGTTTTTAATATTCTTCCAGTATCAAAAATAAAAGTATGTTTTATAAAAGTTTATCAAAAGGCATTTTAAGACCAATATAAATTATTAGTTAGTAGTTTTTTTAATAGTCCCTTGCAAAAATGAAAAAAAAAAGCACTGGTTTAAGATTTGATATTTTTCACACGTAGTTCTTTTCAGTCGATGATATTGTTAAGGAAATATTTTAAACTCTTTTCATATTCTTGTGGAGAAAGGTTTTATAATTGGTTCGTTTTTAGTTATTTCGGAAATATTACGACTTTCGAAAATATCCATTTTCCTATGTAATACGGGAAAATAAGTATTTGCTTTCCATATGGATTGAAGGAATTTGAATAATAAAAACATGAATACAGTTGATATTATTCTCGGTTTCTAAACGGAGTTAATTTGGACTATTTCAGAAAGTTGTTTCGAGTAAATATTTGCTTTTCCGTGACAAAAGTTAAAAACTTTTATTTTAGATATTTTTTGTAATGAAATGAAGAATATTTTTTAACCGACTTCAAAAAGGAGGCGGTTATCAGTTCATACCGTATGTATGTTTTTTTTTTTGTTTGTCCACTCACAGCGTCTCATCTAGTAAACCGATTTTGATGATTCTTTTTTTAATGGATAGAGGATGGCTCAACTTAGGTTCCATTACTTTGTTTGACCATATTTGTTCTTTAGAAAAAAAGTTATGGGCAAAAAACAGTAAATTTCATGCAATTTCCCTATTAAATGATTAAATGTGAAACCCATTGTTATAAAAGTTTGGTGCCATATAACAGTAACATTAATAGTAATTGTAATCATAATTTTGAATAAAGGCTTCTCTGAAGCAAGCATCACGTTTCTTCAGTGTCATTGCTCCATAGTGGTGGTAAAGCTAACCTGGAAGCAAGGTGATGCAGTGATCAGGATCTGCTTAGCCTTCACAATACTACCAGGTTATGTTTGCCTCAACTATACAGGACTGCATCACAAGCAACTAGTATGCTGTGAAATGCAAATTAGTTAGAGCTATTTAAATGGTTATAATTAAATTAACACACAAATAAATTCCAGAGAGGAACAAAGATACATTTTTAGTGCCAATCGCTTTAAGTTTAAGACGTGCTTATAGTTTTTTTTTTAGTATAAAGCATTTTTAGGGAAAAAAAGGGTTAAATTTCATGATGGTAACTTCTTACTTTTACTGAAATATATACATTTACACTAAAAAGAATGAAATAAAAAAAAATTTTGGAAAAAAATAGAACCGACTTCAAAATTGCTCTAAAAAGGGAAAAATAATTTTATTCTTTACACACCATCGATAATACTTTTAAACATAATTTTTGAAGTTGGCGCAAAAACGATAGAAAAGATCATTCACAGCCATAACTCAACTACAACTATAAATTTAACCAGACCTAGTTTCTTTACTACCACATACATTATGCATTGATAACAGCATATTTCAGATATGAATGTTTCGTTTCTAACTTTCGATGATTTTCTGAAAAAAAATATGAAAGAAGCATGGTTACACTGGATTTTACTTTTTGTTTTTGCGCCAACTTCAAAAATTATGTTTAAAAGTATTATCGATGGTGTTTAAAGAACAAAATTATATTTCCCTTTTTAGAGCAATTTTAAAGTCGGCTATATTTTTTTCCAAATTTTTTTTTTGTGCATTACTTCTGAGCAGTATAAGCACCAATAATATACCTTCCGTTAATTTTATTAGCACTAGAGAGACGGAAGGGACTTGTGTGACTCCTAGCACGGTTTATTGTTCAATAGCTAATTCTGCAAGGCTAAAAGTTTTGAGTTCTCAAAGCTAAAAGTCTGGGGATGGTAAGGACCACAGATAACAAGGATGTCCACATGGGAAAGCTTTATATAGTGAAGGAGATGAAAAAGATAGTGAAATCTAAATAACGAACCAGTAGTAAATGGTTCCAGTAGTAAATTGTACCAGTAGTAAATGAACCAGTATTACACTGCTCTTTGCTTCATTTCATCATTCTAAAACTACTATTGGGAAGCTGTTTTTGAAGCGTTAAAGTGCTCTTACTGCATTGTAACATTGCATGCAATACAAGGAGTCCATTACAGAATTCCGAGCTTTTTTTTTTAAAATTCTACTTCAATCATAAAATTAGGTTCAGGTTATATGCATGTTCTTGAAGGTTAATTGTATCAAGAATGCTTTCATTTAGTTGACTTCATTGTGTGCCCTCTTTGTGATAAAATATATACCCAAACGATATTCAACCCCTTCCTATGCCTTGGCAAACATGTCCGGGCTTGATTATTGCCTCACAAGTGGCAAACATCAAGCTTTGGCAGTTATCCTTTTCCTCAGATGGTGTTCTTCCTGGCTTTTATCAGCGTAAACATAAGTCCAGAGATATATCCCCAAAAAGAAGTCTAGTGGAGTCAGATCCAAGCTTCTTGGAGGCTAAGAAATAGCCTTTTAATCCACTTATTGTTAAATCGAGTATGTAACGTTTCCCATGCACACGAATTGAAGTAAGGCAATGCTCTAGCTTGCTGAAATTAGACCAAACCTCCATATTAAAAAACTACACTGTAAGAAAATGCCAAAAGACAGGTTATTACTGAACGACGTTCCGGAATTTCACAGATTTCTATCAGTTTCCTGTGAAACACAAGTAAATTTACCAACAGTTTCCGGAACCGCCGCGGGTTTCTTGAATGTGAATTCTTTTGAAAAATATTTTTAGCTTCCAGTGCATTATACTTAGGTACTTTGCCTTCAGCTGACTTATACGCCCTCCTACAGATTATTACTGAACGACGTTCCGGGATTTCACAGATTTGTATCAGTATCCTGCGAAACACAAGTATATTTACAAACAGTTTCCAGAACCGCTGCGGGTTTCTTGAATGTAAACTCTTTTGAAAAACCTTCATAGCTTCCAGTGTATTATACTTAGGTATTTTGCCTTTAGCTGACTTATGGGCCCTCGCATTCTTTGCTAGTATAAAATGGGAAAATAGCTTCTTAATTATTGTTTAGTTACTCAAAAGTAAGAAATAACTTATCAAATCCATTTAAAACAAATTATGGGCCTGGTTAATAGTTATCCAGTCATTGAGGGTTGCTTTGAGCTACGTCAGAAATAGGATGCAAAAAAAAAAAAAAAAAAAAATAATAATAATTTTAAAAAAATAGTGCAACTTTAATGCATGGAAAAATAAAACTTCAAAAAGTTTTTAAACGCCTCTTTTTCACTTCAAAACCTCAAGAGAAGTGTATTATTTATAACAGTTCTTAGAAAAGTACAATACAGGAAGTATAATGGGAAAAACTTCAAAATTCGCTTCCAAACAATAACTGCATAATTATTAAATGACAAAATGAGATACGTGTGTCCTTTTTTTTTTCAAAAAAGATCAAGGAATTCATTATAGCCTTGATATAGGCTACGTTCGCTACCGGTCGACAGCGGTTAACCGGTGACTAACCAGCAGACTTCCAATAGATCTACCTGTTAACTGGTTGTTTTTTCAAAGTCGTTCAAATAGCTTCAACTGTAGATCTACCAGTCGACCGCAGTTTACGCTGGTTGATCGGTTAATTTAACCACGTGATATTTTTAACCAATAATAAATACTTTTCACCAGTGCGTTATTCGTCTGCTCAAGTAACCACGTTATTAACCAAAGCGTTCGATGGAGCATCGGTTGGTGGACAACAGCTTGGTAACCACTGACATCATTTGCTGTCATGTGATCAACCAACCGCAGTCGACTGGTAGCTCTATGCGAACATTGCCATTGTCTATGTAACGAGAGTTGGCGCGTCAAGAATAAATAACTTTTCCACTCTCCACCCTTATCTCCTTTCTGTTGTAATAATTACACGGTACTATGAACTTTTCCCCAACATTGCTTTGGCAAATGTAATGTGTTGCTGATGCAAGGTAAGAAAAAAAATAATAGTGCCTAACCATAACAACCAGAAGAGGAAATGGGTGGAGAGTGTGAAATGAGGGGGGGGGGGGTGATCTTGACGCACCGAATTTAAGTCAAAAACATTAAATATATGAAGTGACGTTAGGTTAACTGACCTGACTAAAATGTATCCCAAATAACTGTTCTATTCAACGCAGAAATGGATTTTTTAAAAAAACTAAATGTTAATTATGGTTTTTCCCAAAGCAAATGACGTGTTTTTAGCCATAAACAAAAAAAAAAGTATTTATTATATGAATTCATAGAAGTGCGTTTGGAAAAATATATCAGCAGAAACGCATAAGAAATGAAGAAAATAAAAAGGAAAACAACTTATTTTTTTAAGTTAGGAAACATTTCACCTTGGAACAAAACAAATTTCAAAGTGTTACTTAAGTAAAAATATAATCGATTATCATGACAAGTTCAAACAACAAAAAATCTAATTTGTTTTTTCTTTTTTGTTTAAAATAGGGTGGAACTGTATTTTTAGAGCATTAATTAAAAATTTAATTAGGCGAAACAAAGAAGTTCACAATCATCCCTAATAAAAAAGAAGTTTTTTTTTTTTAACATGGGATGTTTTTTTTTCCTAATAACATTCCGGTGTAGTTAAATTTAAAAAAATGACTAAATGAAAAAATATAAAAACAAGTTTTTGTTTAAGGTCAAGGTTTTGATGCATTTTTAATTACTTCGTGATAAATGAATCTGGTAAATTCGAAATTAAAACACAAAAAAGAAAAAAAAACTTTTCTAAAAGAACATACAAGCAATAATAGTGTTTCATTAATTTGTGCAGACCCGACGAGAGGCCATGTTAGCCAAGTTGGAAACTACGGGCCGGGTCTTGTGGGGCCCCGGCGACACTGACACACAAAAAAGAAAGAGCCTAAAGAAAAAAGAAAGAAAAAAAAACGAAGAAAGAAGAAAGGGGGTAGGGACTCCGAATAAGAGAAACCGTAAAGATTAAGTGAAATTTACTCTTGATATTTACTCTTTTGGCATTTAAAATAAGGTTTATTGTTTTCAATGCCGGGCTGATAAGTGCTAATAAGCACGAAACTGCAGTCCTCGATTTGGAAATGACTGAGCTGGCGGTGTATTCCACGTATTTCTGCCTTAGCCCTAGCTATAGGGCGGTAACTTACTGAATAAGAGAGCAGTTTTGATTTTTTCTTTTTTTCCCTCACTTTTTTTCTTCTTTTTTCTCCCCCCCCTTTTCTTTTTTTTCTTTTTTTTGGGGGGGGGGGGGGCGGGAGGGGTCCAGTGACATAGCTGACAAGGGACCCGCTTTGGCTCTCTGCGTCCATGAATCTGTATGTGTTACATATATAACAGTAAAGAATTTTGGTTTGGGGTCAAAATGTCGCCACCGAAATGTCGCGGGACAAAATGTCGCGGCCAAAATGTCGCCGGGCCGAAATGTCGCTTGTCCAAAATGTCGCCAGGCCAAAATGTCGCCGGTCCAAAATGTCGCTTGTCCAAAATGTCGCCAGGCCAAAATGTCGCCGATCCAAAATGTCGCCGGCCCAAAATGTCGCCGGGCCGAAATGTCGCCGGGCCAAAATGTCGCCGGGCCAAAATGTCGCCGATCCAAAATGTCGCCGGGCCAAAATGTCGCCGGGCCAAAATGTCGCCGGGCCAAAATGTCGCCGGGCCAAAATGTCGCCGGGCCAAAATGTCGCCTGTCCAAAATGTCGCCGGGCCAAAATGTCGCCGTGCCAAAATGTCGCCTGTCCAAAAAGTCGTAGAATCAAAATTCGCTCATTCAGTTGGTAAGAAAAATGCAAATGTACAAAAATGCTTTTTAACACCAAATTTGCAGAATAAATGATTACTGCCTTTAATGAATGTCTTCGTTAAAAATGGGACTGAACTAACTGAGTTTCTTGATGAATTCTAAAAAGATTATTCCGTTTTGATTCGCAACTCTCGGCTGTTTTTCAGCAAACAAATAGAATACAAGCGTTACGTTATCTTATTTCTCGTGACTCGCTATCTACCAACTGTAAAACGTTCTGACGGCGTTCAGTTCTGACGTTCGATAAATTTTTTAAAACTTTTCTTTTCTTCAAGAATAGTGTGCGTTTGTATGTGACCGATTTTTTGGGGCCATTCTACGTCAAAACCTGTGGTAAGAATTCGAACGATACCCGCAAGTACCCATATATGATTTAGGGCTGCGTGGTTTTTTTGCGTCAATTCGTTCAAGATAGTGGAGTAACTGAACGTTTTCATCGATATGCGTGACTGTCATTGCTCAAAAAATGATGAACGGAATCAAATAAAATGTTAGGAAGCAGCAGGGGGCAGATTTTGGGGCCAATAACACCAGAGGGTGGAGCAATCGAATGTTTTTTTTCCTTTCTTTTTTTTTTTTTTATCTGTGACTAATATATCTCAAAAAGTAATACAGTAGACCCTCGTTTTCAGCAGGTTTATTTTACGCGGTTTCGATTATACGCGGTTGAAGATTTGACACCTTTATTTTATTTACGCAGATGAGTTTCGGTTTTACGCTGATGCGGCAATGCAAACAGGTAACATTTTCCTCTCTTTCAAAACCCAAGCTCCTATAGATTGCAGATTACTCGTAACTAACTGCATTTTGGCGTGCTAATAATCGAACTTGGGTCCTTGGAGACATTTTATGCGATTGGTTCCAGAGCTTTTTCCATTACAGAAGTAAAGTGATTAAACTCACACAGTTCAGAACTCACTGGAAGAAGAGCTTTTAGGAGTGACAAAGGAGGTCAAAACCAACGAGGATACCGACTCCGGTGACACACAACCAAAAACGCTCACATTGAAAATTTTGAACCATTCGTAGACAATAGAAATAATCTTTTTTCTGATTTGTTAGTAAAGGAAGATTTTATCAAGGAAATGACGCAAGTGGTCATGGATGCGTTAATGCTCAGCAAAGAATTAGGGGAAAAATTCTTAATGACTACCAAAAGACTATCATAGCCAGCTCTTCTTCATAAACAGAACACGAAATTAGTTTGTTTTCTTTATGCATATTATGCATAAAAATCGATATAAGTACACATTAAACTTTTCATACAATTAGTCATCACTAGAATGAAGTATTTTTTTATCTACGGAACCTAATCCCTATTTTGAACCCATTCCCTATTTTTGATATTAGGTCTCAATTTACGCGGTTTCGATTTACGCAGCATTTCCGTGGAACATAACACCCGCGTAAAACGAGGGTCTACTGTACAAGGGTTAAGACAAAATTTGGTCTACAGGTATTTGGTGGTACAGGTTTGGTCTACATATCTTAAAGGGCGAGTTGCTCATTTATTTTTGGCTTCAGTCATCCCAAAAGGATGGATCACCGAATATTTTTAATCGTTTTATGTGACTGCTATATCTCAAGAAGTAATGCGAGGATTCATACAAAAATGTAGTATGCAAGTGAAATTAAACGAAAACAAGCCTTATTTTCGTTCTAAGTTGAGTTTCGTAATCGTTTACGTGAGTCAGTGTAATTAAATAAACAATGAAAAATATACTGAATTTAAATATGAGAGGTTGAGCAAGATATCAATAAAATCTAAATTAGCCGTGTATTCCTCTCATTTTTGTAGCACTTTAGCTAGCGTGGGTGTTAAATGAAAACTGAGTTTGCATTCTTATACAATTTGCGTAGTAAAAATTCAATAATTAAAACAGCATTTTTTTCTGAGAGGGAAAAATTTATTCGTTTACTATTGTTATTATCAGTATTCTTTTCTTTCTGAATTACCAAGCTATATTGAGCTAGAACTATTACTTTTTGAAACTCATTTTAAAAATAAGTCTAGGTCAAAATTGATCTGAATAATCTCATTGATATCAGTTATTTCACCCTACATTGTGAAATTTTTTCTTTTCTATTTAAAATTGGAAAATGTGATTCAGCTGACAAGCGCTACTACGCAAGCATGAAAGTATCCTCTTGAAAACCTCTAATAAAATAGCTGTTCTGAAATTGTCCCCCTTGATGTTCTATCGAATATATAAATTTCATGAATGCTGAGAATTGAAAATATTTGTCATCGCGTAGAGTCGTTTTTCAAAAATCTGAGTAAAAGACACCTGTTTTAGCAATTACGGTTTTCATTGATTTCAAAAGATTTGACGGTGAAGATTTCGACGTAATTTCAGAATTTTACTCATAAGACAGAGTTTCCATGGCAATAATCTGTCATCTCTGTTAAACATTTGTTTTGCTGTCCCAAAATCCCGGTCGCAAAGGACATACAAATGTCCTCTCAGAGGAAGGTCTCGAGCAGTCTTGTTAAACTTCTTCAGTTTCATTTCCAGAAAAAGTCTCAGAACAGTTTTGATCTTACTTTAACCAACGTATATCTCACTGAAAACGTACAGTTTTTTTTTACAGTTCTTTGGGTGATGTTAAAAAATCTATGAGAAAATTAAATTTCATTAAGATACCTTTCTACTTGATTTCCACTCTGGCCCGTGATTTCGAATTTTTCTAGTGAAAGTGGAGAGGGAGGATAACGGGCATATAACCAATGCAAATTTCATAGGACTGCTATAAAAAGCACTTCCACTTGTATAGATAAAAAAAAAATTCAAAGTCGGGGGCCATTCCGCCTGATCCCCTAAATTACTGACTCGTCGCTAAGGTAATAATATGCTAGAGTGAAGGAGTTATTTGTTTTTACTTCATTACGCCAAAA
Source organism: Uloborus diversus (assembly GCF_026930045.1). Lineage (NCBI taxonomy): Eukaryota > Metazoa > Arthropoda > Arachnida > Araneae > Uloboridae > Uloborus > Uloborus diversus. The sequence goes on along the minus strand of NC_072736.1, from coordinate 170,089,106 downwards.
AATACAAACCGCTTATTCTCTTGCCATATTCACATAGCGCCTCACTATTCTTTCATTCGCCTTTAGAACAGTTTAGTTTTACTTCCATACCAGTTTTTTGTCTGAATCCTTGCGTTACATCTTGATCCTTTGCTTTGAGTATTATTATTAATCAGATTAAACGAGAAAGAGAAATCCGTTGCAGCAGCCTTTCGCATGTTTACGTTCTTAATAGTATACAGAAAAACGTATGTTTTTCTGAAAACTATTAATTTTCTGGAATTAATCTGATGCTTACGAATTAAGACAGGAGAAAACGTTTGGAATTTTTGAAGGAACTTACTTTGAAAGGCAATTAATATTCTTTCGCAACTTTTATGCTGAAAAGCATCGACGTACATTTTAATTTTTCGTACCAATTGAAATAGCGAATTATGGGCCGGCGACATTTTGGACTGGCGACATTTTGAACCGGCGATATTTTGGACTGGCGACATTTTGGGCCGGCGACATTGTGGACTGGCGACATTTTGGACTGGCGACATTTTGGACTGGCGACATTTTGGGCCGGCGACATTTTGGGCCGGCGACATTTTGGACCGGCGACATTTTGGACCGGCGACATTTTGGACCGGCGACATTTTGGACCGGCGACATTTTGGGACGGCGACATTTTGGACCGGCGACATTTTGGGACGGCGACATTTTGGGACGGCGACATTTTGGACCGGCGACATTTTGGACTGGCGACTTTTTGGGACGGCGACATTTTGGACCGGCGACATTTTGGGACGGCGACATTTTGGACCGGCGACATTTTGGGACGGCGACATTTTGGACCGGCGACATTTTGGGACGGCGACATTTTGGCCGCGACATTTTGGCCCGCGACATTTTGGCCGCGACATTTTGGGCGTATACCAAGAAGGTTATATCACGTAAAATACTTATTGCTTTAATTTGGCTAAGTTTGCTACAACAATTATATAGACGCTTCTAATTGTCTTCACAGCTAACACTGTATACAAAAGTATTCTTCTGTTACACAGAAACTAAAAGTGAATCTTAATCAATATAAAACTATAGTACGAGGACGAAACGACGGATAGCTTTAAAACAGATAGTAGGAAGACTTGATCCCCGCTTTAGTTTTCAATTTTTTTCCCTCTTTTTTTTTTTGCAAATTATCTGTCTTCTTTTTTTTTTTTTTTTTTTGAGCAATCACGATTGCTTATTGTTCTCACTTGACTGTTTTTGACGTCCTGTCATTTTATTTTCCCACCGCCACCCTCCGCACCATCTCCGGCGATGGGCTCCTCACGATGCTGCTCCTATAGCGAAAGCCGTCTCCAGGTTGCATCCATGTCCTACACACACGCGCATACATACACAACTACACACACACGCACGCACACACACACACGCACACACACACATACACACACACACGCACACACACACATACACCTACACGCACATACACAAACACATACACACACGCATACATACAGACACCCACACATACACACACATACACACATACAAACGCATACACACACGCATACATATAGACACCCACACATACACACACACATACACATACCCCCCCCCCATACAAATACATTCATACACACAACTACCCACACACTTATGCCAGCACACAGACACAAACACACATGCCTACACACACATACAAATAACCCCTACACACAAACACGTACCCCCACACACAAACACACACGCCTACATACACACACTCGTGATTGCGAGAAACATAATTTGAATTCAAGATGTCAAAATTCAAATTATTTTTTTTTTAAAATAATTTTTCGCTTGAACAATAACAATGTTTTCCTCTTTCTGACAGTATTTTTTTTAGTCGAAATTAAACAGATAATTTTGGTAAAATAACTTTTGAAAATTGTTTCTATCTTAGAGTAAGATTTAAAATGGAGGGAGCAAGTGTCGAATCATTAGCTTAGCAAAAGCTGACCCAAAGACCCCAAGTCACGTGATTCGACAACGACGAATAGTTGGCACGGTTTTGCGTGAAACAAGCAAAAGAAACTTGATTTCTTCCAATGCTTTGCTTTAAAATCTCTCACGTGACTTGAGGTCTTGGTGTCATGAATGAAAGTCTTCACTCCCTCCATTTGATGTCTTCTCAATGGTTTTTATAAATGGATCATGTATCCACACATCAAGGGATACATGATACTTTAATGGTTGATACTTCCCCCCCCCCACAAAAAAAACAATATTTCAAATTTTTTCAATTAATAATATGAACACAAAAATAACATTCTTTAAATTCACTTAAAATATTTTTAGAAGAATTTACACAACATTAATGAACTCACGATGCTTTTGATCAGTTATTGTCTAATACAGTTGTGAACAATATATTCTTTACTAATAATAGCGCTGAAAGTCTCTCTGTCTGGATCTCTGTGATAAGCATAGCGCCTAGACCGTTCGGCTGATTTTCATGAAATTTGGCACAAAGTTAGTTTGTAGCATGGGGGTGTGCACCTCGAAGCAATTTTTTGAAAATTCAATTTTGTTCTTTTTCTGTTCCAACTTTAAAAAAATTTTACGGAGCAAATTATCACAATTTGGACGACTAAATTACGAAATTATCATAACGTGGAACCGTAACATGGGCAAGCAAATGAATATAAGAAATTGGGGAGAAAATCATCATCCAATATTTTTAAATCTAGAGGCGAACCAAATGACCTTTTAATTTTCTACTACGGGCAAAGCCGTGCGGGTACCACTAGTATACGAATAAAACTAATTATATTTTTGAAAGTAGCGTAATGAAGCTAAAACTACAACACATAAAAAAAATAATAAAATCTACAAAAACCAATGTATATTCTTCTTGTCTTGCAATAATAAAATTAAGAGGTTTATCATTAAAATTATTTAATAAAAACGGAGCAAATGTAAATACCAGTACGCTTAGGAAAAATAAAAGAAAGTCTAGCAAATGTTTTCAAAACCTGAAAATTCAAATTTAAACGTTACAGTTGTTGTGATTGTTCTTAAAGTTAAACTCAGGTCTACTGGATGTGGCCACTTAATACAATCATTCTCATGAACTACACTTATGTCCATTTTTCAGGAAAGATTGATTGATTAAGCATATTACCTCACATGAAATACACCGCCAGCTCAGTCAATTCTAGCCGATGACTGTAGTTTCGTGCTTATTAGCACTCATCAGCCCGGCATAGGAAAATGACTGAGCTGGGGCGGTGGTCGCGCTGTGAAACCACCAATTTATAATTTTTTTTCTCTTTTTTTTTCCGAATGTTTTGTATCAAGATCGCTTGAGTCCTCTTCTTTTGAGTTCAATGAACAACATGAGATGGCAGAATAACAAAAATATATTTTTTTCGTAGGCTCAATTTCTTGTCCAAATCATCAAATTTTCAATTTTTCGTTTACCCAAAAATTGGAATTTTGTTTCAGATTTTAAAATTTTTAATTATCGCTGAAAGAGTGAATCATTTTTCTTGATTTTACCTGAGGTACTCAATCATATTGTTCTAAATGATTCAAATTCATTTTTACATGTGTAATCATGTTTTTGTCCTTCCCTAGGTGGGGGGTGTGAACTAATGGGGACACCACCCCCAGAGAAAAAAAATTGCCAAAAAAGTTTTTTTAACTAAAAAATCTATGTCTAGATGATTAAATAAACCTACTTGTGGTGTTTTTTCTTCATATTTCTCAAAAATTAATGATGCGCCCCTGAAAGGGTTAAGAAAGCCAAGAGTGCCAAACAAACTGGTAGCTAATATAGAATTAGCACAGACCAGACGAGTGACCGAAGCAATGGTTCGGTTCAACTCGAAGATTGAAGGCAAGGCATGGTATTTTCGGTAAATTACCGCCCATTAGCCAGGGCTAAAGCAAAAATACATGAATTACATTATTAAATTTTCAATCTTCGAGTTGAACCGAACCATTGCTTCGGTCACTCGCCTGGTCTGTGCTAATTCTATATATGCTACCAGTTTGTTTGGCACTCTGGGCTTCCTTAAGAGGTTTTCCATCTCCAGCTCAGTCACTTTCCTATGCCGGGCTGATGAATGCTAATTAGCACGAAACTGCAGTCCTCGGCTGGAAATGACTGAGCTGGGGATGTATTTCTGATTTAGCCCTGGCTAATGGGCGGTACTTTACTGAATATACTACCTTACAGTTTTAAAAACCTATTTCAATGTGTGGAAATCCAGCTTTGCATTCTATTTGACCTACATAATGGGTAACTATATTTTTCGTTGTAAATCTTACTAGAGAAAACTCATTTTTTAAATTTAAACACGGATAATCTATTTCAACTTGTTCAAGCTCATTTGGCTGATCAGGCATAATTTATCAGTAGTTAATTTATGTTAATATGTTTGAGGTGTTATGCGTAAATACAAACCCTGAGTTTGGTTACAAGTGCGAGAGGTTATTTTAATTATTTAGTATATTTACTGCGGTGATTGTTTGTATCTATCACTTATGTTATGATAAAATTTATTATTTTAATGTTTTGAATATCAGAAACTAAAGTCAATTAAGAAAACTGCAGCTATAATGTTTTCATTGTGTTTATATTGTTATCGGGATAAATGCACCTTGGGATTATGTATCTCTAAAATGAAGGGATCAATTATCCCTTTTATATGATTTTTACAAACATACTTGTACTATTATTAACAATCAATGGCTGTTTACTAAAAATGTGTCTTTATCTCTTAATTATTAGACTGTCTATATTTTTAAATTACACTTCACCAATTTTTTTCAGTTGTATATAACAGACAATGTAAACTTTAAAATACTTTCCTTAAAAAAAGTTTCCCTTGACACATTTAGACGATCATTTCTTCAAGTGAAACAAAATGGCTAAAAATGACTAAGCGTTGCCAGTTTTTCTGTACAATTATAACTTTAACGTTGTTGCCAGGTTTCAAAGCTCTGATTAATGATTTTGGTACATTTTTGGCTGAGAGATCATGTATCCCCAGGGATCAAATAACCCTAGTCTCCCCCTAGCCAGGGGAATATATTAATTGCGAAGTCTACGCTTTTATTTCGCACCAATAGCACTTCAGTATCTTTTGTTCATCTTCAGAATTCTTTTATCTTATCAGACGATAGAATCTATCAATATCATAACTCAAGAAATTTTGCAATGAATAGCTGTCGGTTGGTATCGTAAATGGCGTTAAAAAGTATGGCCTACCCTTGTCGAAGGGGGGGGGGGTGTCGGGATAAATGCACCCTGAGATCATGTATCTCTAAAACGAAGGGATCAAGTATCCCTTTTATATGATTTTTACAAACATACTTGTACTATTATTAACAATCAATGGCTGTTTACTAAAAATGTGTCTTTATCTCTTAATTATTAGACTGTCTATATTTTTAAATTACACTTCACCAATTTTTTTCAGTTGTATATAACAGACAATGTAAACTTTAAAATACTTTCCTTAAAAAAAGTTTCCCTTGACACATTTAGACGATCATTTCTTCAAGTGAAACAAAATGGCTAAAAATGACTAAGCGTTGCCAGTTTTTCTGTACAATTATAACTTTAACGTTGTTGCCAGGTTTCAAAGCTCTGATTAATGATTTTGGTACATTTTTGGCTGAGAGATCATGTATTCCCAGGGATCAAATAACCCTAGTCTCCCCCTAGCCAGGGGAATATATTAATTGCGAAGTCTACGCTTTTATTTCGCACCAATAGCACTTCAGTATCTTTTGTTCATCTTCAGAATTCTTTTATCTTATCAGACGATAGAATCTATCAATATCATAACTCAAGAAATTTTGCAATGAATAGCTGTCGGTTGGTATCGTAAATGGCGTTAAAAAGTATGGCCTACCCTTGTCGAAGGGGGGGGGGGGTGTCGGGATAAATGCACCCTGAGATCATGTATCTCTAAAACGAAGGGATCAAGTATCCCTTTTATATGATTTTTACAAACATACTTGTACTATTATTAACAATCAATGGCTGTTTACTAAAAATGTGTCTTTATCTCTTAATTATTAGACTGTCTATATTTTTAAATTACACTTCACCAATTTTTTTCAGTTGTATATAACAGACAATGTAAACTTTAAAATACTTTCCTTAAAAAAAGTTTCCCTTGACACATTTAGACGATCATTTCTTCAAGTGAAACAAAATGGCTAAAAATGACTAAGCGTTGCCAGTTTTTCTGTACAATTATAACTTTAACGTTGTTGCCAGGTTTCAAAGCTCTGATTAATGATTTTGGTACATTTTTGGCTGAGAGATCATGTATTCCCAGGGATCAAATAACCCTAGTCTCCCCCTAGCCAGGGGAATATATTAATTGCGAAGTCTACGCTTTTATTTCGCACCAATAGCACTTCAGTATCTTTTGTTCATCTTCAGAATTCTTTTATCTTATCAGACGATAGAATCTATCAATATCATAACTCAAGAAATTTTGCAATGAATAGCTGTCGGTTGGTATCGTAAATGGCGTTAAAAAGTATGGCCTACCCTTGTCGAAGGGGGGGGGGGTGTCGGGATAAATGCACCCTGAGATCATGTATCTCTAAAACGAAGGGATCAAGTATCCCTTTTATATGATTTTTACAAACATACTTGTACTATTATTAACAATCAATGGCTGTTTACTAAAAATGTGTCTTTATCTCTTAATTATTAGACTGTCTATATTTTTAAATTACACTTCACCAATTTTTTTCAGTTGTATATAACAGACAATGTAAACTTTAAAATACTTTCCTTAAAAAAAGTTTCCCTTGACACATTTAGACGATCATTTCTTCAAGTGAAACAAAATGGCTAAAAATGACTAAGCGTTGCCAGTTTTTCTGTACAATTATAACTTTAACGTTGTTGCCAGGTTTCAAAGCTCTGATTAATGATTTTGGTACATTTTTGGCTGAGAGATCATGTATCCCCAGGGATCAAATAACCCTAGTCTCCCCCTAGCCAGGGGAATATATTAATTGCGAAGTCTACGCTTTTATTTCGCACCAATAGCACTTCAGTATCTTTTGTTCATCTTCAGAATTCTTTTATCTTATCAGACGATAGAATCTATCAATATCATAACTCAAGAAATTGTGCAATGAATAGCTGTCGGTTGGTATCGTAAATGGCGTTAAAAAGTATGGCCTACCCTTGTCGAAGGGGGGGGGGGTGTCGGGATAAATGCACCCTGAGATCATGTATCTCTAAAACGAAGGGATCAATTATCCCTTTTATATGATTTTTGCAAACATACTTGTACTATTATTAACAATCAATGGCTGTTTACTAAAAATGTGTCTTAATCTCTTAATTATTAGACTGTCTACATTTTTAAATTACACTTCACCAATTTTTTTTGAGTTGTATATAACAGACAATGTAAACTTTAGAATACTTTCCTTAAAAAAAGTTTCCCTTGACACATTTAGACGATCATTTCTTCAAGTGAAACAAAATGGCTAAAAATGACTAAGCGTTGCCAGTTTTTCTGTACAATTATAACTTTAACGTTGTTGCCAGGTTTCAAAGCTCTGATTAATGATTTTGGTACATTTTTGGCTGAGAGATCATGTATCCCCAGGGATCAAATAACCCTAGTCTCCCCCTAGCCAGGGGAATATATTAATTGCGAAGTCTACGCTTTTATTTCGCACCAATAGCACTTCAGTATCTTTTGTTCATCTTCAGAATTCTTTTATCTTATCAGACGATAGAATCTATCAATATCATAACTCAAGAAATTTTGCAATGAATAGCTGTCGGTTGGTATCGTAAATGGCGTTAAAAAGTATGGCCTACCCTTGTCGAAGGGGGGGGGGGTGTCGGGATAAATGCACCCTGAGATCATGTATCTCTAAAACGAAGGGATCAAGTATCCCTTTTATATGATTTTTACAAACATACTTGTACTATTATTAACAATCAATGGCTGTTTACTAAAAATGTGTCTTTATCTCTTAATTATTAGACTGTCTATATTTTTAAATTACACTTCACCAATTTTTTTCAGTTGTATATAACAGACAATGTAAACTTTAAAATACTTTCCTTAAAAAAAGTTTCCCTTGACACATTTAGACGATCATTTCTTCAAGTGAAACAAAATGGCTAAAAATGACTAAGCGTTGCCAGTTTTTCTGTACAATTATAACTTTAACGTTGTTGCCAGGTTTCAAAGCTCTGATTAATGATTTTGGTACATTTTTGGCTGAGAGATCATGTATCCCCAGGGATCAAATAACCCTAGTCTCCCCCTAGCCAGGGGAATATATTAATTGCGAAGTCTACGCTTTTATTTCGCACCAATAGCACTTCAGTATCTTTTGTTCATCTTCAGAATTCTTTTATCTTATCAGACGATAGAATCTATCAATATCATAACTCAAGAAATTTTGCAATGAATAGCTGTCGGTTGGTATCGTAAATGGCGTTAAAAAGTATGGCCTACCCTTGTCGAAGGGGGGGGGGTGTCGGGATAAATGCACCCTGAGATCATGTATCTCTAAAACGAAGGGATCAAGTATCCCTTTTATATGATTTTTGCAAACATACTTGTACTATTATTAACAATCAATGGCTGTTTACTAAAAATGTGTCTTAATCTCTTAATTATTAGACTGTCTACATTTTTAAATTACACTTCACCAATTTTTTTTGAGTTGTATATAACAGACAATGTAAACTTTAGAATACTTTCCTTAAAAAAAGTTTCCCTTGACACATTTAGACGATCATTTCTTCAAGTGAAACAAAATGGCTAAAAATGACTAAGCGTTGCCAGTTTTTCTGTACAATTATAACTTTAACGTTGTTGCCAGGTTTCAAAGCTCTGATTAATGATTTTGGTACATTTTTGGCTGAGAGATCATGTATCCCCAGGGATCAAATAACCCTAGTCTCCCCCTAGCCAGGGGAATATATCAATTGCACCAATAGCACTTCAGTATCTTTTGTTCATCTTCAGAATTCTTTTATCTTATCAGACGATAGAATCTACCAATATCATAACTCAAGAAATTTTGCAATGAATAGCTGTCGGTTGGTGGCTTGAATGGCGTTAAAAAGTATGGCCTACCCTTGTCGAAGACCGTCCATTGCTCGACGGCTGTTGATAGCTGCCCCGTGGGGTTGCTGTAAAATTAAAAGCAAAAATTACAGGTGTTAATCAAAGACTTCTGTAATTACTGTAAATAGAATTTAAAAAAAACAGACGGCAACGTGTTTCAAAAGATGAGTCATATGACAAAGAAGGTCTTCAAATGCGCTTCCAAAAGTGTTAAAAAACTGCCGAACCAAATAATTAAATCGGTTAGTTCAAAAACCAGTCATCTGCTTTGTTAAAGCCCAGGCGATGACGGATTTTCGTTCTGATCAATTCAATTGTTTTTCAAAATGTTTTGAAAACTGTTCCAAAAAGTTGGTTTTAAAATGTTCTGAAAAAATTACAAGTGTTGGTGTTTAAAAAGTGTCAAAAGTCATTTGCATGGTATGATCCAACTTGTGTTATCATACTTGTTTTTCACCTAGAATCTAAATTTAAGAGTTATAGTGGTTCTCTATACACTATACACACTCATGGTGATGTATAGTGGCTGCAAAATTTTTCTTTGAATAGTAATATTCATTACTCAATATAAACTTTATAAACATTAAGAATTTATGCTCGTATATGTGTTCCTCAGCTTTTAAAAATTGAGTTAATACCTTTCAGCAAGCAGTTTTGCAACTAGCAATGGTTCTGAATACAGTAGAAGTTGTATTATAATATCATAAACACGAATTAAACTTCCCTCTATGTGTTGAATTATTAAGAGACCAGTATTTGATGCTTGCGACATTGTATCGAAATAATTCAAGTCTTCAAAACTTTCTGAGAAGACTAGACGTTTCTATAGGATTCTATTCTCACTTTGTACATACGCTAGTACTTAAAATTAAGTGTTATCTAAGCTGGAATTAAGAAACTGTCGTGACTTTTTGAATGCTCGTGGTTTATCTCATTAATAGTTTCTTGTTAGAATTTTGTTTTTGCATTTTGTTTTTCTTTAAATAAAATACGTCAGAAAAGTTTCAAATGGTAAATAAAATTATGAAAATGTATTTTACCGCAAAAAATCTTGTAGGGGAATGTGGGGTAAAGTGAAATAGTAAAATATTTACTCTGCGTTCAGCGCCACCTATCTAGTAATATTTCAACTATGCTGAAGCGCATTTATTAGTCTCTTACAGTAAGGAAACAAATACTGCTGAAGATTAAATCATACGCTAGTACAGGCAATTTTAAAAAATCGATACTCATATTGTAATTCCTTGTTGTAAGTCAATTTTTTTTTGTTATTACAAAATGAAAAAGTTTCTTGTTATTAATATTTTAAACATTCATTGAGATCTTTTAATATTCGGTGAAGTATTTATCAAGTTAATATTAAGCTCATTTGTATTTTAAAAATTTTGTACAATTGGTCACGTATATACAGGGCAAAATGGAGGTGAACAGTGAAACAATTTACTATTTTTACTCACTCAACCCTTTACTAAATCACTAACGTATTCATTTAATTATTAACAAATTAACATTCCTTCATTTAGTAATCCACTTATTTATTCACTTATTTTCTTATTCATTCACTCTTTTATTCAATCATGTATTTTCTTCGTACATAATTGATTAAATAACTTAATCATTCATTTATTGTTCCAATATCTTTTCATTTATTCATTCAACCTTCCATTTATTGATTTATTTGATTATTTTTTTTTAATTGAATAGAAACTAGTTAATTAGAAGTTTGTTCAGTTTGAAAAAGCTCATCCACCTTAACTATTTCACTTTGCCCCACATTTCCCAACTACTCAAATATGTTTAATTAGTTCACGAGACTTTTTAGTTTGTTTATCTATTTTTGAGCAATCACGATTGCTTATTGCTTTCATTTGACTGTTTTTGGCGTGCCATCATTTTATTTTCCCGCCAGCAACCTCCGCACCATCACCGTCGACCGGGTCCTCACGATGCTGCTCCTATAGCGAAAACAGTCTCGAGGTTGCGTCAATATCCCACACTTGCACGCATACATACACAACTACACGCACACATACACAAACACATACACACATACACCTACACCTACACACATACACACACGCATACATACAGACACCCACACGCACACACACAAAAACATACACACAACTACCCACACATTCATGCCTGCACACAGACACAAACACATATGCCTACACACATATACACATACCCCCCACACACATTCATACACACAACTACCCACACACTTATGCCAGCACACAGACACAAACACACATGCCTACACACACATACACATAACCCGTACACACAAACACATACACATAACCCGTACACACAAACACATACTCCCACACACAAACACACACGCCTACATACACACACTCGTGATTGCGAAAAACATAATTTGAATTCAAGATGTCAAAATTCAAATTAATTTTTTATTTTTTTATTTATTTTCAATTGAGTAAAAAAATAAACTATGTTTTTTCTTCCATTCTAAAGAATCGATAAGTTAATTGTTTAAAAAGTTGGAAAGAAAATTTTGTCGATATTTTTGCTTTCATGACACACAAAAGGAAATTACTTCTGCATTAATTGTAGATAATTTTTTCGAGAGTAAGTTTTGCCGAGAATCAATTTCAAATTACTACAAAAGTGAATCTTGATGAAGCTACGAATAAACACTTCAAAAATCAATTTTTCAAGCTTATTTTAAGCAGAGTTTCTTTTTTATTTTCAGAATTAATGTCGGAAAGAATCGATTTGTTACACAATCACGCTCTTCGATTTCGTTTTGCTTTTGAAGATTTGCTTGCAGATAAGCTTGTTTTGGAGGAAAAAACTGAAAAAAAATAAAAAAAAAAATGCTTTTCCGTTTATACGCGTGGGACATTTTTACGCATGTATTTTCACTTTATTCCCGAAATTTTATGCTTTGATTTTTAATTGTGACATATTCGCATATAAGGGACCATTATGTATCATATGAAGTATCCCCCATCTAAAAAAATCGTAAGTGAAAATAAAGATTTGTTCATGTTGCGTGCGTGATCTTTCACTTTCTAAAAAAAACTTCCGTACTTAAAAAAAATGATTTGTATACATTGCGGTAGTCACCATTCTAAAAAATTTCGTAATTCGTACTTGAAAATACTGGTTTGTATGCGTTGCGGGCGTGACCATTCTAAAAAAAATTCGTAATTCGTACTTGAAAACAATGATTTGCATGTGTCGCTGCCATGACCATTCTAGTAAAATCGCACTTGAAAAATAATGATTTGTACGCGTTGCGGGCGTGATTATTCTGAAAAAATAACGATTTGTACGTGTTGCGGTCACCATTCTAAAAAATTTCGTAAGTCGTACTTGAAAATAACGATTTGTATGTGTTGCAGGCGTGAACATTATAAAAGAAACCGTAACTCGTACTTGAAAAAAATCATTTGTATGTGTTGCGGGCATGATCATTGTAATAAAATCGCACTTGAAAAATAAAGATTTGTTCGTGTTGCCTGCGTAACCATTCTAAAAAAAAATTCGCAATTCGTACTTGACAATAATGATTTGTATGTGTTGCCAGCTTGACCATTTAAAAAAAAAATCGTAATTCGTACTTGAAAATAATGATTTGTATGTGTTGCGGGCATGCCTATTCTAAAAAAATCGCACTTGAAAAATAATGATATGTACGTAATAAAGAATTAAATATATAATTGATAAATATATATCGATAAATAATGATAAAATAATGATTTGTACATGTTGCGATCACGACCGCAACACGTACAAATCATTAATTTTCACGTGCGAAATCTTTTTTAGAAAGTCGATATTTCATATTATGACGCATAATGATCATTTTACGTTCGATAACAGGTATTTCTCGAATAACACGGTAGTTTTGTCCTGTTCTGTATCAAAACTGTGTTAAATGATACTTTTTTTTTACTTTTTTCTTCATTTAAATAATTTTTTTTATATTATTATTTTTTATTCATGGGCATAACATAAACCAGGGCAATATGTATCGCGTGTTGTATCGAAACTGTGATTAGGAAACTTAGAAACAATATGTATCGAGGCAATGTGTACCGTGTTAGATCGATGTCTAATCTTATGGTGTAAAACTTATCCGAAACTTGGTTCAAATAAAAACGGCAAAACATGTTCATGGAAAAACAACCTTTCTCAAATTCATTTACAAAGAGCAAATCGTATGCTGTCGAAAAGAAAATCAGAGCTTTTCTGCAGCAATAAATTTGTTTGAGCAACAGCGACGAAACCATAATAAAAAAAAAATAAATAAATAAAAAAAAAATATTCCATTGCTATATTTTTTACTAGTGGTACCCGCACGGCTTTGCCCGTAGTAGAAAAGTAAAAGGTCTTTTGGTTCACCTGTATATTTTCAAATAATGTATGATGAATTTCTCGCCAATTGGTTTGCCCATGTTACGGTTCCACGTTATGATAACTTTGTAATTTACTCGTCCATCTTATGATAATTTTTCTTGGGAAAATGATCTTAAAATTGGAATAGAAAAAGAACAAAGTCGAATTTTCGAAAAATCGTTTCGAGGTGCTCACCCCCATGCTACAAACTAATTCTGTACCGAATTTCTAGAAAATCGGCCGAACGGTCAAGGCGCAATGCGCCTCATCCTAACAGAGAGAGAGAGAGAGAGAGAGATCCCGACAGAGAGACTTTCAGCTTTATTATTAGTAAAGACTAGCTGCGTTGCTCGACTTTTCCCGGTCTACTTTGAAGATAAAAATTGTGTCAAGTGACGTATATTCAACAATCAGGCTTAAATAAAAGAAATAAAACATCATGCAAAATTTCCCCTCCAAACAATGATGACAGATATTAAAATACTTTTAAGAAATTAAAATAAAATGAGAAAGATGGATTTAAAAAGCGTAACCATGGAAACGCAAAGTAAAATAAGTTTAAGAATTGAAAATGAGAAAGATGGAAATAAACAATGGATTCAAAAAGGGTTACCGTGGAAACGGAAAATAAAATGGTTAAAAACTTGTATAGAGAACACATTTTTAAACTTCATTTAATTCGCTTGTAACTTTTTTTCTAATGGAGATAGAGGGTCAAACTTTCGACCATAGGTCGAGTTAGATCTGGAGTAAAAAAAAGCCGCTCTTTTCAGTTCTGTGAAAAAGAAAACTGTGAGACAATCCCTTCACTTTTTATTCATAGATTTTATGAAGAAAGTAAGGCCTAAATTTCAGCTAAGCCTAAACAAATTCGAGCTAAAAATGCAAATAACTCCCGTCGTACTTAAGTTATATCATTGAAACAAATTGCGTAGAACGCAGGAAGTTCTACTCTTTTCAACGATACATAATATTAATATGTACAAGTAATTTTTCACCACCATAATCGGGAATTTATGAGAAAATTGGACCTAAATTGAAATAAAAAAAGAACTATTCATCGAATTTTTTTCGAACTGGTCTGCAAACTTTTTCAGGACAACTGTGAAAATTTCATCGAAATCGGCCGGGTAGTTCTCGAGTTTTGCGAGTTCAAACACACAGACGCTTTTTGGGGACTTCATTTTATCCTACTATGTAGAGATTTATCGTTTGTCAAATTTAGCTTAGTATCGATTTTTTTTAACAATGAATTGAAACAAAAACGAAATTCAATTTTTTAAATCCCATCATATCAAAATCGCGTAATATTAAATTTAAATTTTATACCGTGTAATATCAAATCCAGGTTACAATAGTAATCGCAGATTACGTTCCCTGTTGCATCGAAACCATGTTGTCCAAGTACTGCGTTATACGAAAACGCATTATGTATATGTATCACAATTTAAAACCAAAGTTTTGAATTTCTGGATTAAAAAGAAAGTATTTGAACAAAAATATTCCATGTGTGCAAATGAAATGACAATAAACCAGCAGAAAATAAATAATATTTGCTCTTTACTCTGTTAAAAAAAAAAAAAAAAAAAAAAAACGTTTTTGGCCGTATTATTGTCAACCTTACTAATAATAAAGCAGAAAGTCTCTCTCTCTCTGTCAGGATCTCGGTGACGCGCATAGCGCCGAGACCGTTTGGCCGATTTTCACGAAATTTGGCACAGAATTAGTTTGTAGCATGGGGGTGTGCACCTCGAAGCGTTTTTTTCGAAAATTCGATTTTGTTCTCTTTCTATTTCAATTTTAAGAACATTTTCCCGAGCAAAATTATCATAAGATCGACGAGTAAATTACCAAGTTATCATAACGTGGAACCGTAACATGGGCAAGCCAATTGGCGAGAAATTCATCACACATTATTTGTAAATATACAGGCGAAACAAAAGACCTTTTAATTTTCTACTACGGGCAAAGCCGTGCGGGTGCCACTAGTATTATGATAAAAGCCTATTCTAATGCTTTTTTTGTAGCAATGTATATTTATGTAAAAAATCCATTTCTTTACTGCCACTTAAGCTAAAATATTGAGCATGTTTTATTCAATAGTTTAGTGCTTAGTTATTTAACTTAATATGTACTCAGAACAACACTGTAACAAACAATTTTCAAAGAGTATTTTTTAACACTTTTTTCAGTCCCAGCCTTCCTTTAGAAAACATTTATGCATAAATGCATTGTTTTGGCTGCAAAAAGATTTAAGCAGTTCTCGAATACAAATGGATTTAAAATGTTAGCTGAGTAGTTCAATCATAAATAATCCAAATTTATTTGCTGCTTTTTCTGCGCATCTTACAGACAGTTTGAGGTTATATTTCTTTTTTCCGTGTTTACTTTTATTTAGAGGATGCTAGTAAAAACCTGAAAGACGTAAAAAAAGAACCACATGATAACTGAGAGTTGGTGAACCGTAATATTTCAAGTCCCGGACATAAAAGATTGTTCTAGCGAAACATGAGAAACAGGAAAAAATGTGCTCTAGAAAACGTAAAAAGAAGGGTTTTGTGACAAAAACTGCTTTTGGAGTCCTGCCAGATAAAAGAAGACTCCTGCAAACAGTTTCCAACCTTTCTTTAAAAAATACAATTGTCGGTACCTTCTTATTTACGATCAAAACTTTATCGGCTTAATACTTTATTCTGTTTAATGCATTCGTAAAATCGGAGTATTAAGGTATGTCATGGAAAATGTTTCTTAAAACAATTTAGTTTTAAATAAATTATTATAAAATGAAATTGTAGTTTAAAATTCGTTTGCATTGGTAAAAGCGGGAGATTTAACTTTTATAGTGAGTTTTATATTTGTTTATATTTTGAACAATTATGTTGCATATAAATCATTTATAAAAAAAAGTGGTTTAAATTCGGTGATATAAGTTAAATCTGTGTTTTTAACCTTTATAGCTTGTTTCTTTTTAAACTACACTTAATCTGGCTAGGGTAATATGTTTCGTATTAACAAAAGGGTTAAAACTTGAATTTAGAACTGTTTCTTGTATCTTTAATCTTGAATTATATTTTAAATGTCATTTAAGTGAATTTTTTTAAGTGTTGGACCCAAATAATTACTTTTAGAGAGTTTTCTTGTTTCTCAGGATTACTTCATAAGTTCTGATGATACAAAAACAAGGTTTTAAAACTATTGAAATTAACCATATTTTTATTACTCATATATGTTGTACCAATTGTATGTCTACTTGGGTTCAATCTTGTGATTGATTTTAGACTAAATTTTCAGTGAGATATAGTCTTGAAACTCTGAAAATAATCCGTAATTGAAAAACAGTGCAGGAAAATGTTTTAATAGGTCAAATTGTTTGAAATGTAATGTTAATGTCATAAAATAGCAGCAAAGCCATAAAGTTATTTGAAAGAAGCAGCTTTAATGTTCAAGACCCACTAATTACGAAGCGCTTTTAAATGAAGTTATTTGAAGCTTTATACGTTTCTCTAAATGCAAAGCGAAGAAAACTGTCAAGTACAAGTCCAGACACATTTCGTACTGTAAGCATAGTCATTGAAATAACAATTCATTTATTATATGATAGCCAACTGTGTTTGTTCTGAAGTAAAGATGTTTAATGATTTTAATTTTTCTATTTTCTGAGAGTACACGATGTACCTCCCTTCTTCAAGCAAGTATAATCCACTCCTACTGCAAAAATACGAAAAAATTCTGCGTTCATTGTTGCTTTTGTTGTGTTACACAGCTAAGAGAAAGAGGGGGCATTCAATAAAAAGGAGTGTGGACTTCTAAGAAGACAACACACAGTATTACAGAAGAGTAGAAAACAAAGTTATTTTATTTACAAACGAAACAACGAAAGGAAAGGTTACGAAAGAAGAAACAATATCGTGGACACCGATGGTAATCGAACCAATGACCTCATGCACACGATGCACGTTTTTCCACCACTTGACCTCTGAGGCCCCTTTGAGTTCATCATATCCTAAAAGTGGAAAAAAAAATAAATTTTTTTTAAACGTTTTAAATTTTAAAGCATCGTTGAAAAAACTGACAGAACTAAACATACATTAAAGCACCTAGGAACAAAAAGGTGCAACTAGCAAAATTAAAGCACCTAGAAGAAAAACGATGCAACTACCAAAATTAAAAATTTGGAGATAACTAGTGCAAATGATATGCAAAACTCTCCTGTGTTTTGGGGTAAGAGCTGGTACTAAAAAACCTGGTAGGATCTCCCATACAGCATAATCAAGAAAAAAAAAATCAGTGAAAATCTATCCAAAATTGGAACTTAGCATACATTTTACTCAAAAATGTTGAAAAGTCCAACTTCACAGTGTGATCTAAAAATAGCCGAACTTTTTAGTGGTAGAAAAGAATAAGTGTGATAATATGTTTTAATACTTATGTTTATTCCATAGAGGATCTATTTAAATTAAAGGAATGTTTTGGATAATCAACCAATTTATTCGTAAAACGTTTAAATTCAGGTTGTTTTAACGTTAATGTTTATTCCGTATATGGTCTATTTAACTCAAAATAATTTTTTGGATGATCAACCAATTCATTAGTAGAATACCTAAATTTGTGATTCCGAATGTTCTGTAGCACTTGTGTCACAACTGCTTGAATGGCTGAAGCATCATCGTAAATAGCTCATTTCATTTCAGTTTTTAGTTTCTCGAAAAGAAAAGGGTCACACAGTGATAGATCCGGCGAACAGGGAGGGTGATCATGGACACAAATATATTTTAGTTTTCCGAAACTGAAGACTGCAATCGAAGAATTTTTTTTACGATTATGTTCCACCCATTCAGCAGCGAACACAGCTGCTAAAGAACATTCCAAAATCCTCATTTAAACGACCTACGAATAAATTTGTTCCCGTTTCAAAACATAGCATAAATAATTTTATTTTAAACGAATATTAGCTTTTAAACATATTGCAACGATTTTTTTGCGCGATCGCTAAAAGTTTTGGTTATTTTTAGATCACACTGAGTTCTGAGAACTAGTTTCTAAGTTCATTTCACGCTCTCGCGAAGTTAAAGATTCAAACCCGTTTCCTCAGTGATGCTACTTTTAAGAGCTGACAGTTATATTATTTTGAGCTGTTTTTATTATGCTTATGAAGCGAAGGTAAGAACAGCTTATGGTGGCTGCTTTACGTAACGTTTGTGAATTATATTCAAGCATGGAACATTATTAATTTTTATTCAATGCTTTGCAGTTATTCTGGGTAATTATCAGCTATAACTTCACTAGTTTAAATTTTTCCACTCATTATTTAATAGTTTTGTTGTATTTGCTGGTATAGAGAGGGAAGAAACGTTCTAAAGTAGTCCATAGTTGTCCAAAACTAAGGTAAACCCTTTGCTTATAAGTACCTTAATTTCTTTAGGTCATCCTATACAGAGCCACTAGCACTGTCTAGTGGTCAGAGGAGTCTAACTGCAATGGGAAGGCTCCATGTTCGAATCCCAGTTGGAGCATGGATGTACTTTCTCTTTCCTGTCCTTGTCTGTCCTTTGTGAGAATGTGTTCTTGTGCTGTGAATGGTTGCCTACCCTATAAACGGGGCCTTATGTCAAGTGTGTACTGTGGAATTCAGACTTCACACCAAATGACGCTACAGTTGGAAAAGTGAAGCAGCGCACGCCCCAAATTGCCAGTCTAGCTGGCACAAAACATCAACAACGACATCCAGTACAAAGATAGAACAAGTAATAATAGTTAACAAAACAAATATATTGTTACAAATTCTGTAAATAGTAATTATTTTTGTGATTAATTTGTCGTAATCTAGCTAAATTTGGCGTTTATTAAATTACCTTTCATCTAAAATTATTGTAGTAACGTAACCAGTAAATAGTTTCTTGTAATGAATATACAGCCCCCGTACATTCGGCTGTAGTATACGGTCCCCTTATTTCTGAATGATAAAATTTGTGAATGGAAAGAAATAAGATAACGGTCTAAGATTTTCGCTAATCTTGTGTAATATTTGAGAGTATAAATAGCCGTCCCGCATGATAAAAAGTCAGTCTCGATTGAGAAGTTGTACTGAGAGTGTATTAGCTCTGTTTATTGCGAGGCATTTCGCTGTGTTGTTTTTCGTATTTGGATGTAAATACGCGTGTAACCGTTGAGTTTACCGTGTTGATCGATATTTGCTTAATTGCTGATGATTAATTTAGCAGTTGTTAACGATCTTTCCTGTACATAGTGTAAATAAATCTCATGTGTTTTCTCAAGAACTGTGTCGTGGGGCCGTGGTAGCCCGATCGGTAGAGTGTCGGATTCGGGGCCGAAGGGTCCTGAGTTCGAACCTCGATGGTCGAAGATCCACCGTCGTCATTAAAGGGGACTGGGCGACGTTAAATATGCTCGTGGTCTCAATGTCCTCCAAGTGAAACGATACCTCTGGAGGTGCTAGCACCAGGTAGCTATTAGCTCTTGGTCTAGTTCTAAATTCTCATTAACTGTTCGATTCGGTGATGGTGCTGCCATCTATCGGTATAAAAAAATAATGGAGGCAAGGCACTTAGTACGCAGTCCTCGACATAAATACAGTTGTAGTCAGTTGTGACTCGGAATCGAACTGTGTCGTCATTTCAAGAAAGTTGGAAGCTTCACCGGAACCTTTAACAATATCTTTGCTTTTTTTAATGAGCATAGCACTTACTACATTAACGATAGCTACAAATCACAGCAAAGTTCGCTACTTAGAAAGAAACACATTGGTTTAGTTTCTTTTTTAAATGTTCGCAGAATTCAGCCATATCTAACTGCTTTTATAAAAGAGCGATGATTTCAAACGAGGATTTCTTTCGGCTATTTTCCTCCCGGAAATGGCAACGGGAAAACGCTTTCCACTCAACCAATGGCCTCATAGCGACTCTATGATACTGAATACTTAGCTTAAATCGTCTTTCTGCAACGTTTCACTCCCAGAATGACTGGGAAGAAAAGGCGTGGGAAAAATCCTTTTAGTTTCTAAGTTCATTTCACGCTCTCGCGAAGTTAAAGATTTAAACCCGTTTCCTCAGTGATGCTACTTTTAAGAGCTGAGAGGTATATTATTTTGAGCTGTTTTTATTATGCTTATGAAGCGAAGGTAAGAACAGCTTATGGTGGCTGCTTTAAGTAACGTTTGTGAATTATATTCAAGCATGGAACATTATTAATTTTTATTCAATGCTTTGCAGTTATTCTGCGTAATTATCAGCTATAACTTCACTAGTTTAAATTTTTCCACTCATAATTTAATAGTTTTGTTGTATTTGCTGGTATAAAGAGGGAAGAAACGTTCTAAAGTAGTCCATAGTTGTCCAAAACGAAGGTAAAATTATGGTTAAAGGTATTTAACCAGCATTTTTAGCGTGCTTTAAAGTTATCATGCCATGTACGGTCACTGAGCCACGTCAGAAGTAGGATACAAATTAAAGTCTTTTAGCAAAAGCGATGTATTTTTGAAGCAGAAAAATACAATTTATAAGTGTGTAAAAGCTCTCCCTTTGTTCTTCACATTATTACGAGATCGCAATCGTTTATCATTTTGCATTAATATTAAAGTTAAGGAAACGCACTTTCAACATCTAAGAAATTGCTTTCAAATACTGTCTGACCACGAAGTGTATGGAAAGACAAACATCCGTTTTACAACCGGAAATGGACAAATCTATTATTTTTAGCGATGTCAGCTATTGCAGAAGCAGAGTCTCATTCAAATGACAGGAATACGCGCATCAAATTTTTACTTTTCCCCCTCATTCAGATAGATTCGTCTCATCTGGACGTTTGAAAGTTCCATACAATCCGTGGTTGGACAGTAGTCACTTGGAAGTTATCAAATGTATTGAATGAATGAGCAGTGTAAAATTTATCGCCAACTTTTCTTCGTAAAATACTTATTTCATGACTTTGCCAGGAGAGTGCAGTTTTGGACTTCGTAGGTATTTTAAAGTAAAACACACTAAAAAATTTTTACTTGCGTACGATTAATCGATATGGTTCAAAGTTTTCTTAAATGAGTTTAACGATACAATTTTTTCTTATTTACATAACTTTTACTATTGCATTGACATTGAATTAAGGGAAGTGATTGAAATGGACAGTGTTTAAAACTTTTCTCGTACGCTAAATAAAATAGCATTTTAAGCCAAAAAATAAATAAATAAATAAAATCCAAGAAATTTAACCATACATAAAAATATCAGTATTTATGTACAAAACTAGAAAAGCATTATTTTGACTAACTTAAAATTAAAGACTACTGAAGTGTAATCCAAAATACGTTCAAATGCTATTTGAACTCGTAATTACAATGGTAGAGCAAACTTGATCCACATATCTAAAATTGTATATTCGACGACGTATTTCAATCAAATGTTGGATATCTTTACCTTTTTTTAAATTTTAACACAATAAAAATTTTTTAATTGCGTAAAGTTAATCGATATGGCTCAAAGTTTTCTAAAATGAGTTTAACGATACAATTCTTTCTTATTTACATAACGTTTACCATTTCATAGACATTGAATTAAGGGAAGGTATTGAAATGGACACTGTTTAAAATCTTTCTCGTACGCTCATTAAAAATGCATTTTAAGTCAAAGAAAAAAGTATCCAAGAAATTTAACTATTATATTTTTAGAGATGAACAGGTTAACATTCAGTTACAAAACAGTTGACATAATGCCAAATTATTAGATAGTGCATATTAAGACTTATCAAAAACAAAAAGATAATATCCAAAAATAAACAAAAGTAATGGATCTTTTTTTTTAAACTTTAATGTTAATGTATTTGATAATAAAAATATTAATATCAGATCAAATTTTGCTTCAGCTTTGAAAAACGTAGGTGTTGAGGCAAGAGATGCATGGTCTTTGGTATGCATCTCTTTGCAAGCTCCGAAGAAAAAAGGATATTAAAAGCGAATTGTTTGCTTAATTACTTTTGAAAGTACGCTTCATACGAACATTTTTTTTTAATAGAAAGTCTTTATTGATGATGTCTTTTCATCCAAAAGCTCACAACTTTTGCACTGGGAAAGGATTACTAGAAACCACGAAACATATGCGTGAAGTAATCTATATATTTGTTCTATAATTACTTTGGTTTTTTTCAGTAACTACTGAACCATTCAGATATTTAAATCTAGTCTGGAGGGAAAATATATCGCCTGGTAGGGGCCAATACGTTACCGTCGAAAACAGTATTTATCGACGGCAACGGTTGGACAAATATAAATGTATTTTAATCGTTCAAGTTGTTTTCAAATATCATTTGCCGAAAAGTGCGAAATAATATTTAGATAAGTATTCGAACAGTTAAGGTTAATTAGCTAACACGAGTTTTAATTTAAAGCATGGAGATCAAATGCTTTTCTTCTAAACCTGAAGAGCGAAAAAGTTATTTTTACATAAAAATGTCAATATTTATGTACAAAACTAGAAAAGCATTATTTTGACTAACGTAAATTTAAAGACTACTGAAGTACAATCCAAAATACATTCAAATGCTTTTTGAACTCATAATTACACAATGGTAAAGCAAACTTCATTCATATATCTAAAACTGTATATTCGACGATGAATTTCCCTCAAGTATTGGATATCTTTACCTTTTTTTAAATTTAACCCTCCCATCCCAAAAAACAATTTGTGCATTGTATTTCAAAATCCCTAATTCGATGAAAAAACACACTTGCTTAGCTTTTAAAATGAAAACTTTTCTTTTTTATTCGTAAGAAAACAATTATGTGAAAAAGCCACAATTTAAGGGGTTTAATGGTTACGATTACAGTACAGTAAAACGAAGATGCGGTGACCGAAGCAATTGTTCGTTAAATCAGAATGCTTGCAATGAACATGTTTGCGATAAAATGCAACTTTACTGCATAAAATAAACTTTAAAAAATGATAATTTAGAAAAGGAAAAATGTTTACAGATTTAAAATTACCATTGTTCCTCAAAAATGCTTGATATCACATCACGTCATACTTAAGCCTACATCATTTTAGTTGTCTTTAGTAAATAGCTGAGGAGTTCAAACATTTAGCAAACAACTTTTCAAATCTCTTTAACACAGGTTCTTTTAGTTATACGAGATGAATTTTAGTTATTGCATGTATATACGATATGAATTTTAGTTATTTAGTTTATCGAATAAACTACGAAGCAAATCAATAATGACGCAATGATGGGTTATTTTAATTTAAATTAAGGGACTGGTTGCTATTTTCTTAAAACAAGAATTAAGAAATACTAATTACTTCCAATGCGCTTCCGGCTCCTTCATTAATGTATCCTTTTTACTTCCTTTTACAAAAAAGGAAGTATTGTATTCGCGAAAAAAATTTCACTCAAAAATCGGCCTTAATTTCCATTTTGCTCACCCCCAAATGAATGATGATTTTTTTCGACCCGACCACACGTGCATATATTCCTAAGAACGTATAGACGCCCGAAATATCCATTTTGACGTTTCCCGGAATAATTACAACGAGTTTTCTCGTGACGTCTGTATGTACGTATGTATGTGCGTATGTATGTCGCATAACTCAAGAACGGTATGTCCTAGAAAGTTGAAATTTGGTACGTAGACTCCTAGTAAAGTCTAGTTGTGTACCTCCTCTTTTGGTTGCATTCGAGTGTTTCTAAAGGGGTCTTTTGCAACTTTTTTGGGGGAAATCATTGTTAATTTCGATGCAAACTCAAGTGCTGTTATAATTAGACGGACACTTGGCGATATATCGCCAGTCTTTCGTTGACCAAGTTGTTCCGCAAGGTGGTCGCCAAGTTGTGTCGCCAACTTAACGACTAATTTGGCGATTTTTTTTGTTAAATTTTGTTTCAATTTGGCCACTGTTGGTGATATTTAGAGAGTTAACCATTGCATTACATTAAAATTGCAATAATGGGGAAATAGCATTAAAAAGGAGGTCATGTGATCCACACATCAGCTCGTTTGGAGTTAGTGCAAAACATCTTCCATATTTTCTGTTCTCTCATTTTCCGTCTAAGTTGCTTTATTTTATCTGTTTTCTCATTTAAATTTGATATAGAATATAAGCAAACAACAATTTGTAGGCATTTAACAAACAGTATAGATTCAAAATTTAATGAAGGAATTATCTACATTATTAAAATTCGACCATATCTGCCTATGTATGTCCGACTAATGGTCGCTTCTGATTCGCTGTTGGGTGTTACGTGACAGTGATGACACAAAATCAAAAGTGGTTGCCAAACTTGGCGACATTAGGTAATGTCTCTAGTCTCCAAACTTTGCCTCAATATAGTCTCCAACTTTGCGAAGTTTCTTAAATTTTTCCCATAGCCCACATAGCATAAGAATAGGACGTAATAACAACATTGGTTGAGTTACAACATCCCCATCCTTTGCATTTAAGGAGAAAAAAGTTTTGAAATTCATTACTATTAAGCAAATTGTGTACAGTTACATGCAGGTCTTGAGCACGATTTTATTACACAATTTAAGTGCAGCCACATTCTGCAGCAGTTGCTATATCGTCGGCACCACACTGAACTAACGCATGTGAAAAATTCGATGGTTTGCCGTAGGACTCAAAAGAGGCTGCCTATTGGTTATAGCTACTTCAATTGATAGTTTTATACTTAAAGTTATTGAAAAAAAATCAAAACATTTAAACTAACCAAGCGCATCCGGTGGAAAAAACGATTGTTTTGGCTCTCCTGAAAAGTGTCAGTTTTCACATTCGTAAGTTTAGCATGGTGCTGACGATATGTTCGTTAAAAAAAATCCATCCAATCAGAATAACTATCCGACTCAGACATCCAATTAGAGAAGCGTTCCACAGTTGAAACTTGAACCACCAACCATCATTTATGGTTATTTGCTGAGTTATTTTCAGAAGGGGGTCAAGAGCTGACACTGCACTATTGTGTTTTATGAAGAAGTCTGCTGTAGTAATGGACAAAATTCAAGGGATATGTGTTACCGCAAAATAACTGAAGATGAAAGTTGAAATTGTTTTGGTTAAAATTACTGTTAATAGTACAAAATTTACAGAATGTGATGTTATTCTGAGGTGTCCAATAATTCAAAATAGAAATAAACTATAGGGGGTGCTACAGTATTTGGAGCATGACTGCTGAAGGAGGAAAAACAAACAAATCTAGTAACTTATAACCTAACTAACTGCTTTGCCCGGTCTACCTTGAAAATTAACATTGTGTCAAGTAACGTATATTCAACAATCAGGCTTAAACAAAAGAAAAAAAAACATCAGGCAGAGTTTCCCTTCCAAACAATAACGGCAGAAAATAATTTGAAGAAATTAAAATGGAAAAGATAGATTTAAAAAGCGTAACCATGGACACGTAAAATAAAATATGTTTAAGAAATTAAAGTGTGAAAGATTCAATAGATTCAAAAAGCGTAACCATGGAAACGCGAAAATTAAATGGTTAACAACTTGAATGGAAATGGGATTTTTTGAATGTGGCCTAAAAAATGTTGTAACTTTTTTCCTTTGGAGTTAGAAGCTTACTTTTTTGATCAAAGGTCGAGTTAGATCTTAAGTAAAAAATGTTTTTTCCAGTGGTGTCAAAAAGAAAACTGTGGGACAATTCTGCACTTTTTATTAATTTATTTAATGAAGAAAGTAGAGCCTAAATGTCAGCTAAGCCTAAAATAATTCGAGCTAAAAACGCTAATAACTCCCGCCGTAATAAAGTTAGAGCATTGGAACAAATTGCGTAGAACGCGGAAAATTCTAACCTTTCTAACGTTCTTTAATATTAATATGTGCACGTAATTTTTCACTTCCATATTCGAGAATTTATGCGAAAATTGTACCTAAATTGAAAAAAAAAAAAAAAAAAAAAAATACTCGTCGCATTATTTTCGAACTGGTCTTCAAACCTTTCCGGTGCTGAAAAAAAAGATACTGTGAAAATTTCAGCGAAATCGGCCGGGCAGTTCTCGAGTTCTACGCGTTCAAACAAATAGACGCTTTTTGTAGACTTGATTTTATACTATGTAGAGATTTTAAGCAAAGAGAATGAGAGTAATTTTCTTTACTGATGATATGGTTTATCATTATGTTCTCTCTTTTAAAATAGATTCTTTAGGTCTTGTGGATTTTTTTACCTCCAAGGCTAATTTTTTCTCTTACGTTTCACCTCTTTGGTTATTTTGCTAAGTCACCACAAAATGGCATATTCAAACTATAGAGTTGAAAGTAATATTGACAAAAATGTTTTAAAAATTGCAAATTAGAGTACTAATAAGATAAATGGAATGTGTTAAAATTGAAATAGATTTGTTAGTCTTATTAGTCTAAATGTAACAGTTTTTTTATAAAAGTAATATCCCAGATGTTAATAGATTTTTCACTCTTATTCATTTAATTGAGCTTTAAGCGAGTTGAATAAGTTAGTTAAAGTCTTCAGTCAAATCAAGATTCAGAATCACACATAATTGATGAGGCAAAATATTTTTCAACTATAATTGGGATGATAACGTATATATATTATTGATAAAATGAAAAAAGGTAAGCTTCAGTACTACAACTATCGCTTCCCCTTTCGATTAGTTTATCTGTAAAATACATTATGAAATAAGTCGACGACTTTAATTGAAAGAAGCTTCAATTCGTTTTTCGTGTCATACTTCTTTTAATCTTTTTCATAATTGGTTTCTCTTGCTTCTTTTATTGTCAATATATGCACTTTTCCTTTTTTTTTAAATTGGCCTTTTAAACTCAAGCCCCAAAATATTTCAAATCATCATTTTCAACTTCATTCATCTTGTACAACATTGCAAAATAAGATTGAGTTGTAAGTCATATGTAAGAGATATTTGTCATTTATTCCTCAAGCATAGACTTGATTTCTGAGTCAATATTGGGAAATATTTCAAAAATCTCTTTTTAAACTCAAAGGAGCACGTATTTTATTTATTTTATTCATTTGAAAGCTTCTTTTCTCAAAAACTAGAGGTGAACTTCAAACCTTGAAAAAAAACTTTAATGCTCTGAAAGCCGCTCTAAAATCTACAGAAAATTTTAAATCCGCCTCTGACTTCTTTAAAAATTGTACTTCTTTACTTACCTGGTTTCGAAATTAAAATAAGAAATCATGAAAACCGAACCAACATCAAAGTAAAGCTCCTACAAAACCCCATACAGACCGTCTCAAGAGAAATCATATCTCAAAAGTTTCGGTTTGCTCCGCCTACTACCAATCAGCTTTCCGTTTTTGATCGAAATTGAAGAAGTTCGAAATGAAGGAACTGAAAAATATCAACGTAAAGAAGTTTTGATGTCACAAAGATGCTTTTAAAGGCCAATTTTCGTTTTAGCTTGATTACTTCCTTTGGGTGTTTTTAATGCACATGTAATACTGTAGAGGACTTTTGTAATGCACATCGGGGGACCAGAGGTTTCAGCTTTATATAGATAATTTCGCAAATTTAGAAAATGATATTTAGAAGATATGAATATATTTTCTTTTTAGAATACGTTTTTAGTACAATTAATGTTATGCAACTGAATATACAGGGTGTTTCAGTTTAACCTGCAAAAACCTTAATTTTCGCAACTGTTAGGCTTAGCTGCATACTTCGAATTACAAAATGTCAAAATCATATGCAGAGTTAAGATATTGAAAGCTTGAAGCAAAAAAAGAAATGAGTCAAAAAATACAAAATATAACTTTTTATACGTGCCCTAGGTCCTCTAACTTATACTTAGGGACATAATCTCTGTGGAAAAATAATGCCAACACAAAAAGTTTAACATTAGTACGACCAATGTCACCAATATATGAAACGCAGCGTTTTTGTGACTTACACCACTTTACATTCGCCGTCAATAACACCTATTTGGGGTGTTCATAGAGTGTGTTTCTTAAAATCGTAAGTACTTTTGTACTGTGTTTTTGCGTAGCATGGCATGATAATTGAACTTATTTTTGAATAGCAAAGAAAAATATAAATGCTTTTTCTTACTTCGACAACTTGTCATTCTTCTGAAAGGGCGATAAATTCCAATCGCATCTTTTGCATGGCCCCTTAGCACTTTGAACTTTAATATCTACATGAGTCTTGGTTGCACAAATGTCACTTTTTTTGCGTTAGTAAAATTTTCAATGGATATTATTTCCTTTAATATAAGTTATTGAACCTAGGGCAGGTATTAAAAGGTAAATTTTGTATTTTTAATTTATTTTTGCTCCCTTCAAACTTTAATTATCTTAACTCTGCAACTGATTTTGAACAACTTTGCAAGTGAAAGTATGAAGGGTATGATGTGGAAGGTCAAACGGGAACACCCCCCCCCCCGTGTAGATTATCCTTCACGCATAAGTATGTTTGATAATCAAAATAAAGTATATCATTGTGCACTTTAGCTAGCTTCATGGTTTGCGTAACAGCTGCTACATTTTCAAGAAAAATCTGGTGAAAACTGTCACAAAATTTTATATACCAAAGAATTGTTATGCTTGAAGTTAAAATAAAGTTATTTTACAATTGAAAAATGTATTGTTTGCTTCCGAAAAACTGTGCGTTTTATAGGTCGACATTGTAGAGGGTTTCTACTGTACAGATATTTATTTTCAGTGTGATTATCTGCATGGTTTATAGGGTGATGTAGGAAATTCTGACATCTTTAGGAAAACTTATGATAAAAAGTTAATATTTAAAGATTTTATCATTTATTTTCCACATATTTCATCCAATGTGATACCGTAAACCGGGGTTACTTTAGACTGACGGGGTAACTTTATAAAAACCTGTTTTTTATTTTTGAACCGTTCTGGCGGGCTTAATTTTACAATTGGCGACCCCCTGGTGGTTTCAGGGTTTCAAGAATCACTTTTCAGAGTGCACTGACATCGCCATTTGATTGAAACAGTAAAATGGTTTTGGCAACACTGATTTATGTGGGGATGGGGTAACTTTATTACAAATCACCGAAACAGTCGTTTTAGATGGAGAAAACACGTTGTTACAAAGTAACCCCGGATGATGGGGTAACATTAATTAAAAAAAAGACCCCCCTCCCTCCCTATTCAATATATTGAAGAATTTCAAACGGCAATTTAAAGCTGAGATGTTAAGTTATCGTTTGGTTCAAGAATTGTTGAAATATATTGAAAAATGAGGGTGCTACAATACAAAATATGCGAAACCTGTATCAAAGTAACCCCGGTTTACGGTAGTAAAAAAGTGAAAATTAGGTTTGGTTTAATAACATCATAAATACAATAAAAACATAAAAGCCCTATGTACACAGCTCACTTAATTGCGAGAGATATTGACAAGAACCTACGAGGAGACATCTGAAACTTAAACAATGAGGTTTTTTATTTTCTTGAAGAAACAAGACATTAATAGGCAAAACGTGCATTTAACAACACGATAACACATTAAGCATTAAGTTACTGACCATAGGCCAGGGCTAAGTCAGGGCTACATGAAAAACACCTCAGATCAGTTATGACATTCAGAGACTGAAGTTTCGGCCTTGTTATGGACTCATCAGTCAAGAATAGTGAATAACCGAGCTGGATGCATATCTTATCTCTTTAAATTTACGATTACGGGAAGTATTAAATTTTTCAATTTTATTTTTATATGATAGAGTAACATGTATGAACATCATAGGTGAAAAAATTTTTGCGATATAATAAGTAGTTTTTTTTAAATTAATTTTTAAAGTTCAGGCGCTTGTGACGTCAAATGGCATAGGAAGTGACGTCATGTGCTCTTCCGATAGGGGAGAAACCGAAGAACGTGCATTCAACTTCGTAGACGAAACGAAAAAGGCTTATCTCCTCGCATTTAACTCCTTGCGTTTCTGGAACATTAAACCTCTCATCCTCTCGGAAATATTCGAATATCATCATTGATGTTACTTGAGGAAGATTATTTAGATTGTGCTTAACCGAATCCGGCCTCCATAGTGTGTTCAAAAGGCTTATTGAATTTCTAAAAAATAAAAATATCAGCGCACTCAAAATGTCCCTAGCGAAAACAAGGGATCTTCGGCGGAAGGCTGGCCATTAGTGCCCTGTGACGTAAGCTCGTGACGTTTCAGAAGAATGCAATTTTGCGCGAGGATTTTTAAAAATTCATTAAAAATCAATCACGTTGTTTTAAAATTCTGCGATGGTGAATTTTTTAGTTTTGAGGGTGAATTAACAATATCCAATAGCCAAAATATGAACATTTAATAGGTTGCAACTTCCCTATTATCAACAAACTGGCAGCGAAAATTTATTTAGCCAACCAACGCCTGGAACCATATTATATTTTAATGGAAAACAATCAAGAATATATTTTATTGAGTTTCCAAAACTTGAGCTCAAAATATTCAGTAGTTTTTATGATATGCTAAAAAGTTAATTTTACGTCCCTTTGAGGGCGCGTATAGTGTTTCGAAACTGAAACAGTGGACGTTTATTTCAATCTAAAGAAAGAGGAAAATTGGTCCACAGAAGAATGTAGTCACTAAAACATTGCACCATTGCAAACAACAAAAATTGCTAAAAATACAACGCACATGGGACCATAAGAGTGTTGCATAAATTTTCTAAAACTGGTCAAAAGAGTGTGCTACAAAGTGTTCCAAAAAAAGGGGAACTAATATCCACGTATAAAATACAGTTGAGCCCGCTCATTGGAACATCAGATAAAATACTATCCCGCTTGATATAAAAAAATTTCAGTGTTCCAAAAAAAAAAAGGAAACTAATATTTACGTTAAAAATGTTCAAAAATTGTTTTAATTTTTTCATTGTTATATTGAAAAACTTTTGTATAAGTAGCTGTATGCAGGCTTAAAAGCTCGTAAAACCAAAAAACTCAAGTACTAAAAATAATTTGTAGATCCAAATCACATGTTTAAAACTACAAAGCAGTTCTTTAAAATAACGGCATTTATTTGCTAAGTAGTAGATGATTGATAATGATGATGTTAAGAAAGGAATAAATCATGCAATGACAAGCTATTTTTTTAATCTTCAAAAATGACTGATTATGCTGTTTTTCAAAAAACAAGGATCATTATCGGAAGTAATTATTTATATTTAATTAATTCAGAAAAATGATTTAGATTAAGTGGAGGCAGTGCCCTAAATACTTTAAAAAATTCGATTTTTGGATTTTTATACATTTTGAAACTCCATTTCAAGACCTATTTAATGATACAAACTTCTTGATCGTGCTCATATTAGAAGTAAGTTAAAATAAACTTTAAAAAAAATGTAAACCTATTTTGATGAGGTATGATTTTCCCCTTTAAATTGTAATATCTCGAAATGGTATTTTTGAAACTAAATGTTCCTTTTTCTCAGAAACTAAATTGTGTTAGGCTTTGAAATTTTTTCCACCTATTCCATACTTCTAATTGCATATACTGAAGTAAAATTTTCCTCATATTCGAAAAATATTTTTTAGAGCCGATTTCGTGTTGTAAAATAGAATTTTTTTGAAACGAATACAGTGACTTACACATTAGAATTAAAAAATAAAATAAAAACTAAGCTTTCTTTCTGTAAAATTTTACTTCAGTATAGAGAAAAGAGTCTACTTAAGGCACGGAAAAAATGTCATAATTCTATCTTTAACCCCTTCAGTCGGAATTATGAAATATTGGACTAAAAATGTTGATATTTGGTACACAGTGTACTATGGTAAAGGGTATCTTATAGACAAAATTTTGAGTTTGTAGGAGACAAATTAAAAGAGTCATGGCACGTCCAATATTCCGGACTTATATTTTTGAAATCAATATTTCATATACAAAAACGATAAAATACCGAACAAACATCATTATAAAATGTTCTACAAACAATTATAAAACATAATAAAAGCGTTCGAAACGATTAATTAAAGATTATATATTTTTTAAAAAAATCAGGAAAAAAACCTCGCTTTTCAGATGAAAATCCATGGTTGGAAAAATGAGCCACTCTCTATCTCTCAATCCTTATATGTCAGTGTTGTGAATCCCAAAACGAAAAATTATTTCAGAGATCATAATAAGCAGAATGTAAAGAGTCAACTACAAAAAAAATCAACTAATTAAATCAATTATTAAATGATTAGCAGCTGTTTAAAGTGTATGTCCGGTATACCGGACACCAGGTCTGAAGGGGTGAATAGATTTTCAGAAAAAGGTACATGAACCTGTGCAAATTAACATTGACGCTATAGGGGGTACTAACTCCTCTTAGGTGCTAAAAAGTTATGCTTCAAAAATAGATTTTATACATGATTTTTCGACAATAACTTTATTTTCATTTACCAAAATTCCAATGTATGAAGAGCAGAGTGTTAAGTGGTCAACACAAAAAAATTTAAATCCCGTACTAAAACAGTTTTTTTTTATTTTAACATAATTGGCAAATATAGAATTTTTTCGTTTCATCGGAATTCAAATAACTGTTCGCCTCTTCACACAACGCCTTTGTGGGCGCATTACTCTCTTCAAATAGACTCAAATACAGGGTCTTCAAAATGAATAGCGGGGTTTTAACATGTTATAATATTTATTACACCAAACTTACAGCCACAAGTGATATATCAAATGAAAGAGAAACTCTTTTTTCGTTTGTTTTTTTTCGTTTGTTGGCATCAGTGCGCATGCACGTGGAATGTTTCTGCTGCAATCCGCTAGAAAACGCTTGTAGCAAAGATGGCGACTAAAGAACAGAAAGCGTTTTGTGTTTTATCTTTCAGCAAAATGGTGCGCCGCCTCACTGGCATAATGAGGTACGCGATTGTCTTAACCTAACTGTACCCGACCGCTGGATTAGCCGTAATGACAGGGCTTGTTTCCCATGGCCTCCACGGCCACCCGACCTAACGCCGTGTGATTTCTATCTTTGGGGGTTTATTAAGGACCGTGTGTATGTGCCTCCACTGCCAGCCGACCTTCCCGAATTAAAGAACAGGATCGAAACAGCTGTTGCAAGAACTACTAATGAGACACTCATCCAAGTTTGGGAAGAACTCGCATATCGTCCTGACGTGTGCCGAGTGAAGAATGGTGCTCACATTGAACACTTGTAGGCTATTATGTAAAACTGTTTGAGCTGCTCTTTCATTTGATATATCACTTGTGGCTGTAAGTTTGGTGTAATAAATAATAGAACATAATAAAACCGAGCTATTTATTTTGAAACACCCTGTATATCTATCTAAGTCTATTTATTTCTCAATGTAAGCGTTTATGTACATCTAAACCTATGTACGACGGCTGTTCAATAAGTAATAAGACTAAATTAAAAAAAAATACAGAACTTTAATGGTCCTAATTCACATGTTTTTTTTTTTTTTTTTTTTTTTTTTTTTTTAAGAATAACTTCTGAGGGACTAAATGTATTTATTCCTACGTTCTGTCCACTTCTTAAAAACTTTTGACCGTTACGGTTGTGAGAGCTATTTCGAAGCCCCCCCCCCAAAAAAAAAGTTTAGACATGCTTTGTTGCTTTCAAAATGTTTGCTCGTATTCGTTTCTAAGTTGAGGAAACAGCCTGAACTCGCTGATGTAAAACAATTCTGAGATTCCGCTTGGTAATAATAGCAGCAGAGTCTTTGTGATGGACGTATAAGATTGTCCCTCACGTTCAATATCTTCCATATTTTGCTTTCCTTCCTTAAAAGCTTTATGCCAGCAAGAAGTACTGACTCTAAACATTGATTCATCGTTGAATACTTCACGTATCATTATCAAAGATCTCCGATGCTGATTTTGGCAGACGAAAACAAACTTTAACTGCATAACTTTGTTCCTACGCTTCCATTTTGTCAACTGGTTGCGTCTCGTAGGCACCCGCCAACAGGTTTCAATTCAATCACGTGATACTCAGGAACATGAGTATGTACCCGCCAACCATCGGTAGCTTTTGTTAATACAGACCTCAGACATTTCTCATGCCACAGAAATTAACATTCCGATGAGTGTTTTCGCAGCAGTAAAGTTAGTTTTATTTCTTGTATGCGCCCGCCAACAGGACTCAATTCAATCACGTGATACTCAGGAACATCAATCTGTACGCACTAACTATCGGTAGCTTTTGTACAGACCTCAGACATTTCTCATACCACAGAAATTAACATTCCGATGAGTGTTTTCGCAGCAGTAAAGTTAGCTTTATTTCTTGTATGCGCCCGCCAACAGGATTCAATTCAATCACGTGATACTCAGGAACACCAGTCTGTACGCACCAACTATCGGTAGTTTTTGTACCAGACCTCAGACATTTCTCACGCCACAGGAATTAACATTCCGATGAGTGGTTTTGCGGCAGTAAAGTTAGACTTTTTACTTATCGAACAGCCTTCGTATCTATTTATCTATATATAATTATCTATGAATTCAAGCTTTTATGATTCTATCTTTTGCTATATATTTATTTAGATGGCAAAAGTAGTAATAATGACAAATTTAATTATAATTGAATCAAATGAAAAAAACATTTTAATAGATTGCCATTTTTCCGAAGACCACTGCTTTTAAATCAGCTGAGTTTAATCAAATGATTTAACTCATTAATTGATAAGTGCGCTTAATTCCGTTTACAAATCAGCATTTGCTACTATAATGTCAAACAGTAAAAGAAGTTGAAAAAAAGATATGTTTGTTGTTGTTGTCGTGTCCAAAGAAGTGCAGAGTGCAAAAGCTTTAAATGGCTCCAAAAGTCTTAAAGACAAGATCCGCTAATTCTGGAGCCCGATGACTGTAAAGGATTTCATGTGGTGGTGCTCCAAGTTGGAGGAGGGAGCGAATAATGGCCTGGCAATTAAAGACATGGTCGGGGTTAGTTGTGAATAGGGGCAGTGCATGCAGATGGGATAGGATTTAATATTATTTGGTAGAATCTTCATGCCCTTGAAATGTCCAGTACGTAGCCTAGCTATTGTAGAAGAGAGGTTTCTTGGGCAGTGGAGGTTAGGGATTGTTGCCTTGCTGAAAAGCTGATTATAGATCCTTCGCCTGGCTACAGCATTAACGTCTTTGAAGGTGGCTGTTAGTGGTTGGTCTTGGTCACGTGCCTCCTTTGCAAGGGCATCTGCACACTCATTTCCCTCGATTCCGACATGAGCTGGGATCCACTGGAGACTGCAGGTTGTCTTGAGTGAGTGGAGAAAGAAATTAATTTCTTGTGTCAGTCTTGTCATACCGAAAAAAAGATATATTACCTATTAAACTTTACAAGAAAATTGAAAACATCTCTTAACTATAAGTTATGAAAAAAAGTTTAACAATTTCACTTACATAAATACACAATTCTTAACGTTTATTTGTTATTTTAAATGCTCGTATGAATTAAGAGCGTTTAGCGAGAATCCTCTCAATAATTCAAAATATTTTTCACTCTAATTCTTATGTTGAATGATACGAAATAAATACGGAGCCCTTTTTCGATTTACTCCTTTCATATCTTTTATTTTCCTTTTCGTGTCTGATTTCTTCCCCTAAAAATTCAAAAGTTTTGGATTTCAAATAATGCCGAAGTATAAAATCGAATACATAACTCTGCCAGGGTGTCCCAGGAGGAAAAAGGATTCTCGAAGTTTCCGTTTACTAGGTTCGCTTCCGAACAAACTTTTCCTTTTTGACGTGAATTGAAATTGTAAAGGAAAAAAGACCAAGAGAAGGAAAGAAATTTGAGAGAAGTAGAAATCCCAAAGTTTGCTTCTCACTTTTAACTTCGCATTGAGCATATTTTTTTGCATATTTGAGGTTGAAAACTCCGAATGTTTTCAAACAGATATAGTGGTACGTATTTTATTATTAATTTCCAAGCTATTCGAAATAATGAAAAACAGTTTGTAGTTTTAAATATGATCATTTAGAAAAGATCAGCCACTTTTCTTTTACTAGAAAAAAATTGTACACATTCTTTGTAAAAAAAAATAAGTAAGCATAAAAATTTACGTCGACGAAAAAAAAAAAACCTTGTTCGTATTCAAAGACTATTGATGCTAGAGACACATGTAGGTGGTATTTTTAAGGGGTTGTATTCATATTTAAATATGCATCAACTTCAAAATTTTCTATTAGAACCCGCTTTTTTATCACATATTTGTGATCAGCATCATCATTTAACTTTGTATATCAAATGTTGTTTAGTTTAATCCAGCCGTTCCTTTACAATTAAATTGAGAAAAAGTCATCTCGTAATGTTAAAAATACTTTTGATGTTTTTGTATGTGCTACAAAAAACACCTTGAACATGGCAAAGGTTTTTTTTTACATCAAAGTATGAATAAAAACGTCATTCACGATATAAATAAATGAAACTTTGATTTTTTTATGAAATTAAAATTTGAAAAACAAAATTAATCGTACTATATTTTGTTGGAAAAAGAACATGGAAGAGATTTTAAACGGGTGTCTAAAATTTGAACTTAAAATATTCAGTAAATGTTATTTTAGGCAAAAAGTATCAAATTTTCTTCCGTTTGAGGATCCGTATAATTTTGCTAACTGAAACAGTGGAAGTTGATTTCAACATAAAAAAATATTAAAATTGTTCAACAGAAGAATGCAATCACTCACGATATTGCACTGTTGCACAATAGTAATTTTTAAGTCACACACTAGTGGTTCAGCAAGGGGGAGGGGAGATCTGGTCGAGCAGAAAGCGGGACACATGCAAATCAAAAGTCCAGTAACACATCAAACTTAAATCGTATACAAAAAATATTGCCATTATAAAAAAGACCAACGCAGATCTCTCAGTAATTCAGATGCTAGGCGTAAATGCTTAGGCACTTTGGGCAGCTCCTTCTGTTTCTTCGAAAAACTAAACAAACGACACAGATACAACACTAAATAGCCCTCTCGATGTAATGCTGAGTAGGTTACATGATGTCAGTGACTGAAGATGAAGTGGCGCAGATTTTGGGGTAAAAATCTCCTACATAGTCCTCGGCGTTGACATTATTGCCAATCCTAGTACAGTACCCGCCACCAATAAAATCACTGGATTATAAAATCAGCCGCTTTTTAAAATCATATCTAAAAGAACAGAATCATTGCAACATCAAAACATGTTTAAACCATCCTTTAATAAAATCGCTGTCGCCGTTTTATAAAATCATTTTTGGACATCATACTTTAACGAGCTGATTTGTGCATCACATGACTTAAATTTTACTCCAATTTAATGTCATATCCCTATTGCATGCAATTTTAATGTGATTTAATAGTTTACTCTCTAAATATCGGCCAAATTTAAACAGATTTTAAAAAAAAAAACGCCAAGTTGGCGACAAAACTTGGCGACCAAAAGACTGGCGATATATTGCAAAGTGTCCGCAAAATTATAACACCACTTGAATTTACATCGAAATTAACAATGCTTCCCCCTCCCCAAAGGGGTCTTTTGTCTCCAAAAAGGGGCAAAAGACCCCTTTAGAAACACCCGAATGCAACCAAAACGCGGAGGTGCACAACTAGACCCCACTAGGAGTCTACGTACCAAATTTCAACTTTCTAGGACTTACCGTTCTTGAGTTATGCGACATACGTACGTATATCCGCACATACATACGTACACACAGACGTCGCGAGAAAATTCGTAGTAATTAAATCGGGAATCGCCATTATGGATATTTCACTTGTCTATACGTTCTTAGGCACTTATCCACGTGTGGTCGAGTCGAAAAAAAAAAAAAAAAACTCAACATTCATTCGGGGGTGAGCAAAATGGAAATTAAG
The DNA here is from genome assembly GCF_026930045.1 of Uloborus diversus. Lineage (NCBI taxonomy): Eukaryota > Metazoa > Arthropoda > Arachnida > Araneae > Uloboridae > Uloborus > Uloborus diversus. The sequence goes on along the minus strand of NC_072736.1, from coordinate 170,050,882 downwards.
GTTTTATTTTGGACACAGTTGGCAATATTTAGAGAGTTAACCATTGAATCACATTAAAATGTCCAAAATTGAGAAAATTAATCTGTATAAAACGTTTTTTTTTGCTTCAGTTTGCAACAAAATATTTAAAGGCATTAATATTTAAAGCGTTTCTTTACGTACTCCAGGGCACTACTATTTCGCAACATAATTTGACATATCCTGTACATATTACGTACACACACTCGGTAACTCCTTACTTTTGACTTATGCTTTTTGACATACATAGAAATTGCAAGGGAAAAAAAAGGAAGACGAGAAATAATTGTAAGAGATGCAGGAATCCAAAAACTTTGCTTCTAACCTTCCATTCAGTTTTTTTCCTTTCTTTCCATATTTGAGGTCTAAATCTCCGAATGTGTTGAAAGAGATATAGTGGTATATATTTACCTATTTTATTCCAAGTTCTTTCAAGGAATGCATAAGAGTGCAGTTTTGATCATGATCCTTCGGAAAAGATCCGAAAATTTTCTGCATTTTACTCCGAGTTTTTATTTTAATCATCCTTTCTCAAAACTAAGCGAAGGAAATTTTCACAAGAGACGATATACAATGTAAAATAAACAAAAACTCTACATTTTCAAAATGAACCCTTAATTTTTACTACATAAATAAGTTTCTAAAAATAAAAGTTGCCATGTACAAAATTTCATTGCATTCCCACGAGTATAACAAACTATATTAGCGAAAAACGATTAAGGGCATTTAAAATGGTAATTTCGAGGTCAAAGTTTACCGATCAATTAATCGAGTTTATTAAATTCCAATGAATTTTCTCAAAGGGAAGCAATTGAAGCTACTCACTGTAATGCATTAAATTTCAGTAATTAATTGACAACTTTTGGGTTTTGTGAAAGATGCCTATTTTCACCCAACTTGGGAAAACATAATATTACATTAAGAAAAAAAAAAAACATAATACCAAAAGGAAACAATATTCCAGAAGTCTGCTTAAAACTTAGTTGGAATACTACTTCTACGCACTACACCGACAGAATATATGTTCTAAAGTGAGTTCAAGTAAACCTTACATGTACATAAACTACAATAAAAGCAAAAATTCCACCTCTGTACAATAACACATAAAAAATGTGAATAAAATATCAAAATAAAAAGAAAAGTAGTATAAAAAAAGGACATGTGTTTTCAAAATGGACTTTTAAAGAGAATCATGTTTAAAAAAAAAAAAAAGTGGTAAGCACATTTTTTAAATATGTTCATGCTCCAGTAAAATACTTAAATTTAAATACCTTAACCTACATAGAAACATGAAGTCAGTTTATTTTGAAAGCTTTCGATTTGAATATTTTGAATAAATAAAAACTGATTTTTTAAATTTTTTTAAACAATTTTTGGGTACTAAATCCGCCTAGGTCAATAAACACTCATTAGTATCGTTAAACGGTTTAACACATTTTGCTGCAGAAAAGGTAAATTTTATGCTTTAATAGTGGCAACAAAAGGTTTCTATTTTTTTTATTTAAAAACAAAATAAAGTCAAATCATATGTGTATGCGTCAAGCAATTATTACAGTTTGTAGTCGACTAATGTTTTTTTTAGCTCTGAAGTAAGTACTTAGTGCTTTTCATTTTCAATTTTCTACCCCCGATTTCTTTTCTACATTTTTTGACTGTTACGAGCCCATAATTCTTTATATTTTTAAGAAAAATAGTCCCTTCTCCGATAAGCCTGCTAATAAATCATGTTCAGCTTCACGATAAAAAATAGTTTCAAAAGCAAAATTTATCAGCATAGGGTTCACGAAAATAATTTTAAAAGTCGCTGAAAAACGTTGGGAAAATCTCTTAACTTGGGGATGGTAATTACATTTTAAGAAGCTTTAAATTTTATTTTTGCTTGACGTAAGACTTTTTTTTAGACTTTTAAGAATTTATTTAGTAGAGTAACTATTTTTTCATTATTTTTTAAGCTTTGGATTTGCGAATAAAACTCTATAAACCTTTTCTGAAAGGTTGTTCATTATTACAAAGTAATAGTTCATTAGTTAGGTAATTTAGATAAACGTTCGTTTACTTTGGTGAATACAATGCTTTTTTTTAAAGTTACGTAAAAGTAACAAGGAAAAAAGGAAATAAATGAGTCACAATGAACTTTCTGTGTCTCTTTGCAATTCTGGAAAATTTTACCATTAAAGATGAAATTAGAATTGCTAGTGGAAATGTCAAAAAGAAGTGGGCATGAGAATACATTCGGTTTTTACAGGTAGACTTTATTTCTGAATTAAAAATTCTATTACATTAAAGAAGTTTTCTGCAATTAGTGTTTTATTTGATGTAAACCATTATGATATTTTATAGCAAATCTAAAACTAAAAATGCTAAATTACAATTGTAAAAGCTGAAATCACCACTAAAAGTTTTCCTAAAATTTTACAGTAAAAAAGTAGCGGCATTCATTGCCAGTACTTTTTACTGTAATATTCTACTTTACTGTAAAATATTTCGGTTGAAAAAAACGAGAAGTGGTGAATTTTGTTGCGCTGACAAGTAACCTACCTACGTCTCACACGCCGATTAAAATAAAATTTTTTCATATCGATGACGACTTTTATTGTCGACTTTTTTTTTATATCAGCAATAGACACCTTTAACAGGGTGAAGTTTACCTCTAAATATTAAATAAATAGAATATTAGAGGGTCAATATATTCTTTTATTTTAAGTTTTAGCTACAAAAATTGAAATAGTGATTGAAAATTTAACAAATAAACAAGCCGACTCAAGTTGATGTATTTCAGGATTTTTCTGAAATTACTAGTAATAGAGGTAAATCATATTTTGCAATCTTACCCAGTCACCCCGGTGAACGCCCTTGCAAACTAAATATATCGTAAGATAGTCATGTAATAAATCAACATAAAGCTCTGTGTTTTTTAAGCTTTATTTGTTGCATTTTTATTCTACTACTAGTGGTACCCGCACGGCTTTGCCCGTAATAGAAAATTAAAAGGTCTTTTGGTTCGCCTGTATATTTACAAATGTATGGTGAATTTTCTCGCCAATTGGCTTGTACCCATGTTACGGTTCCACGTTATGATACTTTCGTAATTTACTTGTTCATTTTACGATATTTTTGTTCTTAAAATCGGATTGGAAAAAGAACCACATCGAATTTTCGAAAAATCGCTTCGAGGTGCACACCCCCATTGTACAAACTACCTTTGTGCCAAATTTCATGAAAATCGGTCGAACGGTCTAGGCGCTATGTGCGTGACAGAGATCCTGACAGACAGAGATCCGGACAGAGGACATTCAGCTTTATTATTAGCAATAAATAAAGATAATCAAGAGAAAAGTTACAGTCATTTGCATCAACACAGTTTTCATTTTTTCACACATTTTGAGTATTTTTACAGGCCTATATTTTGAACGATTTTCAAAATAGAAATCTAAAAATCTGGAGGATTCAAATCTTTTCATAAATGTGCCCTTCATGACAAAATTCATTGAAATCGTAAATGATGAGGTCAAGACGGTGATCGATCTGAAATGGAATTTGCCCATAGACAACTAGCCTCGCGATGGGGTGAAATTCCGATGGATGGTATATCCGTTATTAATAGTATTTTCAAAAAAATCCTAAAATACTACAACTTTAGTTTAATTTTTTTCGAATTTTCAATCATCACTTGAATTTTTGTAATTGAAATCTTTATCTTTATTACTAATAATAAAGCAGAAAGTCTCTCTGTCCGGAGGATGTCTGGATGTCTGTAGGATGTGTGTAGGATATCTGTAGGATGTCTGTGACGCGCATAGCGCCTAAACCGTTCGGCCGATTTTCATGAAATTTGGCACAAAGTTAGTATGTAGCATGGGGGTGTGCACCTCGAAGCGATTTTTCGAAAATTCGATGTGGTTCTTTTTTTATTCCAATTTTAAGAAAAAAAAAACTATCATAAATTACGAAATTATCATAACGTGGAACCGCAACAGGGGCACAAGCCAATTGGCGAGATACGAAATTATCATAACGTGGAACTGTAACGTCGGTACAAGCCAAATGGCGAGAAAATTCACCATACATTATTTGTAAATATACAAGCGAACCAAAAGACCTTTAATTTTTCTATTACGGGCGAAGCCGTGCGGGTGCCACTAGTTTAAAATAAAAGGATACATTGTACCTTTAAACATTCCATTTATCCAATATTTAGGGGTGAATTTCATCCCGTTAAAAACGTTTATTGCGGATGAAAATAAATAAATAAACACGCGTTCAACATTTTTGAATGTTCTATCCTTAGAGCAAGAATTAGTAAATGGAGGGGAAAAGTCCAATCATTGGCTTAGCAAAAGCGGAGGCAAAGATGCCAAGTCTTGGGACTAATTAGCGACTAATGGTTGACAGGTTTTGCGTGAAACTAGCAAATGAAACTTAATTTCTTCCAATGCTTTGCTTTAAAATCTATCACTTGACTTGGGATCTTTTCTTCACGAATGAAAGTTTTCACCCCCTTCATTTTATCTCTTCTCAATGGTTCCATCGATGTACAAAGTTTTATTCCAATCGGTTTGTGACGTTGAGCAGGAATGGTGATATAAATGCGTTGCGCCATAAGTCACGCGGTGTCCAAATCTTCGCTGAAATCGATTCCTTTTTTCCGGTACACTTCTTCTTCTTTTACACACAATTGGGGTATATAGCTATTCTCAGCGGAGAAGCTTTTACCTGTAATGATCCAATTTTTTGTTCCAGGACAGTACAAAGACATCACAATAGATGGTGGTGCCATCTATGGACAGTTCGAGAGAATTTAGAACCAGGCCAGGAGACGAATAACTTCCTGGCCTGGCACCCCCAGAGGTATCGTTTCACTTGGAGGACATTGTGACCACGAGCATATTTAACGTCGCCCCGTCACCATTAATGACGACGGTGGATCTTCGATCCAGCGAGGATCGAACCCGAGACCCTCCGGCCCCGAGTCCAATGCCTTACCGATCAGGCTACCACGGCCCCCTGGTACACTTTTTTGTGTAAAATATTTCGGTACCGTAAACTCTGCATTCTATAATAATAGTTGCCATAAGATTTTCCTGAATTTTTAAGTCTACTCTTAAAATACATTTGCATAATGTTCATCTCGTGCGTTATGTTAGAAGTTATTGTTAGAGAAGTCTACAAAGTCGGACCCACTTCCGATTCCGAGTCACAACTGACTACAACTCTATTTATGTCGAGGACTGCATACTAAGTGCCTTGCCTCCATTATTTTTTATACCGATAGATGGCAGCACCATCACCGGATCGAACAGTTAATGAGAATGTAGAACTAGACCAGGAGCTAATAGCTACCTGGTGCTTGCACCCCCAGAGGTATTGTTTCACTTAAAGGACATTGTGACCACGAGCATATTTAACGTCGCCCAGTCCCCTTTAATGACGACGGTGGATCTTCGACCATCGAGGTTCGAACTCAGGACCCTCCGGCCCCGAATCCGACACTCTACCGATCGGGCTACCACGGCCCGGGACCCACTTGTTTTGCAAAATACGTGACACGTTCTACTGATCAAACGTCTTAAATAGTTCACTTCTTTGTCAACAACCTGTGGCATCACAATGTTCAGTTCGAGTCTGTCCTTTGTGAGCTTAGTTTGAGAGTTTTTTTTCTTTATGTTGACGAAATGTTTGAAGTGTGTCTTCGAAGCATCAGCAATTGGCTTGTACACAGGTAAGAATTACTATACATTAACTAGTAAATTAGAAAATCGTTAATTCGATCCTTGTTAATCCGGTACTAGGATTATTTGTATAAAATACAATTATATTTAATTGAATAATAATTCTCAATTTCGATAGCAAGAACTATAATTAAGCTAAACAGCTTTTTTTAAAATTATTATTAAATGTGCAACTCTTGCATAGATCGTGCAATAATTTAAAGTAATCTAATAAACAAGATGGCACATTTGTAGCGTCAGTCCGACGCTACTGCAGCTTAAATAAAATGACAAAGTTTCCAAGTAATAATCCTACTTAATTTTGTTAAAATACAATGTTTTTTTTTGCTTTGATAAAAGATATGTCTGCTTATTTACGAATGTGATCTGCTTTTACCCATATTAACCGAATGATCAGGATTTTTGTTCATTCGGATTGTCTTTGGTTCCGGTTAGTCCGGGAAAATAAGGTTTTACTGTGTGTAAAAGACGGAAAGAGTGAACTAATTATGAGTTTTGAAAACAGTTCATAGCAGTTTATAACTGACAAAACTATGTTATCCAAAGCCTTTACTTTTCCCCAGTACACTCCAAAGTGGGGACCCCCCCCCCCCCCGCTTTTTGGATAATTTTATCGATTTTCATGCGTATTTTGTACAATCGCATATACCTTAGAAACATATAGTTTTGCAATTAAATTGATCATTCAACAGTAAATCAGTAGTAGTATCTTATATATATATGATTTTCAAAATCAGTGAAATTTAGTAGCAGAAATAGTCTTGTCTATAACCAAATGAACATAAAATTCCCCAACATAGCTTAGTTCAAATTCCTTAATGTATAAACATAAATAAACAAATGTATGCCATTTTTTACTGTTGACGAATTTTTTAAAAGAAAGTTGAGGGGTCTGAATTAGATGCCCTTTTTTAATAACATTATTTCCCCTTATTACTTCCTTTTACAAAAAAAGGAAGTATTGTATTCGCGAAAAAATTTTCACTCAAAAATCGGCCTTAAATTCCATTTTTCTCACCCCCGAATAAATGTTGAGTTGTTTTTTCGACCCGACCGCAAGTGGATATATGCCTAGGAACCTACACAGACACCCCAAATATACTTTTTGACGACCCCCGAGTTAATTACAACGAATTTTCTCATGACGTCTGTATGTAGGAATGTATGTGCGTGTGTGCGTATGTATCTCGCATAACTCAAAAACGGTATATTCTAGAAAGTTGATATTTGGTACGAAGACTCCTAGTGGAGCCTAGTTGTGCACCTTCCCTTTTGGTTGCATTTGGATGTTCCTAAGGGGGTCTTGTGCCCCTTTTTGAGGGGAAATCATTGTTAATATCGATTTAAACTCAAATGGTGTTATAATTTGTCGGACGCTTGGCATTATATCGCCAGTCTTTTGGACGCTAAGTTTTGTCGCCAACTTGGCGACAAATTTGGAAAGATTTTTTTTTTTTTAAATCTGTTTCAATTTGGCCACTCTTGGTGATATTTAGAGAGTAAACTATTGAATCACATTAAAATTGCCAGTAATAGAGAAATTACATTAAATTGGAGTAAAAGGAAGTCATGTGATGCACACATCAGCTCGTTTTAAATTAAATTCAAAAATACTATTTACATTTTTTTTTTTGAAGCTTACGACTGTGAAATTCTTAAGCAACTAAATACAACATGTTTTATCACTTTAAAACAAGTTTTTTTTTTAAATATTAACGAAGTTATGTTCCAACTCTGGTGCACTTTCCCTAGTAAAGTAATATTCTTCAGACTTGTAAATAAACCTAAATCGCACTCTTAAAAAAAAAATGCCCCCAGGTTACAACTACTTATAGGGTGACACTTAAAGTAGATTTAAGAATTGATAATAATATAAACACATTAATTTTTAATTTTTCTTCCAACATTTCTTAAAATATATTTGATTTATCGAATTTCAACTCAGTTAGAGAGCAATATTGAGAGAAGGAGGTTACATATGTTTGTTGGGCTAAATTTCCATGTAATGCATTCATATTGTATACTTGTCAAGGAGTTTAACACTAGAAAGACGGAGGGGCCTGTGTGGCCCCTCGCGTAGTTTGTTGTTTCATAACTCGGATAATATCTAACGGAACTTAATGGAAATTTCTGACTTTTCATTATATGACACTATTTGAATGCTTGTTTAATCATTTAATCATTCGCCCCATAGTACTGTTAATATTGATCCTTATACCTAGAAAGACGGGAGGGGCCACAGTGGCCCCTAAGCATTTTGACAATTAAAAAATTTATTTTTTTCCTTTCTTCTAATTGTTGTAGCATAAAAAAATGCCATTCACTCTTGTTTAACCTGTAACTTCCTCTTTATGCAGCCGGTTGGATATCCAAATGCTATAAACAGTACCGACTGCTTACCATCCTAACGGTGGCCATTGCTCCTAGAAAGGAAAACTAATTCAACCTTTTGCCCAGTATAGAGAGAAAAACTAAAAATAATTAAGTACTAAGTTTTTATTTAGTCATGAAAGAAGGTGTATCAGGCATGTGGACTCTCTCAGGAATAATTTTTAAAAGAATTCACTCCAAAAATGGGTAGGGGCCACACTGGCCCTTCAGTCTTTCTAGGTATACAGAAAATGTCAGTCGTTCTAGTGTTAAACTGTTATCACTACACAAAACAAACAAGTTGCCTCTGAATATTGTACTTTGGATGCCATGGTTTCTTCAGTTATAAACTGCCATGAACTGTTTTCAAAACTCATACCTAGTTTACTCAATTTACAAATTTTGCAATTTTTTTTTATCATGTGAAAAATTACTCCGTTTTTTTCTTCTTAAGAAGATATTTGAATCTTGTTTTTATCTTAAATAAAACGAAAGATATGATTATTTTTGTTGCATGCACCTAACTAATGTTTTTCTCCATGATGCAATTTTTCCCGATTTCTTGCATTCAAACTCTTATAAGTCAGGAACCGATAAAGATAAAGTAATGAAACTTGGAGCATATCTTTCTCAAACAGTTTACTTTAAATTTTATTCGGCGAATATGAGAAAAACGTTTACTGCAAAAATTATGATTTAAAAAAAAAAAAAGTATCTTCGAATTTTTCGAAATTTTTCTGCAAATTTTTTAATTTTTTATTGAATCAATATTTTTAAAATCGCCGAATAAAAATTAAAGCTTAGATATTTGTGCGTAATTTATTTTAAAAAAAATTGAAAATTGATCAAGAATATTTTGAGTTACAGCAATTTAAAGCGACCCCTTTTAAAAAAAAAAACGAATTAAATTTAAATATATATATTTTTTCATATTTATGTTATGATTTTGCTTAGTAAATAAATGGTGAATCAGTGCAAAAAATTTCAAAACTCTAAAGTACATAATAAAAAAAATTTCAAAATGTGCCCCGGACCCCCTTAAATGTTTGCATAAAAGTTTTTTTTTTTTTTGAAAAAAAAAGGGGAGGGGGCACCAAAACTACCGTCCTGGGTGACACGTGATAGAAACGCCATTGAATTTCTTCATTATCAACATTGGCTCGACAGACCCTGTAGAAGCCGTTCCCTTTGCTCCATTTTTCCAGAAATCGACTTCCAGTTCGTTATTTTAAACGAGCTGATGTGTGCATCACATGACTTCCTTTTACTCCAATTTAATGTCATTTTCTCATTATTGGCAGTTTTAATGTGATTCAATAGTTTGCTCTCTAAATATCACCAACAGTGGCCAAATTGAAACCAGATTTAAATTTTTTTTTTTAAATCGTCAAATTTGTCGCCAAGTTGGCGACAAAACTTGTCGACCAAAAGACTGGCGATATATTGCCAAGTGTCCGCCAAATTATAACACCACTTGAGTTTACATCAAAATTAACAATGATTTCCCCCCAAAAAGGACCAAAAGCCCCCCTTTGGAGCATCCGAATGCAACCAAAAAGAGAGGTGCACAACTAGACCCCGCTAAGAGTCTGCGTACCAAATTTGAACTTTCAAGGACATTCCGTTCTTGAGTTATGCGACATACATACACACATATATACGTACATACAGACGTAACGAGAAAACTCGTTGTAATTAACTCGGGGATCGTCAAAATGGATATTTCGGGTGTCTGTAGGTTCCCAGGCATATATCCAGGTGTGGTCGGGTTGAAAAAAAAACTCAACATTCATTCGGGGGTGAGTAAAATGGAAATTAAGGCCGATTTTTGAGTGAAATTTTTTCGCGAATACAATACTTCTTTTTTTGGTAAAAGGAAGTAAAAATAAAATTTCGAGATGAATGTTAGGAAAACGACGCTACTTTAAAAATAACAATGTCTTTAACGGAATTTATAAGATAACTCAAAATCTCTATTTCTGACAAGAATTTGATTGTAGTTCGTTAAAACTTAGAAAACGGACAATGATAAAACAGCAAAATTATTGCCCTCGTTTGAAATGTTCTGTATAGTAAAAACATTCTTTGTAACAACCTCAATGTCAAGAAATATGTCCCTTTACATAAAATATCATTCCTTCGAATTCTTTTCGCGAGATTGCACAGACATGTTGACGTAAAAAATAATGAAGGTGAATATAAAGAGATTCTTCAGAATGCGGCAGCCGGAGCGATTCGCTTTTGGACAAATTGTAATAGAAATGTTCAAAACCTGGATTAAATTGAAAGCAAATTGAGAGAAACGGAATACACATTTCGGATTCTGACTTGTACTTGCTTTTTCATTGTACGTATATAAAGCGAGTTGAAATTTCATTCAGAGCTTGATGTTTTGTTGCCTTAATTTATTTTCTCTGCGAACAAAATGTCTGCAGGAATAAGTTTAAAAATAGACATGGTATCTCAGCATACTTGTCGAAACAGTTCACATATCGAAGTGAATATTATTTTACTGTCTTTCTGTATGAAAGGTGGTCCGTACTTTGATCCTTCATATTTCGGTAATTTATAACTCGGAGTTTGAGCGTGCAGATAATATAAAAGATTCAATTTTGAAAGACTGCTATATCAGAAGTTTTCTAATATTGGGCTGTCTTTTTCTTTATTTTATTAGGGGGAAGAGGATTAGCTGAATTGGCAAATATATTGCCAAGTCACTATTTCCATACAAACTCAGTCAAAACTATGAAACTAGTAACTTCAAAAATATTTCGTTGAAGCGGTAGTTTAGAGTTTCAGTATGAGAATATTTTTTTAATAAAATACTGCTCGGTTGTAGCGGATTCTTTAAATAGAAATTTTGTAGAGATATTTCCCCACCAGAAATGTCATACACAATTCGATTTTACTTTTTTAGTAGGAGCGTTAAAAATTTCAGGATTATCATGTTTTCAGAACTTGAATGTGTTATTGGAAATGCTTAAAAAAACTTTTTTCTAGTTAAAAAGTACATAAATGAGTACATAACTTTTTTGTTTTGGTTTGTATTTTATCTTTTTAATGAATTTTTTTTTTTTTGTTAAACAATCACATTAAACTTTAATTTCAGTTCCAATTGAATTAAACATTAGTTAGATAACTCGTGCTATAGCATGATAATTTGATTTTTTTTTTTTTTTGGTTTAATGTTTGACATGCAGGGAAATGCTTTATTTTCACACTAGTGATTCCCGCACGGCTTTGCCCGTAATAGAAAAATCCAAAGGTCATTTGATTCGCCTGTATATTTACAAATAATGTATGGTGAATTTTCTCGCCAGTTGGCTTGTACCCATCTTACGGTTCCACGTTATGATCATTTCTTATCTCGCCAATTTGCTTGTGCCCATGTTACGGTTCCACGTTATGATAATTTCGTAACTTACTCGTCCATCTCATGATATTTTTTTTTCTTAAAATTGGAATAGAAAAAGAACCACATCGAATTTTCAAAAAATCGCTTCGAGGTGCACACTCCCATGCTACATACTAACTTTGTGCCAAATTTCATGAAAATTGGCCGAACGGTTTAGGCGCTATGCGCGTCACAGACATCCTACAGACATCCAGACATCCAGACATCCTCCGGACAGAGAGACTTTCAGCTTTATTATTAGTAAAGAAGATTAATCTGGATAAGGTAACTTAACTGTTTTACTGGTAAGACTCATTTCAGGAGAATGAAGAAACGAAAAAGGGGTCAACAATGAACGCTACCTACTGGAGTTTAGGGTTAATCCACTGGAGTTAGGGTCCAGATTCAAAATAACACCAAACATGCAATTGCTTCATTCAAATCCGAACCAATTCTCACTCGTCATACTTTTACGGGCGATTTTTCAGTTTTTCAAAAATTTTTCTATGTTTTGGAATATTAGTCTGTAAGGGATTGCTTTTCATCCAATGTTCCCAAAGAGTTTTTAAACCATAAAACAAGCATAAATATTACTATGATTTTTTTTTCATGATATAAACAACTAGTATGTTGTGGCCATCACGAAACTTTCTTCTATATTTTTCTTTTTTTTCTGATCCCTCCCCATGCTTGACGAGGAAGCAATATTCCCAACAAAAACAAAATTACACATGCAAAAACTTGACGACTATCCCAATGTCTGAATTATTGCAAAAGCAAAGCAAAGAGCGAAAATTGAAAGTTATTTTAAAAGCCTTGCTTGAATGAATTACAAATATTTTATTTGTTAACAAACATAAGATGGCAACAGTTAAAAATTTTAAATCATTGAGATAATATTTCCATACAATTAAAATCACGAGAAATACGCAGACGACAATCTATTACGATTTATCTTTCTTATTGTTGCATTAATAAAAATATTTTTATTCGCAAAAAAAAAAAAAAAAAAAAAAAAAAAAAATCAACCCCTCTTGGAGCGATCGGTGTCAAAATTGAACCAAAGCCTGTTTACAAATGGATTCACATATATTCCAAATTTCAACCAGAACGTAGCATTACTTCTTGAGATAGGGCACTCAAAATGGAAAAAAAGAACGGGTGATTGCGCTACCCCCTTTTTAGCTGTTGACACAAAAATAAAATCAGCTCTTATACCCACTAAGGACTACTTGTCAAAAAATTTTTGTTTGATTCCATTCATTATTTCTTGAGATACAGCAGTCACAATTGACGACAAAAAACGTTCTATAGCTCAACCCCCGTTTGAGTTATTGACATCAAAATTGAATCAGCACCTGTTCCTGTTAATACCAACATATGGACCAAATTTTGTTTGATTCCGCCAGTTACTTCCTGAGGAATAGCAAGCAGGCGTAACTCGAAAAACGTCCCATTGCTCCACCCCCCTTGGAGGAATTCGCGCCAAAAACTAATGGGCACAAGTTCACATAGGGGCACATACGTGTACTAAATTTCGTTCGATTTCATGCGGTAGTTTTTGTTGTAGAGCGGCCACAAAAAACTGGTCACACACAGACGTGACACACATACACACACACATACACACACACATACAGACAGACAGACATTTTCCAAAAATGGTCGAAATGGACTCAGCACACCTCAAAACGTTCGAATCCGTCAAAATTCGAAATTCGAAAATTTGCACGAATCCAATACTTTCTTCTATATATTAGATATAGAAGAAAGTAAAAAGCAAAAGCCAAACGACAAATTTAACGTTTCAAAAGATCTGCGATTTACGGTTTAATTAAGAGTTTAAATCAATTTGCTTCAAATTGCAGTAAACACCAATTGTTGAACTGCCGATTCATTTCGAGTTCATTTGAAGTCGTTTCATCTATTTGCTAAGTTTAACATCAAAATGTCTTTAAATCACGTCGTTTTTCCATGAATTCATTTTCACCTTTCATTCATGTTTCTAATTTAATTCCATTTTATTTTCCCTGCACATTTAAAACTAGTATGCTGAGGCCATCACGAAACTTTCTTCTATATATTTCCTTTTTCTGATCCCTCCCCATGCTTGACGAAGAAGCAATATTCCTAACAAAAACAAAATGACACATGCAAAAATTTGACGACCATCCCAATGTCTGAATTATTGTAAAAGCAAAGCAAAGAGCGAAAATTGAAAGTTATTTTAAAAGCCTTGCTTGAATTAGTTACAAATATTTTATTTATTAACAAACATAAGATGGCAACAGTTAAAAATTTTAAATCATTGAGATAATATTTCCGTTCATTTCCATACAATTAAAATCACGAGAAATACGCAGACGACAATCTAGTACGATTTATCTTTCTTATTGTTGCATTAATAAAACTATTTTTATTCGCAAAAAAAAAAAAAAAAAAAAAAATCAACACCTCTTGGAGCGATTGGAGTCAAAATTGAACCAAAGCCTGTTTACATATGGATTCACATATATTCCAAATTTCAACCAGAACGTAGCATTACTTCTTGAGATAGGGCACTCACAATGGAAAAAAAGAACGGGCGATTGCGCTACCCCCTTTTTAGCTGTTGACACCAAAATAAAATCAGCTCTTATACCCACTAAGGGCTACTTCTCAAAAAATTTTTGTTTGATTCCGTTCGTTATTTCTTGAGATACAGCAGTCACAATTTGACGACAAAAAACGTTCTATAACTCAACCCCCGTTTGAGCTATTGACACCAAAATTGAATCAGCACTTGCTCCTGTTAGGAGCAACATGTGGACCAAATTTTGTTTGATTCCGCCAGTTACTTCCTGAGGAATAGCAAGCACGCGTAACTCAAAAAACGTCCCATTGCTCCACCCCCTATGGAGGAATTCGCGCCAAAAACCAATGGGCACAAGTTCACATAGGGGCACATATGTGTACCAAATTTCGTTCAGTTTCATGCGGTAGTTTTTCCTGTAGAGTAGCCACAAAAAACTGGTCACACACAGACGTGACACACATACACACACACACATACACACAGACAGACAGACATTTTCCAAAAATAGTCGAAATGGACTCAGCACACCTCAAAACGTTCGAATCCGACGAAATTCGAAATTCGAAAATTTGCACGAATCCAATACTTTCTTCTATATATTAGATATAGAAGAAAGTAAAAACGAGCTGATGTGTGCATCACATGACTTTCTTTTACTCCAATTTAATCTCATTTCCCCATTACTGGCAATTTTAATGTGATTCAATAGTTTACTCTCTAAATATCACCAACAGAAACACCCGAACGCAACCAAAAGAAGAAATGCACAACTAGACCCCACTAGGAGTCTACGTACCAAATTTCAACTTTCTAGGACATTCTGTTCTTGAGTTATGCGACATACATACTTACATACAGACGTCACGAGAAAACTCGTTGTAATTAACTCGGGAATCATCAAAATGGATATTTCGCGTGTCTGTACGTTTTAGGCAATTATCCATGTGTGGTCGAATGGAAAAAAAAACAAAAAAAATCTCAATATTCATTCGGTGGTGAGTAAAATGGAAATTAAGGTCGATTTTTGAGAGAAATTTTATTTTCGCGAATACAATACTTCCTTTTTACTTTCTTCTATATCTAATATATAGAAGAAAGTATTGGATTCGTGCAAATTTTCGAATTTCGAATTTTGACGGATTCGAACGTTTTGAGGTGTGCTGAGTCTATTTCGACTATTTTTGGAAAATGTCTGTCTGTGTGTGTCACGTCTGTGTGTGACCAGTTTTTTGTGGCCGCTCTACAGCAAAAACTACTGCATGAAATCAAACGAAATTTGGTACACATATGTGCCCCTATGTGAACTTGTGCCCATTGGTTTTTGGCGTGAATTCCTCCAAGGGGGGTGGAGCAATGGGACGTTTTTTGAGTTACGCGTGCTTGCTATTTCTCAGGAAGTAACTGGCGGAATCAAACAAAATTTGGTCCATATGTTGCCAGTAACAGGAACAGGTGCTGATTCAATTTTGGTGTCAATAACTCAAACGGGGGTTGAGCTATAGAACGTTTTTTGTCGTCAATTTTGATTGCTGTATCTCAAGAAATAATGAACGGAACGAAAAAAAAAATATCAGCAAGTAGCCCTTAGTGGGTATAAAAGCTGATTTTATTTTGGTGTCAACAGCTAAAACGGGGGTAGCGCAATCGCCCGTTCTTTTTTTCCATTGTGAGTGCCCTACCTTAAGAAGTAATGCCGCGTTCTGGTTGAAATTTGGAATATATGTGAATCCATATGTAAACAGGCTTTGGTTCAATTTTGGCGGCAATCGCGCCAAGAGGTGCTGATTTATTTTTATTATCATTATTTTTTAGCGAATAAAAATAGTTTTATTAATGCAACAATAAGAAAGATAAATCGTAATAGATTGTCGTCTGCGTATTTCTCGTGATTTTAATTGTATGGAAATGATCGGAAATATTATCACAATGATTTAAAATTTTTAACTGTTGCCATCTTATGTTTGCTAACAAATAAAATATTTGTAATTAATTCAAGCAAGGCTTTTAAAATAACTTTCAACTTTCGCTCTTTGCTTTGCTTTTGCAATAATTCAGACATTGGGATGGTAGTCAAGTTTTTGCATGTGTAATTTTGTTTTTGTTGGGAATATTGCTTCCTCGTCAAGCATGGGGAGGGATCAGAAAAAAAAAAAAGAAAAATATTGAAGAAAGTTTCGTGATGGCCACAACATACTAGTTTGTAAAAGGAAATAAAAAGAAATGCTTTGACATCATGCATACGGTTGATATTGCATCTATAATTTAATTAAATCTGATTTGCACTTCTAAGAAACATCATTATTTTTACTGCAAATTCATCGTTTTTTTTTTACTTGTAAGATAATACGCTAAAAACATCTCAAGGAGCAGTGTTTCTTTGTATTCATTTATGCCATTCATTGGGGTTTAAGGCTTGTACCTCTGACCCAGATGTTCAAGCATCCAGGAAGATGCGAGACATAAAATAGAACAAAAGCGAATGGATAAGTCGTAGCTTTCTGAAGATGAATGGGGGATTTCCGGGCGGTCTGGAATATAAAGAGTTTCGTCTTTGAGTCCGTGTTGGTTGCCTTTCATGCGCAAGCAGTCTCTTTCATGTTGGGATGCACTTCAGTTGCTGAGTAAGACTATCTTTTAGCAGACTAGTAGTCTTTATATGTTTACGTGCTTACAAATTTGTTTTTGATAATTTGACATAAGAATTTTAAGTTTGAATTTTGAGATTTTGGATTCAAACGATGGTTTCTGCAATCGCGAATTGCGATAGGACCAACTCATTGATTTTCTTGTTGTTGCTAATGTCTTTTGTGGCTACCGTAATTTGAATTTGAGATGTTGAAATTCAAATGAATTCCAGGGGCTGGATGCTGGATGTTATGTCGTTGATGTTGTGTGCTGGATACTGTTTTCGAGTAAAAAAGGGTTGAGTAAAGTCGAGAAAAGGTCTATTTCAAAAAGTTAAATTCCAAACAGATGGATACCTACACTATAAGCATAGAAAAAAAACCAAAGGACGGACGTCATTAAACGGTCAAGTGAAAACAAGAAGTAATTCGTGATTGCTCAAATGGTAGCGGCAAAGATGTAAATATGGGAACCTTCTCTTGTTTCTGATTTTAAGTTACTTTTTATTCGAAAAGTTATAGATTTTTGTCTTTCATTAAGTTTTACAAGTATCCTATATGTGAGAGGGCGTAACAATGATTAATATCTATTATTTCATTTCAAAAACGGCGATTTACAAAAAGGTTTAAAAGCAGCACCAGAGAAATGGGACACTCTTCAAAAAAATCCCCAAAAATAGTTTGAAAACTGGATGAAACTGTACAAAATTGCAAAGAACTAGTTTATTACATGTGGAAAAAATATTTACAGAAATCGCAATCACAACCGGCTCTTTCAGTCCCGGCACAGTCTAAGTGGCACATCTTTGTCCGGCACAAAGATTGTGCCGGATGTGGGACACACGTATCACCCTCACTTCTTCTCGATTGTCTTCAAGGAACTTTCCATCTCGAAAGTTGCAAGTTGCATCGCTTGAGAAATATTTTTTTTTTGTTAAAAAAAAAAAAGATGTAGTATAGTTATGGGTACTTTTTAAATGGGGACCATGGGTTTACACTAACTACACCTAAAACGATGGCCAGAATTACATATAGCATAGAAGCGTGTTTCCAAAAGTAGCTTTAGGATCTCCGCTTTCCGGATGTCGCTGTGAAATTGTTTTTAACTAAACATAAGAACATGAAAAGAAAATGATTTCACATACCTCTAAAAAGTTTGCCGCCTAAAAAAAAAAAAAAAAACCATTTGTACAATAACTCAAGCTGCTGACACAATACTTGAAAGAACTTTTCCAGCTGCTCTCTGCTATCTTACATTAGTAAACGGCACCATATACAGTCCTCACTGCCAGTTACCCCCCTTAGCTAAAAGACCTTTTCGTCTACTAAATTTATTTTTAGGATAACCGTGAGATTCGCAGGTTCAAAATATAATTAAGAGGTTAACAATGCACAATAAAATAGATGCATTCAAGCAGCAAGATCTGTATTATGCGCGTGTAAATAACTGAGAATGATTATTCTTTACCAGCCTATAGTAGACTTTATGCAGAGTGTCCTCTTTACCTGAAAGACCTTTATTTTCGCAACCGTTAGTCTTAAATGAATACTTCCTAAATGCAGAAAAGGTCAAAATAAGATGCAGAGTTAAGGTACTGAAAGTTTGAAGCGAAAAAATAATAAGTGAAAAAATGCGAAGTTTCACTTTTTTACACGAAACCTAGGTCCTCTAACTGATCATCGAAGAGATATAATGTCCGTTAAAAAATAATTGAACACAAAAAAAGTTCAAAATATGAACGAAAATAATTAAAGAATTCAAAGTCGGTTGAACTTTAAGTCAACAGAATTCTGAAAGTATAAGACTAGTTCTTCATCAATAGACTAGAAAATCGCCCTCCACGGCGGGGGAGAACTGCTTCTACATTTGAACGAAACAATGGCCTGTTTGGTGATATTTTGATGGTTGAAATGTTAGCTCTAACTCCGATGGATGAACCCTAAACTCCAGTAGATAGCGTTCATTGCTGACCCCTTTTTCGTTTATTCTCTCTCCTAAAATGAGTCCTACTGGTAAGACAGTTAAGTGACCACGTCCACTGCTACTTTGTCAATAATGCATTTCCCTGCATGTCAAACATTGCAAAAAATATCATCAAATTATCATGCCGTGGCACGAGTTTCATTGTTGGTGACGTCAGAAGCGTTACTCGATCAGTGAATTCGCTATTATACGTATGAGGATATAATGTATCGTCGTTTTGCATATCAAGAATAAACTCTTACTGATATGTCGACAAGGATTGCTATTCAAAGGAAAAACTTCACGGATTTATTTCACAGTAAAAGAGCATAACTTTTAAACTGAACAAAATTTTTATTTGTAGAGAAAAAGGGTTTTCAGTTTTACACCTTTCTCGATGCCGTATATTTCAATAGAAAACCAACTGTGCAATACAAGTGTTCTTTTAAGATGTTAACTGCATTAAAAATACTAGTTTTCTTTTGCTACGTTCTCTTGTTCGGCTCTGGGGAAAAAAGAAATATTCATAACAACTGAGCTGATCAGAGCAATAAATCACAAGTAAAAGTGCTCCGCAAAATAGCGTATAGTGCTTCCACTTTACGAGCCTACATTTGACCTACATGCTAAAGTGCCTGTAAAGGAAAAAAACGGTACATACAAAAAAAAAAGGTTCGAGGAAGAATAGAAAAGCAAATGCTTTCTGAAGATGGAACGGTGAGCATTTCCGATTGGAAAAGAAAAAGCTAACTCAGTAAATATATGTTCCTTTTCATCATTTCACCTTTGTCAATCTTATGAAATCAGTGCATCATTGAAAAAAAAAAGAAGATAAACTTATTCACCATTGGACAATAGATAGGAGCATTAAAGGAATATTGTATAATAATGAAAAATTAAAAATATATATGTAGTTTTGGTGTTGGGAAAATGAACTAAACACTTTGGTAATGTATAAAACACTTTCTACAAAGATTTAGTCGAATATTGTAAGGTAAAGTATACATAACTCAAAACAGTTTGTTTTACAAAATTAATTAATTATTGGATGCAAGTAATGTGAAATGGTGCAGAATATGAGGTTAGGACAGTTTCAAGTTCAGAACATCTCAAGCGCATCTAAAAAAAGGTTTTTTTTTCAATATGAAAGTATAGTTTTAAAGATCAAGTACGAGCTTCTTTACTAAAATGCTGCACTATTTTATTTGTTGCTCAAACAAAAAGTAAATTTTCAGAAATTTCTTAGTCTCTGTTTTACTTCACTGATCGAAAACTGCATGATTCCTTTCATTTGCGTTGCACGCAATTTCTAACATTGGATGGTTAATCATCTTTACTAATAATAAAGCAGAAAGCCTCTCTGTCCGGAGGATGTCTGGATGTCTGTAGGATGTTTGTAGGATGTCTGTGACGCGCATAGCGCCTAAACCGTTCGGCCGATTTTCATGAAATTTGGCATAAAGTTAGTATGTAGCATGGGGGTGTGCACCTCGAAGCGATTTTTCGAAAATTCGATGTGGTTCTTTTTTTATTCCAATTTTAAGAAAAAAAAACTATCATAAATTACGAAATTATCATAACGTGGAACCGTAACATGGGCACAAGCCAATTGGCGAGATACGAAATTATCATAACGTGGAACTGTAACGTCGGTACAAGCCAATTGGCGAGAAAATTCACCATACATTATTTGTAAATATACACGCGAACCAAAAGACCTTTAATTTTTCTATTACGGGCGAAGCCGTGCGGGTGCCACTAGTTAAAGATAAGACAACTGAAGACAACTCCTCCACTTCTGCTCCGAATAGTAACAAGACCTTCTCGGTTTTAGTGGGAGGTGTGGAGTGACTTTCCAACGCCATCCAACCAAGAAACCCGGAACAACAGCTGACTCGATTGAAATCTTGAAAAAATACAGTAACACCATCAAAATCAACATTTTGTGTACATAATAAGGTTGATTGCAATTTGAAGAAAAATATATAAATGACTTTTTTTTTTTAAATACAATTTTGAAGAGAAAATGATGTTACTTTCAAAAACATAAATGATAAGGAGAATTAATTACAAAATGATTAAAAGTTATTTAACATTTTAGAAACAACGTATTTTTAAAAACAGTCTTGATTAAAGACAAGAATGATTAAAAATATACTGGTGCAGTAACAAAGTCAGGATCAGTAGACTGTCACAATGTGTAATATGGTCATAAATCAGTAAATTGTTGGCTTTAGTAAATTGGTGGAAAACATAACTCAGTTTTTCTTTTGAATTTCATTAAAGTAAGAGTTTAAGAGGAAAACAAAAATTACAATACCTGTTCACAAAAAAATTTAAAATTATCAGATCCTAAATATTTATTTTTCTTAATTTCAGTGAGGGGAAAAATAAAGATTTGTGCTTGTAAATAAAATTAAGAAGGTTTTTAACCTTTTTAAAAACATTAAAGATAAGAAAAAAAAAAAAAAAACGTTTGCGTGACATTTTATTGAAAATGATTTTCTTTTTGACATTCCGATTTCACGCGGCGTGCGCACATGAAACGCTTTCTGGGCACTTTGGCCGTGGACATAGGGTTATGGGACCCCTGAGTTGGCAACTGGATTTGGGCAATTAGCATTCATTTTTTACATTGCAGTCTCGTTTATCTGTGCTAACTGGGTTCAAAGGCAGTCCTGATAAGCGAAAATACGGATAATAATGGTAATAAGCCATTCGCATTCTTAACAAGCAGACTTACATTTTATTAGAGCACTAGTCGTACCCGCACAGCTTTGCCCGTAGTAGAAATTTAAAAGGTCATTTGGTTCGCTGTATATTTACAAATAACGGATGATGAATTTCTCGCCAATTTTCTATATTTATTTGCTTGCCCATGTTACGGTTCCACGTTAGGATAAAATTCCGTAATTTACTCGTCCACGTTGTGATAATTTGCTCAGTAGAATGTTCTTAAAACTGGAATATAAAAAGAAAAAAATAGAATTTCCGAAAAATCGCTTAGAGGTGCAAACCCCCATGCTACAAACTAACTCTGTACCAAATTTCATGAAAATCGGCCGAACGGTCTAGGCGCTGTGCGCGTCACAGACATCCAGACAGACAGAAATCCAGACACACTTTCAGCTTTATTATTAGTAAAGAAAAATCAATGCTTTGCAACCAAACTACATAGCATCGCTTTTAGCAAACACTTCATCATTCACAGTTACTCTGCTGTGGTGTGGGACTGACGCTCCGAAGTACAACATGTTGTTTGGTAGATTAGTACGATGTTTTATCGTAAGCTCTATGCAGTAGTTGTATTTTTTTTATCAAAACAAAAATCAAATATTTAACGTATGTGTAGTTCCGCTCTTGAAATTATAACTTAAAATTATTATTAAGGTAAATGTAACTTTTTTAACTGCACAAATTTAATCCGTGGGAACCGGAGAGCCGGATAAAAGGGGGCCGGATAAACGAGGCTATATTTCTACTGTAATTCCAAGTTAATAAAATGCGAAAATTTCGTAACACTTCAAATCAATGATGGGCATACTCGAGTACTCATTATAGAGTCACTCTATCATTCAAGATCATTCGAGATCTCGATTATCACGAGGTCCCCGATTATCATGTCTCAAACTCTCGATTATCATAACTCGAGTTCTCGATTATCACAACATGAGTTCTTGATTATCATAACTCGAGTTCTCGATTATCACAACATGAGTTCTCGATTATCGTAACTCGAGTTCTCGATTACTACATCTCGAGCTCTCGATTATCATAACTCGCGTTCTCGATTATCATAACTCGCGTTCTCGATTATCATAACTCGAGTTCTCGATTATCACAACACGAGTTCTCGATTAACACAACACGAGTTCTCGATTAACACAACACGAGTTCTCGATTAACACAACACGAGTTCTCAATTAACACAACACGAGTTCCCGATTATCACAACACGAGTTCCCGATTATCACAACACGAGTTCTCGATTATCACATCTCAATTTCTCGATTATTACATATCAATTTCTCGATTATCACATCTGTAGTTCTCGATTATCCGCATCCCCAGATCTCGATTCTAAATAATCGAGAAGTTAATCACTCTAGATCTCAAATTGAAAGATCTCGATTGCCTATCGATCGTGTTCTCGGTTTCGAAAGTTCTCGATTATCAATTACTCGATTAGGAGAAGTACTCGCTTCCCGAGTTCTCGATTGTCAAAAGTTCTCGATTATGCCCGTCACTATTTCAAATGCAACAGAAATCAATATCGTTCGATAAGCGCGCATTCTTTTCTTTCCTTCTCACGGCTTTTAACTTTTTCCCGACCTATTACTAGAGCTTACTTTCTTAGAGAAAGATTTGTGCTTTAAATAAAAGACATCACAAAAACAACTAAAAACCTTACAGTTATTAAGTAGTTTGTTTAGAATTATTTAAATCAGACCATCATCAAACTTTATTTGACAATTATTAAAAGTTAAATGATTATAGTGTACATCTAAATGTATAAGGGAAAAAACTGAATCTATTGAAAGAAAAAAATATTCATTGCTCTTAGATTTCATTTTCTAAGCTAACTATCACAAAACTTGATTTAAATAAAAAAAAAGTACTTTAGATAATTCATCCTAATTTACAAATATCAAAATACGATTTATCGTAAGTTCTTATACATCTCACGAAGTACAAAAACACTCATTAAACCTTCCATTTCTTCCATCGCGTTACATTACTTTTACCTTTCATTTGTGCTGATAAAGCATCCGCCGTAGCCTGTCAAGTACTTCTTAAGTGAACTGGTATTCCTAGGGAATGGGGATTCATTACTAATTTAGAGAAACTAAGGTAATCCAGTCATTAACTAATAGATATATGCTCCAGGGAAATCCCAGTTTCTGTACTGGTCTTAATGAGATAGTTTCAAATATTCCCCGTTCGACCCATTAGCCTTCAAATGCTCATTTGTAAATTCAATATTGTCTTTCCCGAATTTCTTAAAGGTAATGCGCGCTTTTAAAGTAAATTTCTTTGCTGTTTACAACAAGCGATACTGTAAATGATTTCCAACTCCGCCGTAATTATCGTCTGTAAAAGCTTTCAATTTCCTATTAATAGAAGGTCGTTAATTTAAATAGTCAGATTAATATGGCCAAGATGTTGAATTTGCTTTCCCGTTTCGTTTGAAGTTCGTTTTGGTTGCCGGTGCTGTGCCTTAATTGCTAGAAATATTAATCATTTTTCCAATTTCCTAGTCTGTTAATATTCTTAATTCAAAGCGTAGAAGTTCGGGAAACTAACGGAAATTTCATGAATAAAAATGAACGATATTTGTATTGACTAAAGTAACTTCGAAATGTGTTTTAAGAATTTGCTTTGCAGTTATTAATATTTCATGTGTTTTTATTAAAGACTTTCCGTCTTATACTAATTATTGATTGTGCAATTCCTTTGATATTTACCTTTAATGCCATGAGAACGTAGAAATTTTTCTTGATTTCATATTTAAATAAAATATTCAATTTGCCTTTTTATAAATACAAGGAACCAGTTATAATAACTATCTAAAAACTAGAAAATCGTCAAAGTATTATGGGTAAAAATTGCTTCTATATTTGAACAAAGTCATTGCTCTGTTTGGTAATATTTTGATAGTTGAAATTGTAAACCCTAACTCCAGTAGATAACGCTCATTGTTGACCATTCTTTTCGTTTCTTCATTCTCCTATAAATTATTTTCAAATAAAAATAGAACCGACTTCATAAAACACCTAGGAACTAAAAAGCAAAAAATAACAACTCTTATGAAATTAAAAGTTTCTTAGATTTCTCCAGACTCCTTATCAGATCCAGACAAAATTAACTTGGGACCATCTGGAAAGTATACCCTTCCAAACAAAAAAAGAATTTTTCAAAATCTGTCCAGTATTCTTGGAGTAATACGAAAACATACATAAAAAGCCCAAGACGAAATAACAACCTCCTTTTTTGAAGTCTGTTAAAAATGAGTCTCACCAGTAAAACATTTAAGTTACCGGATCGAATTCAGCCTTGTCACAATTAAGCCTTTCCCTGCATGATAAACAATACCAAAACAAATTTTCATACAGTGGCGCGAGTTTCATTGTTAAAACACGCGAGTTACTCGATCACCAGCTGTCATTTATATGAGGATTAACCTGTAGTGAGAAAAAAACGCAAAAGAAAACTCGTTACGAAAATACAGTACCATCTCATTTATGTAGACTAACTGCGACCAAAGGAAATCCAGACAATACAAATAATAGGGGTAATAAACGAAACATGTTTTAATCAGCAGGATTACCTTTTAGTTCAGTGAAACAAAATGCTTTGGAACCAAAGTACATAGGATTGTTTCGCACAAACACTTTATCATCTATAGTTCAGCTGTAGTAACGTCGAACTGACGGTCCAACCACTCCATATTGTTTACTAGATTACTGTAATTTATTTCATGATCTATTCGGGATTTTACACTTAATCAAAATAAAAAAAAAACAATGTTTGGTGGACTTATAGTTCACTACCATAATTTAAAACTTTTGTTTATTTGAATGTAAAATTTTTTAAGAACGCTACAAATTTGATCCGGATAAGCTGGGAATCCGGAAATACGGCGGACGGAGGTTCTATTCTACTTCAAATTAATGTTTCGTTACGTAAACTTTATGAAGAACATAAACTCTGCTTGTATTTAGTGAAATTTGAAAGATTTGTAAGAACAATATTTACGTAGTTACAATTACTAGTTAGTTGTGTACTATAATATACAGGGTGTACTGAAAAAGACTGACTGCTTTGAAAAATGTATAACAGGATAACGTTTAATGATAAAAAACAAATTCTTGCAGAAAATTCATGTGGTGGGAGCCAAGTTTTTTCCCTCAGAGTTCCAAATTTTAGTTAAAATTATTTCAATAGATGGCGCTGCACATAGTAAGCCGGTAAGTCAAAAACGAAGAACTGAAATTCACCGATTTTTCCTCCAGTTGCGACATGGAATTAGCGCCGACGATTGATTGAAAACATTGTTTTGTTCTTTTGTTCATTATTTTTGAAAAAATATGACGTAATTTTCTGTATTTTTTGGCTATTTACGGGCTTACTATCTGCAGCGCCATCTATTGGAAAAATATTCAACTAAAATTTGGATCTCAGGGGGGGGGAAATTTACGACCTACTACATGTATGTTCTGCAAGATTTTTTTTTTTTAATCATTTACTGTTTTTCTGTTATAAATTTTTAAAAACAGTCAGTCTTTTTCACGAAACCCTGTACTTCTTTGCTTAGTAACGAACGCGTGTCATGAGATTCGTGTATCGCTGATTCAAAAAGTGTTACTGTTTAAAAATTGTTTCTGGAAAGCTTCTAAATTAAACTATATTATATAGAGTACGAAGGGGTATGTCGCCCCAGTAACTGTGCTTTTCTTTTTTAGCTACAAAGTGCGCCTGTGCCCATTTTTTCAAGAGCGTTTGAGTCGAAAGTTTTACTCATACACTACAGCCATGCGAATGTTTGGAATGTAGTTACAACATCACAGCAAAGTAAAAGGTAAAAGTGACTTTTCAACGCAGTTTAAAACCTCTTACATTTTTATTTTCCTACAATTTCATCGTGCTAAAATAAAATTGATTTTTCATCTCGTAACTAAGGATTTGTATTGATTTGGATTAATTCAGTTAATTTTAAATACGTTTTGCTCCTTATAACGAGTTTGGTGTTGTTTCCTAGCGTAGGGCATTTCACCTGATGGAATAGGAGAATTGCCTGACTGTCAAGGTATTATGTTCTGAAGCTGTATTTTTATTTATTTATTTATTTGCAGTAATAATTTAATCTGTAGTTTTTGGCCGTGATAGATCAATCACGGCACTGCACCTACCTTAACACTCCGTCGGGCGCAATATGTTGTAGAACATGATCGGGCGCATTGAGCCTGGGAAGCACACTTTGATCTACTGATCTTTTCTACGTATGTTCACATTTTCTTACGAAAAAAATGTCAACTACAAACACCAGAGAAGAGAAATAAAAGTTTTTCATGATTTTCTAATGTAACAAGTTGTACAGCATTTAATTACGCCTAATAAAATAAAACTTCCTACAAGCATTCATTAAGAGATAATGCTCGATTGTTGTAAACAAGGTGGATTTTAATTCTGTCATATCTTTTATTTCCCTTCCACCCATTAACTAGTATGTTGTGGCCATCACGAAACTTTCTTCTATATTTTTCTTTTTTTTTCTGATCCCTCCCCATGCTTGACGAGGAAGCAATATTCCCAACAAAAACAAAATGACACATGCAAAAACTTGACGACCATCCCAATGTCTGAATTTTTGCAAAAGCAAAGCAAAGAGCGAAAATTGAAAGTTATTTCAAAAGCCTTGCTTGAATTAATTACAAATATTTTATTTTTTAACAAACATAAGATGGCAACAGTTAAAAATTTTAAATCATTGAGATAATATTTCCTATCATTTCCATACAATTAAAATCACGAGAAATACGCAGACGACAATCTATTACGATTTATCTTTCTTATTGTTGCATTAATAAAAATATTTTTATTCGCAAAAAAAAAAAAAAAAAAAAAAAAAATCAACACCTCTTGGAGCGATCGGCGTCAAAATTGAACCAAAGCCTGTTTACATATGGATTCACATATATTCCAAATTTCAACCAGAACGTAGCATTACTTCTTGAGATAGGGCACTCAAAATGGAAAAAAAGAACGGGTGATTGCGCTACCCCCTTTTTAGCTGTTGACACAAAAATAAAATCAGTTCTTATACCCACTAAGGGCTACTTGCCGATAAATTTTTCTTTCATTCCGTTCATTATTTCTTGAGATACAGCAGTCACATTTGACGACAAAAAACGTTCTATAGCTCAACCCCCGTTTGAGTTATTGACACCAAAATTGAATCAGCACCTGTTCCTGTTAATACCAACATATGGACCAAATTTTGTTTGATTCCGCCAGTTACTTCCTGAGGAATAGCAAGCACGCGTAACTCGAAAAACGTCAAATTGCTCCACCCCCCTTGGAGGAATTCGCGCCAAAAACTAATGGGCACAAGTTCACATAGGGGCACATATGTGTACTAAATTTCGTCCGATTTCATGCGGTAGTTTTTGTTGTAGAGCGGCCACAAAAAACTGGTCACACACAGACGTGACACACATACATACACACACACACACACATACACACACACACACACACACACACACAGACAGACAGACATTTTCCAAAAATGGTCGAAATGGACTCAGCACACCTCAAAACGTTCGAATCCGTCAAAATTCGAAATTCGAAAATTTGCACGAATCCAATACTTTCTTCTATATATTAGATATAGAAGAAAGTAAAAATATGAATGGTCAAGCAATTAGATTATATTAGACATAAACAGTAATAGTAATTTCCCTATTGCAAGTAAAATGCATAGGGCTGTACATTTTCATCCATCATTTATTTCAGTATTATCTCCTATTTTTAGCAGTGATTTATAAGCTAATAAGAAAAAAGAATATAAAATTCAAACCTAAAAAAAAATATAGAACAACATCGAAATAAAACAAGTCATGTTTTCTGTTTAAAGCAAAGTAAATAATAATGCGAATCTAAAGCTATGCTAGAATTCGGGTGCGCTTTAGAAATTGTTTATAAATACAATATATATTAAGAATTGTTTAAATTGGTTTAGAGTAATTGTTTATAAACACAAACGTTTATAAACGTTTCCTCTAATTGTTTAGTTGCAAAATTAAGAGAAAACGTATAATTTCAATCTCAAATTCCACATGTAATAACTTTTCATCGTAAATTTGGGTTTTACGTCAATTGTTTTTTTTTTAACACTTGAAGTGATCAAGATAAAACCGTCTAGTATTTAATCAACAGATCTCAGATTGTTCATTTAATTCATGGTTTATAATTAAGAGTTCCTATGTTTTACGTGTATACCCTTATATTTGTTGTTCAGGAGCCTTAACTCAGTCCTTTTCACCCTTCAGTGACGTCAGAGCCAAATGGTGTCGCTCCCTTTTATTTGCTTTCGATACGAACGAGAAGAAGAAATTGCCAAGTAAACACATTTTATGGAGCAAATACACTAAAACGTTAATCCAAAAAAACGAAAACTTGTAACTGTATAAGTTCTAAGAAGGGAAACTGCTGTAAAAGTCCAAAACGTTAGAAAGAACTAGTAATTTATTCACGGAACTTAGAAAAGTTACTTTCATTGGAGAACTTCGGAATAAAATACTTATTTGATTTCATGTCATTCAAACATTTTTTATTAATTGTTTTATAGCTTAAATGTCTTGATTTCTTGTACAATGTGTGCAATTTGAAATTACGATCAAACGTACAAAACTGTGAGCTTGACTTGGCTTTCGAAGTAATAGTAATGCTAACAAAAAAAAAACTTTGATTTTTTTTCCTGGTAAATAAAAATTCCATTGCAGATTAAAATTGCTATAACGCTGGATGGTTAAACTAGTTGTCATCGTTCTCTTAAGTTTAATAACAGTTGCCCATAGTATAGGCATCAAATAGCTATGACTTCCGTGACGTTGACTAGGGCACATGCCGAAAGAAAAATGTTTGCATATAAAAAAAATTACTATTTGATCTTTAGGATGTAATGTAATTAAGTTATGATAGTTTAGCCAATTAGTATTGATTAATAGTTTTTATAACATAGACAGGTTTTTAAAATGAAATTAGTAAAAACGTAAGAGCTTCTTCATTTATAAGTGTGCTATTGTGTAGGGGAAGGGGGCACATGCATTGTATGATTTACAATGATAACTTGAGGCAAAATACCTTGAAAAATTCTCTAGTGATGGCAGTTCCGGTCGTACTAGTATGTTGATTATGGTACATGCCGAAAAACAAATACTTGCACATATAATCTTATACATATAAAATCTGAGTATCTATCTATCTATGTCCAAGCTTCTTCTCCCGAACGACAGTGAACTGACCATCGAACCAGGTATCGATGGATTCGTCATCTTCCCGTCTTCATGTTTGGCTATTTAACATAATCCTCCGATAATAATTAGCGGAGATATCAATTAAAAACTATTAATTATGACTCTTAGATTTCAAAATAAAATCCATATTTTTCGAAGGCTTTCCTCCATTCAAATTATTATTCAGTGCTTCAACTCAACTTTCCGGCTGAACGCTTTTATTAAAATTTACAGCGTGAAGAAAATCATTGAAAAGAAACATCTGTTGCAATTTTTTTTCTCGAATATAAAGAAATAAAATTAGGCTTTTGTTTTAAGGCTTTTCCTGTAATCAGGGTGTTTAAGTTGTTTACTTTTCGATTATTTTGCCGTAATCTGCAGCAAAATTTTGCTGTTTTTTTTTTTTTTTTGTTCAAGCCTGATTGTTAAATACGCGTCACATGACATAACTTTCATTTTCGAGGAGGACCGTGCACGTCGTAAAGTAAATGAGTGATTTACAAGTTATTTGAGTTCTTTGGGGGTTTGTACCTGGAAAACGGATTGATGTAATTCTTGTACGACCATGTGGATAGAATCCATCCAAATATTTATCTGAGTGGTATGTTGCATTAATAAACACCCGGGCAACGCCGGGTAGTAGACTATTTTATGTAAAAAGCGGATTGTTATTGTGCATAAATATTTCCGATATAGTCTATCAGATGTAATTCAGTTTAACGTGAGTAAAGATTATAGTTGATAATGCATATATTTTCCCCTTTTGTGCTGACTGAAAATGTACTCATAACTTGTATCATTGATAACGATTATTAACGTTGATGAGGTGTTTTGGCAAAAATATGTTTTACTGGTGTTTTGCAAACCTTGCTTTACGCGCATTTATTTATTCTTTAACGCGTTAGAAACTAGTGTCAGTGTACTACAAAAGCATCAACTGGACTGCTCTTACATTTTTTAGGTAGCCCGTGCAACGCCGGGCACGCAGCTAGTAAAAAAATAATTTTTGTTCCTGAGGATGTAGTGTAATTATGTTATGAATGTTTAGCCAAATAATATTGATTAATATCTTTTCCTGAGTTAACAAAAATAATAGAGAGATATGTTTTAAAAATGAAAGCAGTTAAAATACTAGAGCTTTTTCATTTGTACAGTGCTGATAAAAAAAATTGCATCACCGTCGCATTTCCACAACAATGGGATCATGTGAGCAGTTTTGGACGACCGATTAACGATGAATGTGTGTGAAATTCTGCAAAACTTATGAAATAAACATTTAACAGCAGGAATCTGATAATTGTTTACGTAGATCGGGGCTGTTTTCGGGCCAAGGCAAACTGCTGACCCCATGCTCATTTTTCCATTTCTGAACCTGCGTGTGAGTTTAGAGAAAAAAAGTTACTTAACCCCATGTCAATTTAAGTCTAATGACAGGTTAAAGGTTTTTAAATTGTTACTTACCAGTTTTGTCCAATGGCACGGAGCAGAATCATGCTGGGAAATGACGTTTGGAACTGAAGTAAAGTGATCCCGGATAATAGGAAGCAATGGCTCCTCCAAAAGGCCAATATACATCTGAGCGTTTACTGTTCCTTGCACAGAGGGAAGCCTACCAACTCCTTGATCAGAAATACATCCCCAAATCATCTGGGATACGGGATGCTTGACTGTGTGTTGAATGCAGTCGGGATGATATTCCTCTGCTTTGCGGCGCGGGTGATGTAATTTTTTTTTACCACTACTGTCAGTGTGTTATGGTATAGGGGAAAGGGAGGCACATGTGAACATTGTATGCTTTACAATGATAACTAGAGGCAACCAATTTTGAAATTTTCTTTAGTAATAGCAGTACCAGTTGTACCTTTTTGCAAAACTTCAAGAGCAAAGGCGCCATTTTGTGTTTCTAACGGGATAATATTTTAGCAACAGTTGAATGCAATTTCATCACTGTCTTCTTCAAATAAAAATGCATTTTCAAGTGACTTATAAACTGAACTTAATTAGTACAAACCATTGTATGAACAATTAGGTAAATTTATGTCTGTGTTAAAAAATTATCTCTACTAATAATAAAGCTGAAAGTCTCTAGTCTGGATGTCTGGATCTCTGTGACGCGCATAGTGCCTAGACCGTTCGGCCGATTTTCATGAAATTCGGCACAAAGTCAGTTTGTAGCATGGGGGTGTGCACCTTGAAGCGATTTTTCGAAAATTCGATTTTGTTCTTTTTCTATTCCAATTTTAAGAACAAAATTATCATAAGATCGTGGAACCGTAACATGGGCACAAGTCAATTGGCGAGATACGAAATTATCATAACGTGGAACCGTAACATGGGTACAAGCCAAATGGCGAGAAAATTCACCATACATTATTTGTAAATATACAAGCGAACCAAAAGACCTTTTAATTTTTCTACTACGGGCAAAGCCGTGCGGGTACCACTAGTTGAATAAAAAAGTTCTTTATATATTTTTTCCTTTAGTTACTTCTAAGGTAGATGATGGAGCACTTATAAACATACCCTCCGGGGGGACACATGTAAATAGTTCTCATACTCGAGAATATAAACTTTAGTAGAGTATATTGTAAGCTTTAGATACTGTGTAAACATTTATAGTTATTATTCTATAGTGAATTCATAATTTATTGTTACTTATTTTTAAAAATACATTTATTTATTTTCAGTTATTAAATAGTTTATAAAGAATTGTGTTATAGAACAGTTACAAAAAATAAAAACATTAAAAATATTTTAATTTAATTAAAAACTGAAATTTAAAATAATTTAAAATGCCTCATCACACAAGCAGGAAGATTAAAAGCAATAAAAAGCATAATCTCTACATAATAAAATCTTCTTACTATTATGTTTTGATATTATTAATTTAAATGATGCGATTATTTCATAATGATGGATTTCAGAACATTATGATTGAACAAAAATAAGAACGACGTATTCCATAAGAACTTATGTAATTTATAAACACAAAATTTAATTTATTATCGATATTAAAAAGGAAAAAAAGAGAAACTAAACATTTCGTGATTTTGAAAATATGAAACAAGGTTTGAGAAGATAGCTTTTGGTATAGATTTTTTTAGCCATTACTCGCGAGTTTATTTCTTTTCAAGTATAGAAAAAAGCTTTAAATATTTCAGTGAATTGAAGAATGATATCATTTCTAGAAATAGTTTATAATTTGTGGTGTATTACTATGTGTTAATATCACAGATGCATTAAATGCTATTATTTCGTGAGTTTACTTCTTTTCAAGTATAAAAAAAGCTATAAATATTTCAGTAAATTGAAGAATGATATTATTTCTAGAAATAGTTTGTAGCGTGTGGTGTATTACTGTGTGTTAATATCACAGATGTATTTAATGCCATTACTCGTGAGTTGACTTCTATTCAAGTATTAAAAAAGCTATAAATATTTCAATGAATTGAAGAATGATATTATTTCTAGAAATATTCTATAGTGTGGGATATATTGCTGTGTGTTAATATCACAGATGTATTAAATGACTGCTGGATACGCAAACACTTCTATTTATATTCTGAAAGTTATTTTTTAAAAACAATTTCGTATTTTATATGAGATTTGAAAAGTGTTGAAAAGGGAATTTTACACAGTTGCTTGCTCGTTTCATGATGGAAAAGACGGAAAAGTGTGAAAAATATCTTTTTGGTTCATTTTAATTTTACATAGCCTTATTTTGTTTTTAAATTGAATCATACTACATTTTAAGGAATCATTACTTAAAAACAATTTCGTATTTTATATGAGATTTGAAAAGTGTTGAAAAGGGAATTTTACACAGTTGCTTGCTCGTTTCATGATGGAAAAGACGGAAAAGTGTGAAAAATATCTTTTTGGTTCATTCTAATTTTACATAGCCTTATTTTGTTTTTAAATTGAATCATACTACATTTTAAGGAATCATTACTTATCAGCAAAAACGTTGTAAAAATGAAAAGAAAACAAGGAAAAACTGGCAAAAAACCAAATACTTATTTAAAACAAAAATTAGAGCACCGTCCATCTCGTTAGTGGTTTACAGAGCTGTTGAATCAACAAGTTTCCTCTCTTATAATCGAATAAAGATTACTTTGAACAATCAAAGTAAAGTTTCTCCTAGTTCAGTTACAATTTAAGATCAAAGCTCAAAACGTTCTTTATTTCCACAATCAAGTTTTTGTTTGATTGGTGCCGTGAAATTCGTGTCTTATTTCGTTTCATGTCACTGCAAAAGTCTAATTAAATAATCTTTTCCTTCCAAAGATTTAGCTGTCGGTGGCAACAAGTATTTTCATACAGTTCGTTTCCGGAAGGAAATTTCGGTTTTTGAGCCTAATCTGAGTGTATCTCATTCTTTAAAGGTTTTGAAGTAGGTACTACCGTAATTATTGTAGTAATTACAATTTAGAACTTTACTACGGAATAGCGTCTTAAATCTAGATCCATAAATTACATCGAAAAATGTTTGTTTAAGATCGTAGAGGAGGTCGTGGATTCCAAATAAACTAAGTAGAACTAATGACTGCAAGAACGCAGTCATCAGCTAGATGTACAAATTTTTTGCTTCAAATAAGGGGGGGGGGGATCTTTTTTTTTTTGCCTAATTTCCTCCAAGAGCAAAAAAATGTAGAGAAAAGCATGAAGGAAAGCTTAATGCATCTGAAAAATATCGTTAAAAAAACGAAGTCATACAAAAAATAATTAAATAAATATCAAAAAATTCGAAAAGGTGTAATTTTCGGTCTGTCGGCCTATTTTTCTGTCCCCTCAAATACTTTTGATAGAAGACTCTGATTCGAACAAACATTTTTGCTGTCCGAAAGAACTCGGCGAGGACACCTCATTCCCATATTTGATACAAACAGTTTTTCGTTCAATTTTGAACAGTTCAAAAAAAAAACTTACCCTTATGGTTTACCTGGAAATTTGAGGAAAATATCGATCCCGATTTTAAGGACAACTTGCTCCAAATTTCGTTGGAGAACTGCTTGATAAAGAACATGTTTAGAAAAAGTTTTTTTTTTGGTTTTCGTTTTTTTAAGGGTATTTTTTTAACAATTCAAAACTTTTCAGAATTGACACCCACGGGAGCAGGTACCAAAATATTTAAAAAATATGCAGATTCTGGATATGTTCCAAATTTTTAGTTTCAAGAAATGGATAAAAAAAATTTGATGAAATTTGAAATACCATCTCTCATAGAATGAATATTGACGCAAGTAACAAAATAAATATGATTGAATCAAAATTAAGCAAAAAAATTTTTTTTTTACCATGGCTGTGGATTCGGACCCTGCCTCATAGAAATTTAGGGTTTTCGAATCCAACTCAGACTCCTGTACCCAGAAATCACTCTCACTCTGCAGCGTTGGCAGGAACTGGAAGAAAATGACAGACTCCAACTCCTTTACCCCAAAATCGATCAGACTCTGATCCACAACTCCAACTCCGCAGCACTGGCGATGACTGGTGAACTATTCCGAAATAATTATTGTTGAGATGACTTGCTTTTATTTTGATTCTGTTGTTTCTCATATTTCATTTTTGACAACGGAAAATAAAACGAAATTCGGAGCGTTGTGTATTTGATCAGAAAGTAAAAGCTGCATAGACTGTTTAGCTTTTTGTTAAAAATATTCATAAGAGGATATTTTATTGTTTATTTAATTATTTTCTATATATATATATATATATAATTTTTTTTTGGCAACGGGGTAAAATTCAAACAAGAGTCACCTCATTTTAACCCAAAAGTAAAACAAGCAAACGATTTGTTTTGTGTCCTTTTTTAATAGAATGTGTTTGCTTTGATATGCTTTTCATGTTTGCTTCATTTTTCGAAAACGTTTGAAAAAAAAAGAAAAAAGATATATATATATATATATATATACATATTGTTACAAATTCTGTAAATAGTAATTATTGTAGTAACGTAACCTGTAAGTAGTTTCCCGTAATGAATATACAGCCCCTATACATTCGGCTGAAGTATACGAGTCCCTATTCTTTTTTTTCATTGATAAAATTTGTGAATGAAATAAGAAAGTGTAGAACGGTGTAGCATTTTCTGGAATAGTTGAGAGGTCTCTTTCGGTGTGTATAAAAAGCCGTTATGCATGATAAAGAGTTTAGTTTCGATTGAGAATTTGTACTGAGAGTATTAGCTCTGTTTATTGCGAGGCATTTCGCTGTGTTGTTTTTCGTATTTGGAAGTAAATACGTGTGTAACCGTTGAGTTTACGGTGTTGTGTGACATTTGCTTAATTGCTGATGATTAATTTAGCAGCTGTTGACCATCTTTCCTGTACATAGTGTAAATAAATTTCCTGTGTTTCCCTCAAGAACTGTGTCGTCCTTTCAAGAAAGTTGGAAGTCGCGCCGGATCTGTTACAATATGTATATATATATATATATATATATATATATATATAGATTTGCTGCATTTTCTAAAAGCTGCTACTTTATTTGCTTTTCTAAAATTTCTTACGTATCTATTTCATTAGATTAGAGAGACATATTTTGTTTTAAGAAAGCAGCTTAAAATGTTAAAGTGTGTTTGACATAATTTGCAGTCTTAGCTAACTAAGAGAATATTGATCAGATAATAGAAAGTCGATGTTGGTGTTCGGGAAGCAAGGCTCAGTTAGTACTGGATATAGCTTCTTATTTAATGAATAATAAATTTAGGCTCACGAAATAACGAACTGCCTAAAACTAACGCACAAATGTGTTTAAAAAAAACAGAGCAAAATTTTCTTATTTATACCTCTGTCCCTAAAATTTCTTAGCACTAGGTACTGTAGAAAAAATTATTAAGTAGTTTAAACTTCTTTAATCGTAGATATTTCTTGATCGAATCAGTTTCAAACAAAGAGATGAATACAGTTTTTCTTATAAAATTTTTAATCTGTAGACATATCTTCAAAAACTTAAAGTTTAGAGTGAATCTCGACAGCTACTTTGTCTGCCTATTAAATCTTTTTTTTTTCAACAGCTATCAACTCGATGTTGAAACTACACTCACCGTCGGGCTCATTATTCTCAACATGCGTTTCCAAACCAAACTAATGACTTCGTTAAAAGTTATGATAACAATCACAGCAAGATGTCTCAGGTTTCAACTCCTTGTTAAAGAAAAAATTCTCCGACATCTACAAATATGCTTCTATTATTCAACTCAAATAGCATTTTTATTGTTCTCATCGTTTATTTAAGAGAAAATAATAAGTATAAAAGACTTCTCTCTTAATGTTTTGTAAGTGTTACACGGCCTCAAAGAGCCTTTCTCTAACGTTTTATGACGCGTTTATTCGCAGTGGAAAACATTTCTTTTCATCCAATTTCACTTGCTTTACCTGATAAGCAGAGATCACAGTAGAACCTCGTTTATCCGGTACTCTTGTGTCTGGATCTTCGGCTTATCCGGAAAAAACATTTAGCTTAAAAACATATTTACATATTATACACCCTTGTGCGAATTAATGGAATCAAGTTGGGAATTTTTAGTTTTTGAATTTTTTAGGTTCTTCAATCTTGTTTATAACAGCAGTTTAGCCTACCAGTTGATTAGGCACTATAACCTCACTTTTTTGTCAGAAATATTGTGTTTTGTTTAAGTGTTATAAATTTCCACATATTTTTGCTGTTTTTTCTCAATTCGGTCACTTTTTATTGTCCCGTTATCCATGGATATTTCTCCACGGAAGAGGCAGGCCATTGTGACATTGAGTGAAAATCTGACTGCACAACAAAAGAAAAAAATGGTTTGTGCTTTGCTAAAAACATGGTTTAGAGATCAAGAATTCAAAGAAAAGTGCAAAACCCTAGTTAACTCTATGCCCAGTAGATTGAAAATGGTGCTGAGCAAGAAAAAAAAAGGGGGGGGGGTAACTAAGTGGCGATTTAGGTTTTATAATTAAATGATGTAAATAAAGCTGATTTTGTAAAAAAATTCGTTTGACCCCATTAATTTTCACAAGGCTGCGGACATTTTAAAATTAGAATAGCGAAAGAATAATATGTGCGACGAACATTCGCATTTTAAACACACATTTAAATGTACCGATCCTACATAGATTGTGCAATAAATTATGGCTACAAACACCACTCCAAATGAGCTTTAATGATAAAGCTTTATAAAGATCGTGCTTTATTCAAACGACACATGCGATTGAATCGGAAGACAATAGACCAAATTTTTTTAAAGAAATTGCAAAAAAAAAATGTTTTGATAATACTTTTCAATGTCTTTTGAAAATGTAATACATTTTGCTAAAAAGTACGGCTTTTTGTCGTGATGAACAGTTAGTCTGCCAATTTAAGGCTGTGCATGAAATACACCGCCAGCTCAGTCATTCCAGCCGAGGACTGCAGTTTCGTGCTTTTTAGCACTCATCAGCCCGGCATAGAAAGTAACTGAACTGGAAGTGGAAAACCTTTTAAGGAAGCCACGAGTGCCAAACAAACTGGTAGCTAATGCAGAATCAGCACTGACCAGACGAGTGACAGTAGCAATGGATCGGTTCAACTCGAAGATTTAAGGCAAGGCTTAAATAGTTATAAGCCTTGCTTAATAGTTATAAGTTACCTTAAGTTACAAGTTAAGTAAGTTACTTAACTTGTAACTTACTAAAAATATTTAAGGTTGTGCTTTGCTTATAACTCATACTCTACGAGTTATCCGGATTTTCGATCATTCGAAATGCTTTTGGTGCCAGTTAGTCCGGAAAACAAGGTTATGGTCTGTTCTAATCCGGAAAATGTTCACATTTTAAGCTTTGACACATCATATGTGCTTAGGTGCGATGATTTTATTTTACAAACGCACTTCTTTGTAAATTGGCGCTGATCAGAATTTGGCAAAAATTTCGACAAAGGGATGAAGTAACTTAATGTTTTATTCGTTTTACGCGACAGTTTGATCTTAAAAAGTAATATAGGGATTCAGGGAAATGTTGGTTCATAGACCTTAAGAGTTACAGGTGCTGATTCGTTTTTGTCATTAGTACTAAGTTGCTGATTTATCATGTCGTAATAGTTAGAAGTCCCCCACGATCATAGGGTCCCTGATGGGGATTCTCAAGTGTTTATGATACATAATAAATGATTATTGCAGTTTTGTGATGGACAAAGGGGCCTGCAAAAAATGCATTTCGAAGAAACCTCGAACCTGTGAAACAGCCTCCACATTCTGCCATAGTCATCAGGGGTCCTCCAAATTATTGTGGATTTAAGATAATCGGACCGTGAGTACGCCTCAGGAGATGCGTTATGAGAAAAAATAAAAGCTTGAGAAATATTTTTCATGATAGACAAATGGTTGAATGTAATAATGTGAAAGAAAGTTAAGAGTGCTTGAAAAGTTTTAAAAGAAAATTGATTAATGTTAAAAAAAAAAAAGTTAATCAATCTCCTCTGTATTAGAAAGCGTATTTACTCTGCTCCTTATAACATTTGCATGCATTGAAAATTTAACCCCCTTGCAGTTGGACAGTCCCAGGATTACATGTTAAATGGACGAGATATCTCGTCAAGAACTGGAAGGTGGTTTTTGCTTTTCTTTGCTGCGCGGAAGATTGCTTTAGAGAATGTAGTGTAACAGCTAGTATTTTTAATTTTTGCAGCGTTTTATAATTTTTGATTTATTCAACTTTACTGTATGCAATTAAACTGAAACGTTGTTTTGAGATGTGAATGACCGTTATTGCTGTTTATGTATATAGACCTAGTATATAATTGACTACAAGTCAATCTTCTTAATTGCTTTTCAAACACGAAAAAGAGTTCCATATAACTCTACACA
Organism: Uloborus diversus; assembly: GCF_026930045.1. Classification (NCBI taxonomy): domain Eukaryota; kingdom Metazoa; phylum Arthropoda; class Arachnida; order Araneae; family Uloboridae; genus Uloborus; species Uloborus diversus. The sequence goes on along the minus strand of NC_072736.1, from coordinate 170,011,365 downwards.
TTCATTAAACACACACCATTTATTCCAAGCGTTTGACATAAGGTGAGTTGGGGGAAGTGCAGCCCTTAAATTGTACAGTTCGACTTTATAAAAGCCTAGACATTACAAGACTTGATATAATTTTTTTAATTTTTATTTCGTATGTTACCTGTTTTAGTGTGTTTTCCGAGACATGAGCCTATTAAAATCATTGCAGGTAAAAAAGTTGAAAAAAAACATTATAAACTATTGTGCTCTAGGGCCGCACTTTCTCAATAAAAGTGGGGCAAGAGCATCACCTATCTGAATTTTTTTTAAAAAACCGTTTGAGAAAATAAGGGGCAAGTGCAATCAATAGAGTATTTTTTCCTGATTAAAAACGATTTTTTTTATTTTAATTTTCACCTATTCATTGGGAAGTTATTACATTTTTCGTAACGAAACCTGTCAATGTAAAATGAAAAACGTTCAAGGAACAATGGATTATTAAACAAAATTATGAAGTTTTTATTTCAAATTAAATAAGGAACATGAAAGATAACTTTTATTGTGCTAATAATCTTAAAAAAACAAAAACAAAACTTTCATACCAAGGAATAATCTTCAAAACTTGAATATCAACGAACTTTTAAAAATTAACTTAATAATACAAAAGGTAACTGTACAACTGACAAAAGGTAACATGTCTTTGGTGAACTTGAACATATTTTTTTGTATAAGTACACTTAGTATAGTAATTAACAATAAATAAGTATAGTAATTAACAATTTAGTTTATATTATATTCTGAAAACGTTACTTGGAATATCAAATTTCCTCTACGATCTGAAGAGGGATTTGGAAGGATTGATGCAATGTCGTCGTCTTGGATCTCGCTAACGTCGTCTCTTGAAGGATAACTAAGCACAGTGCTATTGTTTCCAGCCGCTTTTAACTTTAAAAATTTAATTTCAGAGAAATTATCATCATTTATATTAGAAATTTGTCCTACAAAATGTTTAGTCATCTTTTTTGTAGAAAATCTCACAAGAACCCAGTCGCCTACTTTTCTCTCCGTTGGATGCCTTCCCCACTGAATGATATCTTCTTGCTGTTTTTGCTCTGTGGTAGTCATTTCTTCGACTGTCATTTCCTCATGTAAATCTTCCCTTAAACTCATATTTCCATTATCTTCACTTTCTTCCTCCTCGAATAATTTCGGAAGAATTACAAATTAATTACATTGCTTCATTAAATCGTTGCGAACAAATTATATCTGTCATAAAATAACATTGCCTGATTAATGGGAAAGTGCAGCCCCAAAAAATGCGAGGCTGCACTTGCCCCTTTTTTTCGGGCCGCACTTTCCCAGTCGTATAATTTTCTGTGGCAAGTGCAGCCCTAAAATTAATTGAATTGAAAGTAAAAAATAATGAATCTCAGCTTTAAAAATACGAAAAGCACACATGAAATAGTTGTACTTACGTTTTGGAAGCACGAAAAAGTGAGAACAACAACAGAAGAAACGATGATTTCTCGAACCGTAACAACATGGCACTGTAAAGTGGGAATGAGAAAAGTTAGGAATCCAAGGAGGGAGTAGAGTTACCATTAATGCAAAGTAATAACGTTTACCAAGCTACCCAGATGACAGCAGTCTTACAAATATTCCCGGTTTCTGATTATTAACATAAGCCGCACTTGCCCCAAGACCGCACTTACCCCAACTGACCTTACATGAAATATACTGACAGCCCGGTTTTCACATCCCAGGATTTCAGTTTGTCCTTGTCATGGACTCATCGGTCTGGAATAGTGAATGTAGCTAAAACACGTTAAACACACCAACAAAATTCTAGAGTTATAGTACGATTTAACTCGTCAGTTATGGAACAAGCTTGGATAAGATGAAGAAAATCACCTCCCTCCCAAACTACGGCGGTAACTTACTGCTTATTAAACAAATCATTTATTTTATCAGAAAAAGTGATACCTATGGGAAGAAAAGGATTCCGAATGATGTCCAATCCCACGTAGCACACTTCGTTTCATGAACGTTTTAAAATGGTTGTGAAAACCTTTTAAAAACGTTTTTCTGAAACGTTCTTGAAACGTTTCAAAAACAGACGTTTTTAAACGTTGCATGTGCTGCCTGCGATTAGACGGCAGAAAGAATTTGAATTTTATCTCTTTCCATTTTGTAATGGGGGAATAATTTCAAGTTTTCTTTACAACTTTGTATTTCTTTTCAAGGTAGTATGCACACACTGCACACAGATACACGAAAACTTTGTACATGCGTATGTACAACACGTATTAAACAAATGTTTTTTTCGACTTGGCTTGTCTAGATTTATATGGAACTCCTTTTCTTTTTTGAAAAGCAATTAAGAGGATTGACTTGTAGTACTACAAAAGCATGTCTTTTTGTCATCGTTGTACCATTCCTCTTGATGGCTGGATCCAACTAGGTTTTAAAAATTTCTGCATTCTTTGGCATTTGGGCGAAATTCAAATGGTTATGAATAATAGTCTTATTTTTAGAAAAATGATAAACATAATGAGTGGAATTTAAAATCGAATGGTTATTTATTTTAAAGATAAATATTGCCTCAAATAGTAACACTGTTAATGTGGTTTAGATTATAAACACAAATTAGATACCGTAAACGCGGGCTACTTTAGCCCACAATTTGAAACTTTTCTCGTTTTTACTTCCTTTTGCAAAAAAGGAAGTATTGTATTCGCGAAAAAGAAAATTTACTCAAAATTCGGCCTTCATTTCCATTTTGCTCGCCCCCGAATGAATATTGAGTTTTTTTTCAACCCAACCACACGCGGATAAGTGCCTAAGAACGTATAAAAAAACCCGAAGTATCCATTTTGACATTCCCCGAATCAATTACAACGACTTTTCTCGTGACGTCCGTACGTATGTATGTGCTGATATGCGTATGTATGTCGCATAACTCAAGAACGGTATGTCCTAGAAAGTTGAAATTTGGTACCTAGACTCCTAGTGGGTACTAGTTGTGAGCCTCCCCTTTTGGTTGCTTCCGGTGCATAGACTAATAATAAGAGTAGACCGAGCTATGGCAACCCTTTTGCTGCTCATAAACCAAACCATGTGACTGGTGGATATCCTAGCAACAGCGGGCGTTAATCGTAGCAGACGATCAACGCCAGCGCGAAATAAAATAAATAGAATTAATGGAACACGGAAGAATGATCTTTTATGGAGTCCGATTTGTAAATTTGTTATTCTAAGTTGTAAATATTTTGTTAATATAGTGAGTTTTTCGTTTAGATAGTATTGTGCATTTTCTTTAGTCAATTTCAATAACTCTCTAAGCAATTAAAGATGCAAGCGACCAAGAGGAATCAGCAAACGGTAAGATTTTTACCTACAGTTTCAATTTAAGATACCGATTAGTACATTTTTGCGTTAACGCAAAACGTTTACGCCATTTCGTTCACGCCAACGCTGACAGCTCCAAATGAAATAAAAGTTACCGAAAACTGATCAAAAACTATTACTAATGTCAAAATAATGCATAACTAAAAGAAAAACAGTTCAATCTCTGCACCTGGAAGTTTTTTTTAAATGAAAACACATAGTCTTAAAATACATGTCGAGTGCCAAACTATAGATAATGCTGCCATCTAGCAACCATGCTGCCAAAGTCTTCGCCAAGCCCTTCCACTAGTCACATGATACATCTATGAACCAATTTTCTTTATCAGCAAGAAAGAGAAAGCTCGGTCTACTCTTATTATTAGTCTATGTTCCGGTGTTTCTAAAGGGGCCACTGGTGGTGATATTTAGAGAGTAAACTATTGAATCACATTAAAATTACCAATATTGGGAAAATGACATTAAAATTGGAGTTAAAGGAAGTCATGTGATGCACACATCAGCTCAATTCTCAAAAATGCTAAACAATTCATATTTCCAAGCTGTGGAAAATTGTTTTACGCATCTAAAGTTCTCTTAATTTCATAGACTAATAATAAGAGTAGACCGAGCTTTCTCATTCTTGCTGATAAAGAAAATTGGTTCATAGATGTATCATGTGACTAGTGGAAGGGCTTGGCGAAGACTTTGGCAGCATGGTTGCTAGATGGCAGCATTATCTATAGTTTGGCACTCGACATGTATTTTAAGACTATGTGTTTTCATTTAAAAAAAAAACTTCCAGGTGCAGAGATTGAACTGTTTTTCTTTTAGTTATGCATTATTTTGACATTAGTAACAGTTTTTGATCAGTTTTCGGTAACTTTTATTTCATTTGGAGCTGTCAGCGTTGGCGTGAACGAAATGGCGTAAACGTTTTGCGTTAACGCAAAAATGTACTAATCGGTATCTTAAATTGAAACTGTAGGTAAAAATCTTACCGTTTGCTGATTCTTCTTGGTCGCTTGCATCTTTTATTGCTTAGAGAGTTATTGAAATTGACTAAAGAAAATGCACAATACTATCTAAACGAAAAACTCACTATATTAACAAAATATTTACAACTTAGAATAACAAATTTACAAATCGGACTCCATAAAAGATCATTCTTCCGTGTTCCATCAATTCTATTTATTTTATTTCGCGCTGGCGTTGATCGTCTGCTACGATTAACGCCCGCTGTTGCTAGGATATCCACCAGTCACATGGTTTGGTTTATGAGCAGCAAAAGGGTTGCCATAGCTCGGTCTACTCTTATTATTAGTCTATGCTTAATTTAATTTTTGAACAATGATCATTTAAATTTCCAATTGTTTTTACTCTTTGTTATTGTTTTTATTTGAGCCAATGTTACCCTTGCGTTTTTTTTACTTTGGCCAAAAGTGGTTTTCCCTATTTAAAATCGTTGTAGAACTAACTAGCTTCAAAGAATGACATATATTTATACGAAAAACTATTTATTTTAAAGAAAAATAAATTTTAAAAGAAGTTTGAGTCGCACATTTTTTTTAAAGAAAATTATTTTTATTATTATTTTTTAAATTTATGTGTACATCTAGTTATTTTTTCGGAAACGTCCGACAGAAAACATTCAATTTTTCATTAGTTTTAGAGGTTGAATAATTTTACCAACCGAACACTATTCGTGAAACAAAGGATCCTAAATAGCCATCCTTTTCCGAAACTTGCTGATGTGTGCCATTCTCTCAACGTTAGCTCCATCTTCTCTCAAATCAACAGTTATCCCTGAAAACATGAGCCCATTTATTCTACAATAACAAAATTCCATTAATTTTCCAACAAATTTTAACACAATTTGTAAGAAGTAGATACAACTAAGTCAACTTTTTCTAAACCTGCTTTAACTTTCAGTTCCTCTTTATTTTTCACTAGTGGTACCCGCACGGCTTCGCCCGTAATAGCAAATTAAAAGGTCTTTTGATTCGCCTGTATATTTACAAATGATGTGTAGTGAATTTTCTCGCCAATTGGCTTGTGCCCACGTTACGGTTCCATGTTATGATAATTTCGTATCTCGCCAATTGGCTTGTGCCCATGTTACGGTTCCACGTTATGATAATTTCGTAATTTATTCGTCCATCTTATGATATTTTTTTCTTAAAATTGGAATAGAAAAAGAACAAAATCGAATTTTCGAAAAATCGCTTCGAGGTGCACACCCCCATGCTACATACTAACTTTGTGCCAAATTTCATGAAAATCGGCCGAACGGTCTAGGCGCTTTGCGCGTCACAGACATCCTACAGACATCCTACAGATATCCTACAGACATCCAGACATCCTCCGGACAGAGAGACTTTCAGCTTTATTATTAGTAAAGATAATAAAAGCCATGTAACTAAGCCCTGATGAATTGAGTCTGCAATCGCTCACTTTATCCGTTGCAGGGAATTCCAGGTTTTTTCTTGGGTGGTTTTTCCTGTTCGGAGTCTTACTTTTAGCTATTCTTTACTTTTCCAATTCTCACTGACGGATTTTGTTCAACTTTTTATGCTGGATCAAAGTAGGTCGTAATATTTAGGTTAGGAGATATGCTATTATTGCCACATTTTTAAATAAAAACCTAAACAGAAATGAGAAGTGCAACTATTATACTACGGCAAAAAGTATTAAATAGGTGCTTAACTAACTCTTAGCTGATGTATAACTGCTTCTACATGGAACAATTGAGGAGGTTTTGAAAATACATGTTAGCACAAAGAATGCAGAACCACTGGTGTTGCTTCTTGAACAGAGCAATGGAACTGCTTGGTATACATTACTGAGTTCTTGAGGATGCTCCCAAGCGGACTCTGTCAAAATATGTTTAAAAATTGCTTCCTGATCTTTGACAGAGAACGTTGTCTTTTTCTCAATTTAGACCAAAGAAGGACGCTAGAGCCATATTAGCCCGTGTTTACGTTAAGTTATCCTTACTAATAATAAAGCTTGAAGTCTGTCTGGATATCTGAATCTCTGTGACGTGCACAGCGTCTAGACCGTTCGGCCGATTTTCATGAAACTTGGCACAAAAATAGTTTGAAGCATGCTGGTGTGCACCTCAAAAGGAGATTTTCCAAAAATTCGATTTTGTTCTTTTACTATTCCAATTTTAAGAACATTTTACCGAGCAGATTATCACAACGTGCAAGAGTAAATTACGAAATTATCATAACGTGGAACCGTAATATTGGCGAGCAAATGAACACATCGAGAAAGTTCGTCATTCATTATTTGTAAATATACAGGCGAACCAAATGACCTTTCAATTTTCAACTACGGGCAAAGCCGTGCGGGTGCCACTTGTTTAAACATAAAATGAATGATGTCAACCAACAGGAAACTACTTGTCAAAGAGAATTGATTTTTGATAATGGCTGTATATTGTTTATACTGTGAAAGTTGCTTCGTGAATTTTAAGACAGACTGACGTTTAGTGCAAATGATGCCATCTTTGTTTATTACTTCTTTCTGTTTAATCGCATCTTCAGTTTCGTGCTCAAATTTTTTGGATATCCACTGTTCATCCATTACAATATTTTTATCTGTCAATTTATTCATTGCAGTCTAAATACTTGCACAGTTGAAATAAGTTTTTTTTCCAGGCATTTTACATCAAGTTGTTGAATATATGTTAAATCTTAAAGTAAATTATTAGCTGAGTTTACATTATTATATCTAGAGAGTTCATTTTCACATGCATGCCAAATTATACCGTGACAATTACAATCTCAACAATGCAAATTACAATCGTATAAACTACAGTTGGAGCCGTTTCATCATACACTTTAGTCATTCTAGAGTATTCTAGTATTCATTACCTGATTTTTCACTTTCAGCAATCAAAAAACAAGTATAGAACGTTGTTCAACCAATGTGGAATTTTCAGTAAGTAACTTACTGAAAATACCATGCCTTGCCTTCAATCTTCGAGTTGAACCTAACCATTGCTTCGGTCACTCGTCTGGTCAGCGCTAATTCTATATTAGCTACCAGTTTGTTTGTCACTCTTGGCTTCCTTAATAGGTTTTCCACCTCCATCTCAGTCGCTTCTTATGCCGGGCTGATGAGTGCTAATAAGCACGAAACTTTAGTCCTCGGCTGGAATGACTGAGCTGGCGATATATTTCAATGTGGAAATATCAAGAAGATCCGACACAATTTACCTAATTTTGAGGTTATAAACAGAGCAATGAATTATCAAATCAGCTGAATAGAGCTCATCCCAGTGATGCCAACTTAAGATCCCCAAATGTATCAAACTTGTACTACCAACAGTATTTTCCCCACTCCAATTTGTCTCTTAATTATTCAATGATCCTCGTAAATTCTGTTAAGGCACAAAACTTGCTGCATCTAATTTATAAAACCATCTATTTTTATTCTTTGGTGAAGTAAAGAAGTCTATGGTATATTCCATAAATACGTCTTTGTTGTTGGTCGCCACGCGATTAGTTTATTATATGAATAGTGAATACTTACTTTAACTTTCCTTTAAAGTTACCAATATTGTTTAGAATGCAGATGAATATCTAACGCAAAAAATAATGGTTATATAGTATTAAAAATAACAAACATTTACAATTTTTTCAGAATTAATTTTATTTTTCACCTCTATTAAAATAAAAATGTCTAACTACTTCTTACCCTTTTGATGGGTAAAATAAATCTATTACTATAATAATAACAATAAGTATTGAATTATAACGAATAAATATGTATAAATATGAAACTATTAATAATAAATGTATAAATAAATATTTGTTATCAGTCATTACGCAACTAGTGAGTTAGTGTCTTATATTTTTTTCATTTCCATTTTCTTTTTAAGTTACTGTTATTTTGAACAAAAAACGCGAATTATTTACAAAAAGGAAAGTAAAATAAATGAATAAAAATTATAAGTTTAAAGTGACAAAAGTGTCGGAAGCACTCGCGGCTGTTCTCCGAAGTATAAGATGAATTGCATCTTTTAAAGTTATACGAAGTGTTAAAAAGTACTTCTTTTTTTCATAAAACTTTTATTTAGGAGGATTCTTTCTTTTCCTAAATTTTCACGCGCAATTAAATCTTAAAATTTGAGAAGGGAATTGTTTCAGCAAAAAAGAGAAAGAGATAATGATGAGCATTGTTTTTTACCGAAAAGAAAAGAATTCGAATAATTGTATTTAACTCGCCCCAAATGTTTTAAACGTGTGGGTTTAATGAAGGGCTGTTTTTTTTTTTCGAAGTCCAATAAAACCGTTTAATCCTCTGGGGAATAAAAGGGAAAATGTCCCTTATTTAATGCCTTATTCGTTTTAATTGAACTTAGAGTATTTTGTTATTGGTATCTCATTTCAGCTTAATGTTTATTTATAATGATTAACAATTGAAAATATACTGTGTTATTATGGTGCTTACATTTTTTAGTTTGCGAGATAAAACTCGAAAGCGCTTTAAAAAAAGTCGTTTTCTTTTAGGTTTTTGTATTGCACTTATTTTTTTTTAAAGATAAATATTTTACTAAAAATTTTGAATTTTGATTTGACGAATCTGAGCCAGGGATTTTCTATTCCAATTTGTAATTATACGTAGAGCATCCTCAGAAATTGTTTTAGTTACTCACTTTTCGCAGATGGAAATGCACACTCACGCTAAAGCACACGTATATCACGCGACTTTAGAACGTTTAGAACTAAAACGATGAGAATAAAGAACAATTACACTTCATTTTTTGAACATAGAAAGAGAAAAAGATCTAATATAAATAAGATAAGATTAAAACTGCTGTTTTTAATTTTAAACAGTGGCTTCCTCCCACACAACTCCGGGCAGAAAATAACTAGAAATTTTTAGATTTATTCACTGGTTAACTGTGTTCATTAGCTGGTTTGCTGCACCAATTTCCAGTTAAAACCCCTCATATGTTATAAATCGATGACTAATTCTAATCATAATTATCCTTCGACATGAAATCAAGTTAAAAAAAAAATAATTTGAATTTTATCATCTTGAATTCAAATTTTGTTTTTCGCAATCACGAGTGTGTGTGCATATGTAAGCGTGTGTGTTTGTGTGTGGAGGGTATGTGTGCGTGTGTAGGCATGTGTGTTTGTGTCTGTGTGCAGGCATGAGTGTGTGGGTAGTTGTGTGTATGTGTGTGTGGGGGTATGTGTGTGTGTGTAGGCATATGTGTTTGTGTCTGTGTGCAGGCATGAGTGTGTGGGTAGTTGTGTGTATGTGAGTGTGTGTTTGTGTGTCTATGTGTTTGTGTATGTGTGTTGGTGTATATATGTATATGTGTGTAGGTGCGTGTATGTATGCGTGTAAGTGTAGGACATGGATGCAACCAGGAGATGGCTTTCACTAGAGGTGCAGCATCGTGAGGACCCGGTCGACGGTGATGCTGTGGAGGGTGGCGGTGGGAAAAATGATGGGACATCAAAAACAGTCAAATGAAAGCAATAAGCAATCGTGATTGCTCAATAAAACAAAATGATAATTGATAAGCAAAGAGCTTGTCTTTTATTTTTTCATCTGTTGTTCACGTTGAGGCCTCTCTCTATAATCATTTATATATACTTTATTGAGTAGTGTTGTTATTGTTTCATGCTTTATGCAGTCACTGCTCAACAATAATTTAACTAATAAAGAAATTAACAGCATTTATTAGTCAATGTTACATCACATATCTACGCACTACGAGGGTTCGAGAGAGACTGTTTTACAATATGGACGCGAGCGCGGAACAAAAATGAACTAATAAGTTTTGGTTTGGATTTAAAAGTTCGCGTTATAGTTTAGAGTCTCGGTTTGCGTTTAGCAAGTTCTTTTTCAGTTCACTTAAGAGATCACAATTGAAACGATATTTCTAATAGCATAAACCTTCTCCATGATTTGCTTTTAGCTTCATGCACTAAATGTGACAACTTTAGCTATCTTATTTTCTTCTGTAATGGACAGTCAACAAAATATGTCACGCAATGGAGAGGGGTCGGGAGTTCATGAAATAGAGATAGTGTGTGACAAGGGGGAGGGGGGAGGGTGCAACAAGAAAGTGACATCAGGCCCTTTTTAGCCTACTTTCCCAGAATAAGCCAAAGAAAGAAAGGAAAAAAAATATATTAATTTGAATTTTTGGCATCTTGAATTCAAATTATGTTTTTCGCAATCACGAGCGTGTGTGTGTATGAATGCGCGTGTGTGTTTGTGTAGGCGCATGTGTTTGGGTGTGTGTATGTATGCATGTGTGTGCGTGTTGTGTATGCAGTGCTGTGTGTACGCGCGTGTGTGTAGGCATTCGTGTGTGTGTGTGTATGTATGCATATGTGTTTGTGTCTGTGTGCAGGCATGAGTGTATGTATGTGTGTTTGTAGGAGTGTGTGTTTGTGTCTGTGCGCAGGCATAAGTGTGTGTATGTGTGTGTATCCGTGTGTGTGTGTGTGTATGCGTGTGTGTGTGGGATATGGACGCAACCTTGAGACGACTTTCGCTATAGGAGCGTGGGGGTGTGTATGTATGCATGTTGTGTACGCAGTGCTGTGTGTGTAGGCGTTCGCGCGTGTGTGTATGTAGGCATATGTGTTTGTCTCTGTGTGGAGGCATGAGTGTGTGTATGTGTGTGTGTAGGAGTGTGTTTGTGTCTGTGCGCAGGCATGAGTGTGTGTATGCGTGTGTGTGTAGGATATGGACGCAACCTGGAGACGGTTTTCGCAAGAGGAGCAGCATTGTGAGGCCGGTCGACGCGACGCGGCGGTGGTGCTGGCAGAGGGTGCTGGTGGGAAAATAAAATGATAGGATGCCAAAAACAGTCAAGTGAGAACAATAAGCAATCGTGATTGCTCAAAAAGGAAGATGGTTTAACGCATCCTAAAAACATTGCTAACGAGCTGATGTGTGCATCACATGACTTCCTTTTACGCCAATAGGAGCCAAAATAAAATCAAGATTTAAAAAAAAGGAGAAAAAAAAACCGCCAAATTTGTCGCCAAGTTGACGAAAAAAACTTGGCGATACATCGCCAAATCATACCACCACTTGAGTTTGCATTGAAATTAAGAATGATTTCTTCCCAAAAATGGACGAAAGACCCCTTTAGAAACACCCGAATGCAACCAAAAAGGGAGGTGCACAATTAGACCTTACTAGGAGTCTACGTACCAAATTTCAACCTTCTAGGACTTACCTTTCGTGGGTTATGCGACATACATACGCACATACATACGTTCATACAGACGTCACGGGAAAATTCGTTGTAATTAACTCGGGAAACGTCAAATGGGTATTTCGGGGGTCTATACATTCTTAGGCACTTATCCACGTGGGTTGGAAAAAAAACTCAACATTCATTCACGGGTGAGCAAAATGGAAACTAAGACCGATTTTTGAGTGAAATTTCTTTCACGAAAACAATACTTCCATTTTTGTAAAAGGAAGTAAAAAGGGGGTAGGGTAATAAATAAGTAATTAAATAAATATCGAACGAATAAAAATTGGAAAGTAGGGTATTGAGACGGGGAAAATGTGTCCGTCGGTCTGTCTGTCTGTTCAACACACTTTTGAGTATTATCAACAAGCAGTTTGTTATCGGCAGGTAAAAGTGAAGCAAATGTTATTACAAAAGAGTTTTTTCAAAAAAATGTCTGATCTTGTTTTACATTATATTTCATTTCTTCTTGGTTCATTGTGGTGTGCAAGCATACATTTGTTATTAATTGTTCTAGAAAGATTAACTAGCATAGGCTTTCATCGGTCAACTTACAGGATAAGTTGACTGATTCAAAAAGGAGGATGTCACTGAGTACTGAAATTTGTTCCAAGAATTTGATAGCCCTAGAAAACATAGTGTATTCGTAACATGGACAATTCAATCAAGTTGAACATCACATTTCAGTTCAATAGGTTCCATAGGCAGTTCTTTGATACTGGTAGACGATAAATTTAATCTTTACTAATAATAAAGCAGAAAGTCTCTCTGTCCGGAGGATGTCTGGATGTCTGTAGGATGTGTGTGACGCGCATAGCGCCTAAACCGTTCGGCCGATTTTCATGAAATTTGGCACAAAGTTAGAATGTAGCATGGGGGTGTGCACCTCGAAGCGATTTTTCGAAAATTCGATGTGGTTCTTTTTTTATTCCAATTTTAAGAAAAAAAAAATATCATAAATTACGAAATTATCATAACGTGGAACCGTAACATGGGCACAAGCCAATTGGCGAGATACGAAATTATCATGACGTGAAACTGTAACGTCGGTGCGAGCCAATTAGCGAGAAAATTCACCATACATTATTTGTAAATATACAAGCGAACCAAAAGACCTTTAATTTTTCTATTACGGGCGAAGCCGTGCGGGTGCCACTAGTAGTAATATAAAGCTGAACAAGAAAAAACAAAATATCTAATGGTTTTTTCTCTACTCTTGGGGAGTAACCCCTTGATGAGGCCCCGGGCAATTTGGGATTTTTTCAAATTTTCGTTCTTGTTCAATTTTATAATATATATATATATATATATATATATATATATATATATATATATATATATATATATTATTATTACTATTTTAAAACTATTTTTTTAAATGTGAAAACAGTAAGTTTAGGCCCTGAATGAAACCCAATATCTATATTTTTTCAGGCAGAAAAATAACTTCGCTCGAACGCGAAGGAAAATCACTGAAAGAAACCTCTTTTCAAAAACGAAACAGAGATATAAAATATAAGGCTACCGGCACTTGACTGAGGCAAAAAAGAAACAACACCTTATCAAAATATGAATCGTTTGCCGTCATAAAATATTACAGGAAAAATCTTTTCATTCAATTTGAGTCTGATAACAAGACTATTTATAACATCTCTACTATTGAACGAAAACAAACATAGCGATTTTCTTAAACTCTGGAGTTGAGGCATTTTATTTGTAAAAATGAAATGCTTTTGTGGGAGGCCCTGCAGTTGACACATTTGACATTATTTTACGATAAATAGGAAAATAGTTTGACAAGAGTATATACAACTCCTTTTGTGCTTCGTCTTTGAAAATAGAAATCTCCAAAGTGTCAGTTAGAACTTTTTCGCGAGTCGGGTTGTTTAGAGCTGCGAAAATGTCAAGATGTTATTCTTTCGAAGCAGCAAAATTGATATATCTAAAGTAGCTAGAAAAGTTATAAACTGAAATATATTATCGGTGGCAATTTTGATGCTTTAAATTTTGCATCTTCTTTTTCGTCCTTGTAAATGACCAAAGTTACAGATTGATCTACAATTTAGTGGAAAAAATCATTTCCAATCGTTAAAGTGGACGCTTTAAAAGCTGTATGATTAGGGTGCGTCTTATTTTTAAAGGTGTTGTTTTTTCATGAGGCACCCTCTCATTGTGTTCCTTTGGATGAAAAAAACATTCTCATATCCGAAAAATAAAAATTGAATAATATTTAGAGGGTGCTACCACAGCTGCAAAATTTGTCAACTCTCTCTTTTTTCATTTTTTTTTTAAATTTATTTATTTAGTCTGGATAATTAGTAGCAATCAGTAAAAAGCTTGTATTGTCACATGGAAGTAACAAAGAGAAAAATTACAATATTGCTGAATGTATAAGACCGAAAGTGAAAACCTGTGATATGAATGACCGAACCTTTGGATGCTTTTTTGACATTATTACAAAAAAATGACAACCATGAAATGCTTATTATTTTCTTGTATATATAAGAATAGATATTTGTGTTATGTTAAACCCAACCAACCTAATTTCATGTTGATTAAAAATATGACAAGATGTATTGGGGAGTTGATTTTTACACCATTTTTTTCACAATGAATGTAATTTTTAATCACTGGTAGCACCCCTTAAATTATGTTCAAATTCTATGAAACTTTTATGTGTGTATTTTTTCATCAAAAGGAAGCAATTAAAGGGGTGCCCCATAAGAAATTCAAAACTTTTTTAAAAAGTGCATTATAAGACACACCCTATTCTGCATACGATACAGTAGTAGCCTGAAAACTATCATTTATGGATACGTTTGTCTGGTACAAAGTTCTCATTATATTTTATGTATCATACAGTAGGGTGTGTCTTATAATGCACTTTTTAAAAAAGTTTTGAATTTCTTATGGGGCACCCCTTTAATTGCTTCCTTTTGATGAAAAAATACACACATACAAGTTTCATAGAATTTGAACATAATTTAGGAGGTGCTACCAGTGATTAAAAATTACATTCATTGTGAAAAAAATGGTGTAAAAATCAACTCCCCAATACATCTTGTCATATTTTTAATCAACATGAAATTAGGTTGGTTGGGTTTAACATAACACAAATACCTATTCTTATATATACAAGAAAATAATAAGCATTTCATGGTTGTCATTTTTTTGTAATAATGTCAAAAAAGCATCCAAAGGTTCGGTCATTCATATCACAGGTTTACACTTTCGGTCTTATACATTCAGCAATATTGTAATTTTTCTCTTTGTTACTTCCATGTGACAATACAAGCTTTTTACTGATTGCTACTAATTATCCAGACTAAATAAATAAATTTAATAAAAAATAAAAAAAGAGAGAGTTGACTAATTTTGCAGCTGTGGTAGCACCCTCTAAATATTATTCAATTTTTATTTTTCGGATATGAGAATGTTTTTTTCATCCAAAGGAACACAATGAGAGGGTGCCTCATGAAAAAACAACACCTTTAAAAATAAGACGCACCCTAATGCAGAATCGTAATCCACATTGGGTCACAACGTAATACAGTAAAACCTGTAAAGTTGACCACCTTTGTAGGTTGACCTTTGTAGGTAGGTAGTTACAGAGGTTTTGCTTCATTATATAAGATAGGACTAAATCCGTTCCTGACAAAAGTGGTCAACTTAGACAAGTGGTCAACCTACAAAGGTGGTCAACTTTACAGGTTTTACTGTATTACGTTAATGTGACCCACCCCAGGGGTCACATTAACGTTGGTCCCAGAAAATGCGCCAAACTTCAATAAGGAGTTATTTTGTTGAAAAGTAGATTACCATGGTTACAAATGTTCAAGAAAAAATTAAATGAAGAGTTTGAGTAACTTTTGACTTATGAATTTTTAGGAATTGTTAATATCAAGTAAGTTGTTTTTCATTAGTAATGACGCATTTTTTTTTTTGGTCGATTCACTGAAATTTTAAATTTGTATGATACTTTTCGAGTCATTCTGGTAAATAATCTCTAAATATACTTAAACAACATTTTTTTCTTATTGTTTTAAAGTAATGTTAAACAATGAAAGTGCGTTTAAAGTATTCCAATTAGTTAAAAATGAATGCATGGGACAAGAAATGACAAAAAAAAAAAGTTTTCATTACAACCCTCTATAAGTTGACCACCTAAGTGCTGCACCACAAGTGGTCAACTTACACAGGTTTTACTGTACTAAGATTTTTTTTTTTAAATTCTTTATTTCTTAAACGTAGTTCTATTTTAGAAACCCTTTATAGTTATTTTCTTGTGCTATAACAGCGTGAGTCATAATTTTTTATGCTCAAGACGAACGTTTTTACGTTATCTTGTTATAGTCTGTGGCCTTGACACGCCCATTCTCGTTACAAAAAACTTTCCACTCTACATCCTTTTCCCCCTAATGGATGCCGTGGTTACGGAAATATGAACCTTTTCCCCACATTCCTTCTGTAAGAGTTGCTGAAGCATCGTGCGGAAACCCCTCACCACTCTAAACCTTATGAGACCGTATATAGCTCTCTGGACATCCAGGGGTAAAAGCATTTAAACCATCAATTGTCACCAATCAAAATCATATATTGTGTCCAACAGAAGTTGGCGAGAGAAACAAGCAGGGGGGACAGAGACCCCTAGGACTTAATGACTTTTTGATCAATAATTTCGGTTTCATTAAATATTTTACATTTTATGCTTTGAAAAAAAAACTCAGTTTTACATCATCAAAGTCATGGAACTTGACTTTCAAACGGAGATTTTACGGAAAATTTTAGGAGAGAAAAAAACCCTCCCAAGCTTTGATTTTTTCACAGTAATTGAAACAATTTCAATGTTACATTTTTAAAAGCAAATTTTTGTCTAAAGTCAATGGAAAAATCAGCATGCCTAAAATAACAACGCTTCCTCTTTGATTTGAAACGCAAAGATACAGGAAAAAAACTTTACACAATAACTCTGCCCGATACTAGTTGGTATAGTTTAGTTAAAAAAATAGTCCAGTCGTGTTATGATCATCAATGAAACTTTCTGAGAATTTTACATAAAACGTAACTCAACAAAAGCTAGATCGCTGTATTTTCAGTAAGTTACCACCCTATAGCCAAGGCTAAGCCAGAAATACAAAGAAATACACCGCCAGCTCAGTCGTTCCAGCCGAGGACTGCAGTTTTGTGCTTATTAGCACTCATCTGCCCGGCAAAGGAAGTGACTGAGCTTTAGGTGGAAAACCTCTTAAGGAAGCCAAGAGTGCCAAACAAACTGGTAGCTATTATAAAATTAGCGCAGATCAGACAAGTGACCGAAGCAATGGTTCGGTTCAGCTAGAAGATTGAAGGGAAGGCATGGAAGCACGAAACTGCAGTCCTCGGCTGGAATGACTGAGCTGGAGGTGTATTTCATGTATTTCTGCCTTAGCCTGGCTATATGGCGGTAACTTACTGAACATACCATGTGCTTATTCTGTATTAGCTACCAGTTTGTTTGGCCCTCTTGACTTCCTCAAGAGGTTTTCCACCTCCAGCTCAGTCACTTCCTATGCCGGGCTGAAGAGTGCTAATAAGCACGAAACTGCAGTCCTCGGCTGGAATGACTGAGCTGGCGGTGTTTTCACGTTGATCGCTATAGTTGGGGCAAACCAAACCAGGCAAGCCTTGTGATGGTTACGCAAATGCTTTTCTCAGCACCATGACAATGCCAGGTTAAGTTTTTTCAATTATAGCTCATTTACATTTCTTACTAGTGGTAGTCATGATTTTTACAGGGATGCAGAGAGGGAGGAAAAATGACCCACTCTGACTCAGGAAATTTTAGATCAGTCGACTCCAACTCTTTTACCTCAAAATCTGCCCAACTCCGACTCTGATTCCGCAAGCACTGACCGAATTGAGGATTTTGGGGAAAATGACAGACTCCGATTCCGTCTCTTGAGTTTTAATACCTTTAACTCTAGACTCCTACTCCGACTCCTTTTTCCCTAAAATAAGCCGGACTCCGACTCCTGAGCCCTGCTTTTTTCTTCAGTAACGCATTGTTAATTTCATTAGCTCGGCATTCAAATTACCGGCCATGACGTTCTAACGTTTTACAACATTTTTCTGCTAGTTCTTCGATACCATTTATTTTGTTACGTTTTTTGTGATCGGTGATCTTTACATAGTATAAAATAAAGTCTCCAAAAAGCATCTGTTTGTGTGAACGCGCAAAATTCGAGAACTACCCGGCCGATTTCGCTGAAATTTTCACAGTATTATTCTTTTAACATCACAGAGATTCGTAGACCGGTTCGAAAAAAAAAATCGATGAGTAGTTTTTTTTTTATTCCAATTTAAACCCGATTTTCACATAAATTTCCGAATATGGGGGTTAAAAGTTACTTGCATATATTAATATTACATATCGTTGGGAAGGTAACAGTTTTCCGCGTTCTTCTCAATTTGTTTTAATGCTCTAACTTAATTACGGCGGGAGTCATTTGCGTTTTTATCTCGAATGTTTTTAGGCTTAGCTTAAATTTAGGCACTACTTTCTCCATTAAATATATCAATAAAAAGTGAAGGAATTGTCCCAGTTTCCTTTTTGACACCATTGGAAAAAGCGACATTTTTTACTCCAGATCTATCGCGACCTTTGGGCGAAAAACTAAACTTCTATCTCCAAAGGAAAAAGAAGTTACAATCCTTTTTAAACCAAGTCCGAAAAATCTCATCTTTGTTCAAATTGTTAACCATTTCATTTTCACGTTTCCATGGTTACGCTTTTTGAATCCATCTTTCTTATTTTCATTTCTTAACCTTTTTTCATTTTGTGTTTGCATGGTTATGCTTTTCAAATCGATCTTTCTGATTTTAATTTCTTAAAAGTATTTTAATATCTGTTATCATTGTTTTGAGGGGAAATTTTGCATGATGTTTGTTCTTTTATTTAAACCTGATTGTTGTCTATACGTCACTTGACACAGTTTTTATTTTCAAGATAGACCGGGAAAAGCCGGGCAACGCAACTAGTTTAGAACAATAAATAGAGACTGTGCGATGGTTCGAATTTCTACCACAATCGATAGTATGATATACAGTTATGTACATGATTTTTTTGTTGTTATCTTTATAAATTTATATGTGAATTCTTCATTAAACTGAACCCAACAAGCGTCTGTGGCATGTTCCCTAAATTCTAAAAACTACAATTTCAAAAATGACGAAAAAGTATTGCAATTTGAATTTATCGCAGACTCAAAATGGCTCAGACTATGTGGTATTCAAAATTTGAAACATTCAGATACTCATAAAATACTCAAATCAATACGTGATCAATTTTGAGGTATTGGTGCTCTTTTTTTAACATGAAATAATTTCAAAATTGAGTATTAACAGCGTTATGTACTCATTTTTGAGCGTGAAAAAGTTCAGCACACTATTTGAAAACACAAGTACTCATATTTGAAACAAAAGATTTCATGAAAATTTCAAAGCCTGAATGTACTCATTTTTGAAAATTTCATTTTTTTCAGTGTAACATCAAGCGCTGTATCTGCCTCAGTAGCTCATTTAAAGATCGACATCAGAGCACGAAAGTTTAAAACATTTTTTGTTTATTTGAACTTTGGAAAAGAAACGTTATCATCAAACTGGAAAGCAAAAATATTTCTCACTAAAACCCGCACATTCTAAAATTTTGAACAATAAAGAGAGACAGTGATATGGTTCAAATTTCTACCACAATCGATAATATGAAATGCAGTTCCGTACATGAATTTTTTTTTGTTATCTTTATAAAATTTTATGTGAATTCTTCATTAAACTGAACCCAAACAAGCGTCTGTGCTATGGCAAGTAACATCAAGCGCTGAATCTGCCTCAGTAACTCTTTTAGAGATCAACATCAGAGCACGAAAGTGTAACACATTTTTTGTTTATTTGAACTTTGGAAAAGAAACGTTATCATCAAACTGGAAAGCAAAAATATTTCTCCCTAAAACCCGCACATTCTAAAATTTTGAACAATAAAGAGAGACAGTGATATGGTTCAAATTTCTACCACAATCGATAATATGAAATGCAGTTCCGTACATGAATTTTTTTTTGTTATCTTTATAAAATTTTATGTGAATTCTTCATTAAACTGAACCCAAACAAGCGTCTGTGTTATGGCAAGTAACATCAAGCGCTGAATCTGCCTCAGTAACTCTTTTAGAGATCAACATCAGAGCACGAAAGTGTAACACATTTTTTGTTTATTTGAACTTTGGAAAAGAAACGTTATCATCAAACTGGAAAGCAAAAATATTTCTCACTAAAACCCGCACATTCTAAAATTTTGAACAATAAAGAGAGACAGTGATATGGTTCAAATTTCTACCACAATCGATAATATGAAATGCAGTTCCGTACATGAATTTTTTTTTGTTATCTTGATAAAATTTTATGTGAATTCTTCATTAAACTGAACCCAAACAAGCGTCTGTGCTATGGCAAGTAACATCAAGCGCTGAATCTGCCTCAGTAACTCTTTTAGAGATCAACATCAGAGCACGAAAGTGTAACACATTTTTTGTTTATTTGAACTTTGGAAAAGAAACGTTATCATCAAACTGGAAAGCAAAAATATTTCTCACTAAAACCCGCACATTCTAAAATTTTGAACAATAAAGAGAGACAGTGATATGGTTCAAATTTCTACCACAATCGATAATATGAAATGCAGTTCCGTACATGAATTTTTTTTTGTTATCTTTATAAAATTTTATGTGAATTCTTCATTAAACTGAACCCAAACAAGCGTCTGTGTTATGGCAAGTAACATCAAGCGCTGAATCTGGCTCAGTAACTCTTTTAGAGATCAACATCAGAGCACGAAAGTGTAACACATTTTTTGTTTATTTGAACTTTGGAAAAGAAACGTTATCATCAAACTGGAAAGCAAAAATATTTCTCACTAAAACCCGCACATTCTAAAATTTTGAACAATAAAGAGAGACAGTGATATGGTTCAAATTTCTACCACAATCGATAATATGAAATGCAGTTCCGTACATGAATTTTTTTTTGTTATCTTTATAAAATTTTATGTGAATTCTTCATTAACTTACCGGCGGTTTTGCACGTCTTATCACGCCGTAGCAAGATCACGTCGCTAGCGTTTTACACGTATTTTTCTGACACTAAATTTTCGTTGCCAAACGGTCCAAGGCGTAGAATCCTGCGTTTCCTTTCCCCTCTCCTGAGAGCGGCACCCCGGAGCGCAGGGGCCCACCTTCTGTATTCACACATGCAAACTATAACTTTTCATCAGGTTGGGGTTTCAAGGTTCAGTGCATCCTTCTTATCAACGCAAAGATTTCTAAGCAAACCTCCTTGCTATTTATTGTAAGCATCTGCTAAAAGCAAAACTTGATTCCAAGAATGAAATATCCACTTCTCTTTCTTCTAAGCTTAAAATTTACATTTAATTTATGATTGTGCTGTAAATGGATGCAACATAATTTAATCGACGACAATGACATTCAATTACATTTCAAATAAATTAATAAATAAAAGCCGTGAGATTTCAAATTGAACGAAAACAAACTAAGTATCCTTTTGGAAATAAATTTATAGCTACGGCTTTATTCGCTACTAACATATAATTTAGGAACTTTAACTGTTATAAAATCACAACGCCATAAAAAAAAACAAAGAGTACACGTAAAAGATCAATTTTGAACTTTTATGTGCACTTACGTCGCGTTTTACGCACATTTAGGCAGATGTTGTACTCAAAACACATTATAAAAAATATAAGAAAAAGGGATATTTTTTCAAATTTATTTACTCTAACTGATTGGCCTTGGGTTTTGGTCGCAAATTTCAATCATTAATATCAGAAACATTTCAAATTCACCGATTCTGTCTAATACTTCAGCTTATAATTATTTTAATCACAAAGAAAAACAAACATTTATCTCTTAGCATACAATTTCAATTCTGTATAAGTAAAAAAAAAAACTAAATAAACAATATATAGTAAGAGCAAAAATTTTGCACAACACCAGGCAGCTATTGTGTTAACATTTATACAAAAAAAAAAAAAAAAAAAAACTTCAGTTGTTAGCAAAGAACATTAATAATATTTTTTTTATTGTTATTAAAAATGGAAAAGTATATGAAAATGAATAGTTTTCAAAAAAAAAAAAAAAAAATCAAAAGTTGAATCGTTTGTAGCTTTTTCTTTTCCATAAAAAATAAAGAGCCTCGGAATTTTTTTCATTGAGAGGGGGAAGAAATTCAGAAGAATGGGACCTGACTTTTAGTAAAGGAAATTTCTATGGAGTTGCTTAAGATCTACAGTATTTTGTAGGAAGATGGAAATGGGGAAATGGTTAAGTGAGAATTTATAACTATTCTTTTATGTAAAAAAAGGAATAATAATAAATAGAGAAAAATAAATAAAGGTTTAAACCGTTTTATAATTAAAATAAAACTTCAGCAGAGCTTAACTATTTGTACTTTATTAAGCAACAAATCCAGGATTTTCATTGATCTCAATTTGCCCAAAGCCTGATATTTATCTCAAATCACTATTTAATCTGTGCGATTGCTTGATACAAGTCATATGATCTTTCAATTCCTTGGAACAACTTAAGCAAAAATAATTATAAAACCTTGATTTTTATAGAAAAATCATCATAATTCATGCTTCATACTAATTAATAAACCTTTTACGGGGATGAAAATTCGTAAAATTTTTTTAACAACTTTTTTGCTGCGACTTTTTTTTTTACCACTATAATTTAAAAGTATTTCGTTGTTTACAATTTTTTGCTTTAATTGTGTTTTCATAACTTTGATTTGATACCTAGTTCGGTCACTTAGGTCTTAACTACTAGCAGGGGCACTCCGAAATAAAATGAGAGGGGGGCGGGAGAGGTGGATTCTCAAATTTTCGAATGAAGTTCTACTTTTTCCAAATGATAAACATGAGCATGCACTTTATATCATACTTACATAACATCTAATGAGAAGCAACATTAAGCATCATTAAAAACAATTTTTAAAATTTGAAAGAAGAATCTCAATGTTGCAATAGTGTTTCCACATTTTTCAAATGAGAATTTTTTGGGGAGATTACACTGTCCTTCTGAGCCTCTCATCGAGGCCCCCCCATACTAGATCCCATGTGATTGTCAGTGTTTTTTTAATAATAGCTTTGTTAAATACGCCATAATTCAGTGAATGTTGGATTTAGTATTTGTTTTCCGATTTTCAAACGAGATCCTAGACAGTCCCGATTTTCATTCAAAAATCCAGTGTCCCGGCCAGTTTACTTCACGTCTCGGTAAAATATAAGTCTCATTACAGATGACCAAAAAAATATAAAAATAATTAACCGTGAAAGATTATTTAAAATAATAAATTTTTCATTTCTGTACCTCGTAGCCAGACTGACGTAAGTCCAAAAATTTGAATTTTCTGTTTATTACTGCTAGGGTTCGCCGATATATATCCGATATTTGTTCTGAAAATATCATGATATTTTCGATATTTATTTTTCCAACTACGGTATTTTCAGTATAAAAATTATATTAATCATAGTAATATAGCTCATTTATTATTAAAAATACCTAAAAAGTTATGAACTATAGTTTTATGATGTATTATTACACATTAATATAACAAAATAATGTATTTTTTTATTCATAAAATTATTAGTAATGTAACAATTTTAATGCATATTAAAAGTACCTAATTAAATGTTAACCATTGGTTGGAACAAAAGAAAATGTCTTATGACTGTGCCCCTGACTGTTGCATATTGTTTTTTTCTGAATCATATAACTGTGTAAAAGTAGCTAACAGAAGACAAATGAGTAGAACAGCTAACGCTATATTAACTCTATTAAAATTGACTAAAATGTAAAATGGAATATTAGATATGAATAATTAAAGAAACCTTAATTTTAAGTCTGCACATTATAATAATAAATAAAGAGTGATTTGAGGATGCATTTACTATTTTGAAGACATTAGTTTGCGTTGATTGAAAATATCGGATATTTTACATATTTTCGAAAATTGCACTCACATGACATATTTTTTTCTCTCCTGTAAAGTAGCGTATGTGAATCACGTTAGTTTAGCTCTGAGGTACAGATTTGTAATTTATGAGCTATAAAATTGCTATCCGATTTGCTTGTAAGGAATTTTACAAAAAGATTTAAAACAAAAAAGACTTTCTAAAAAAGTCCTAGCCAATGCAATAAACAAGTAAATATTGTTCAAAATTCAATTCCTCATTTCTTGCTGAAGTAACATCAAAAGATTAACGTTTACAAAATAAATTGTTTAAATGTATCTGCTTGCGTCATGTATCATTTATTATTCCTGGTTTAGGCTGATAATTAGTAATCATTTATCCATAGCATTGAGAATAAACTACCTTCTAAAACACTCTGAAAACCAGCCGGGGTGTGTACCTTTTGAAATACCCACGGTGGGGGGGGGGGGTCTTGGTTGAACATTTCGGAAATAAGGCAAGTCTAGGTATACCGCTATTACGATCACTTAGTCTCAAATATGGCGAGATTCGAAACATAAAAATGCACAAATAAAGAAAAAAATATACATATACAAACATAGTATGTAAAAAGTATGCATAGATGTATAAATTTGCAGTGCTTTTTTCCCCCAGCGTTAAAAGAAAAACAACGAATTGCTGTTGCGCGGAAGAGGGGAGGGAATTCCTTTATTGCTCTTTATTATTACGTATGATTTCAGGTTATGCAAAACATTACAATCATAACTAAATGCATTTAGCTATTTCATATTGAAATAACTTGTTCCAAATATTGTTTTATAAATGTTGAATATGAGTAGTTAAATTCAATAATAAAATATGTGAATAGTAATTTAGAGCAGTAGTAGGAGATAGCAATTCCAGAGATTTAAAATCTAGATTATTACTTCATAAATATTACAGAAAGTTGTGATTAGTAAAACACAACTGGCTGAAAGGAATACAACTCGTTTGCTACACGTGTTGAGGGCAGAAATGGGCGGGACGGACCTTGGCAGTCTGGAGGAGTTCCACTCTTCCCTGCGACACGCGTTGAAAAGAAAGGGGTTGAGCTTTGACAGCACGTCCTGGACAAAAGGGATTAAGTGCTTTTTATCTCCTTCCGAAAGGGGGAGGGAATTTCAAGATAAAAAGTATTGACCATTTCGAGCAGATAGCCATGTTCCCAAGGTGACCTTTTCCAGGTGAAATTCCGCTCGTATGTCAAACCGCCAGAGAGAAACTGAACCCAAACAAGCGTCTGTGTTATGGCAAGTAACATCAAGCGCTGAATCTGCCTCAGTAACTCTTTTAGAGATCAACATCATAGCACGAAAGTGTAACACATTTTTTGTTTATTTGAACTTTGGAAAAGAAACGTTATCATCAAACTGGAAAGCAAAAATATTTCTCACTAAAACCCGCACATTCTAAAATTTTGAACAATAAAGAGAGACAGTGATATGGTTCAAATTTCTACCACAATCGATAATATGAAATGCAGTTCCGTACATGAATTTTTTTTTGTTATCTTTATAAAATTTTATGTGAATTCTTCATTAAACTGAACCCAAACAAGCGTCTGTGCTATGGCGAGTAACATCAAGCGCTGAATCTGCCTCAATAGCTCATTTACAGATCGACATCAGAGCACGAAAGTTTAACACATTTTTTGTTTATTTGAACTTTGGAAAAGAAACGTTATCATCAAACTGGAAAGCAAAAAATATTTCTCACTAAAACCCGCACATTCTAAAATTTTGAACAATAAAGAGAGACAGTGATATGGTTCAAATTTCTACCACAATCGATAATATGAAATGCAGTTCCGTACATGAATTTTTTTTTGTTATCTTTATAAAATTTTATGTGAATTCTTTATTAAACTGAGCCCAAACAAGCGTCTGTGCTATGGCAAGTAACATCAAGCGCTGAATCTGCCTCTGTAGCACATTTAAAGATCAACATCAGAGCACGAAAGTTTAACACATTTTTTGTTTATTTGAACTTTGGAAAAGAAACGTTATCATCAAACTGGAAAGCAAAAATATTTCTCACTAGAACCCGCACATTCTAAAATTTTCAACAATAAAGAGAGACAGTGATATGGTTCAAATTTCTACCACAATCGATAATATGAAATGCAGTTCCGTACATGATTTTTTTTTTGTTATCTTTAAAATTTTATGTGAATTCTTCATTAAACTGAACCCAAACAAGCGTCTGTGCTATGGCAAGTAACATCAAGCGCTGAATCTGCCTCAGTAACTCATTTACAGATCGACATCAGAGCACGAAAGTTTAACACATTTTTTGTTTATTTGAACTTTGGAAAAGAAACGTTATCATCAAACTGGAAAGCAAAAATATTTCTCACTAAAACCCGCACATTCTAAAATTTTGAACAATAAAGAGAGACAGTGATATGGTTCAAATTTCTACCACAATCGATAATATGAAATGCAGTTCCGTACATGAATTTTTTTTGTTATCTTGATAAAATTTTATGTGAATTCTCTATTAAACTGAACCCAAACAAGCGTCTGTGTTATGGCAAGTAACATCAAGCGCTGAATCTGCCTCAGTAACTCTTTTAGAGATCAACATCAGAGCACGAAAGTGTAACACATTTTTTGTTTATTTGAACTTTGGAAAAGAAACGTTATCATCAAACTGGAAAGCAAAAATATTTCTCACTAAAACCCGAACATTCTAAAATTTTGAACAATAAAGAGAGACAGTGATATGGTTCAAATTTCTACCACAATCGATAATATGAAATGCAGTTCCGTACATGAATTTTTTTTTGTTATCTTTATAAAATTTTATGTGAATTCTTCATTAAACTGAACCCAAACAAGCGTCTGTGCTATGGCGAGTAACATCAAGCGCTGAATCTGCCTCAATAGCTCATTTACAGATCGACATCAGAGCACGAAAGTTTAACACATTTTTTGTTTATTTGAACTTTGGAAAAGAAACGTTATCATCAAACTGGAAAGCAAAAAATATTTCTCACTAAAACCCGCACATTCTAAAATTTTGAACAATAAAGAGAGACAGTGATATGGTTCAAATTTCTACCACAATCGATAATATGAAATGCAGTTTCGTACATGAATTTTTTTTTGTTATCTTTATAAAATTTTATGTGAATTCTTTATTAAACTGAGCCCAAACAAGCGTCTGTGCTATGGCAAGTAGCATCAAGCGCTGAATCTGCCTCTGTAGCACATTTAAAGATCAACATCAGAGCACGAAAGTTTAACACATTTTTTGTTTATTTGAACTTTGGAAAAGAAACGTTATCATCAAACTGGAAAGCAAAAATATTTCTCACTAAAACCCGCACATTCTAAAATTTTGAACAATAAAGAGAGACAGTGATATGGTTCAAATTTCTACCACAATCGATAATATGAAATGCAGTTCCGTACATGATTTTTTTTTTGTTATCTTTAAAATTTTATGTGAATTCTTCATTAAACTGAACCCAAACAAGCGTCTGTGCTATGGCAAGTAACATCAAGCGCTGAATCTGCCTCAGTAGCTCATTTACAGATCGACATCAGAGCACGAAAGTTTAACACATTTTTTGTTTATTTGAACTTTGGAAAAGAAACGTTATCATCAAACTGGAAAGGAAAAGTTTTTCCCACTAAAACCCACACATTCTAAAATTTAGAGTTTCTTTTCATCACTTTTCCTGAAGAGAACTTTTCCTTCGTTTTTTGGTCATTAATTGTGTGTAACTGGGCGGCAGAAAGCATTCGCTCCAGATGAAGTTCTATGGGGAGTGACGAATTTAGAGAATAAAAGAGTGGCACTTCTTTTTAACACTTGGCGTAATTCTGAAGTTGTAATTCAATCGTTTTGGTTGAAAGAACTGCCGCAGGTGTTCTGAAGAATTTTGCTGCGCCAAAACATTCTTAAGAATTTGATAAAATGAGCCTGAAATAGTTAAGAGTTTTTTTTTTTTTTTTTTGAGTGAAATGACCATTTTATAGTTTAGAATGAGTACTTCCTGGATGGAAAAATTTCTTCTTAAAGTATGTTTTTAATTTTGGAGAACTAGAAATGCATTTGATTAGATCAGCCATTTTACGTTTGAGCCATCTTGCCATGGCAACGTTTCTAGTGTAATAATCGGTATCTCAAGTTTTAATTTTAGGTAAAAATCTTACCATTTTCCGATTCTTTCTGGGCGTTTGCATCTTTAGCTGCATGGAGAGTTATTAAAATTGACTAAAAGATTCACAGTACTATCTAAACGAATAAAAAATTCAATATATTAGCAAATATTTACAACTTCAAAGAACAAGCTTTACAAATTGGACTGCATTAAAATCATTTTCGGTGTTCCATCAATTCTATTTATTTTTATTTCCCTCAGTTCACTTCAAATCCGAAAAGCGGTGGGCGGAAGGAAAAGTTCAAAAAATAAAAGTTCAAGGCTGACCTTGATCAATTGCGACATCTAGTATGTAATTATTAATAGGAATCATAAATAAGTTTTACTGAAAAAAAAGCGTACTTTTCAAGAAAATATGACCAATTTTAGGTAAGTGTCTTAATAGTTGTTATGGAAAGTGATTAAAATTCAAACAAAAGAAAAATAAAGACCGCCATAAAAAACAAGTTATTTGGAGTCTTACATTCCACTGCGTGCTACTAAGAATTCACAAATTGTTTCCAGAGGAGCCACTTTGTTAGAAAAGTGGATGCTGTTCGACGCACTTTAAGGCTTCCAAATAAATTTTTAAAAGCTTGCCATAGTATTTTTCTGCAAAAAAAATTAGTACATTACTGTTTACATTTTCTAAAACGATAGCAAAATAATTGAATTAATTATGGTTTTACGAAAATATGCAATTTAGGGAACTTTAATACAGCTGTTATAGAACGTCTTTAAATTTAAGCAAAAGGAAAATACATGCCGCATTAAGTAAAAAGAAACCAAGTAATTGGTAGCATTGCATCTACCTTTATCTGTGCGTCACTTCGAATTTACAAATTGTTTCTACAGCGTTATTTTTTTTTTTTTTGATGGTTGTGATAAGTTTAAAGTTAATTTTTAAAGGTTTCGTACATTAAATACCTTTTTACTGAACATAAATTTTTTTTGAGTGAAAAACTTGTTCTAAATATGGTTTTTGATTGATAAAGAATGAAAATGATTTTTTTAAATAAGCAATTGTACGCTTCGCACTTACCATAGCAACATTTCATACCATCATTTATCAATAGGGATTCATAAATAAACTATAAAAAATCCATAGATCTCAGAGAAATATGCAATTTAAGGAACTTCTAAGTATTAAAATTCAAGCGAAATTAAAATACTCGCAGAAAAAAATAGTGACAGATAAACAAACTGTACTAATTTCTCTCCCAATTACATTATCTATATTTGTTTGCTTTCAGATAATTTAAGTCAAGTTTCTAGGACAAAGATTCTCCGTTATTCTAGCTTCAATACTGTCATTTTATTTTCATGGCTAGTTTGTATTTTTCCTCTTCGTAGAATAAACATTATTGCAAATACTAATAAGATATAAATTATTATTACTTTTTTTAATACAAAAGAAAAAACAATGAAGTGAATAGTCTTGAAATTACATCTTGGAAAAATACAAATCTGGATATTTTAGGCAAATATGATTTAATCATCTGATAGAAACACAAACCAACTGATTAAAGAGAAAAACTCTCTTAACAATTTATTTTTGTTTTCAAAGATGTTTCAATGTTGTTTTACCTTAAACATAAACCATCCAACGCAAAATCATTCTGTAACCAGATTCTGGTTGTGACGGTTAAACAAGTTCGGCCACAAAGACATAAAAAAAAAGGCTTTCTACCCACCCACATGTACCTATACCAAAATGCTTCTAAACTGCTTCAACTTCTGACGATAGGATATACCGGGGCATGTTTACGTGGGCTTTTTTCAATGAGTTTTCTAATTTTTACGTTTTAACTTAGGAAATTTTAGACATTGTGGTTTAATGAAGCAGTTAATAAATTGAAAGTTGGTATTGTCAGTGGTTCTTCAGTTTGTGTTTGTAACCTTAAAAAATTATATTTGAGTCTAAGCCGGTTGCGTAAACGTGCCCCGGACGCGGGTCACGTTTACGCATATTTATTTTGAAGCCTAACTTTTTTCTGTTAGTGTTTTGAACATAATATTTTACCATTGTTAAAATAAAGCAAAATGTATTACAGACTAAGTAGTGTATATAGTTAAAGCTGAAGGGGCATGAAATCAGCACTATATGATTGTAAACTATAAGATACTAATGTGTAAATTATTTAAAAATTAAATAGTAATTCTCAAAACTAAATAGCCGGAAAATACTAAAAAGGTTTTTGAGACAGTTTGGAGCGAAAAAAGTGTCAGGGACACGTCTAAATAAGATACAGTAAGAAAGTGCGTAAAGGTGCTCTGACGACAACGCGTAAATTTGCCCCGTCCCAAGTTTGGATTTCTTTTTAACGAGGAAAAATATGTAAAAACATTTCAGTTCGTACAAATAGTTCTCAAAAGAGGATAAAATTCTTTTAAATTTTATACATTTGTTCTTTCTTAACTAAGTAGTATCTATTCACAATAAGCTTCAAAACGTTCAACTCAAAACTACTCGAATGGTAGAAAACAGATTATTTTCTCTGCATGCTAGACCGAACCTCGACTGATGCTCAAAAACTTGTGAGGATATTTGCTAGAGAGCAGCATCAACCTGTTATGACTGTTGGCAAGGCCTGATTACTGAATAGGCCAACTAGGCCCTGGCCTAGGGCCCCGCATACTTAGGGGCCCCAAATGGCTGAAATTTCTATGGCTAAAATTGTTTCAGCCAACGGCTAAAGTTATAAAGTTTGAATACAGGGGGCCCCAAAAAATATTTGGCCTGGGTCCCCTTGATATCTTAATCGGGCCCTGACTGTTGGCTTTCCAGTTATAATTCGTTTTGAAAAAAAGGGCACTACGTAAACGTGCCCCGGTCTACCACACACATAAATACTTGCCACCGAATTTCATGGTTCATTCAACTCAACCCAAAAGAAAGCCCTACATGAAAATTCTGCAGCTAATCCATTCCGAAAATCTTATTAACTTTCGAGCAAGTGCTAGTAATCACCGGTTGGGCAGCGGGTTCTAATCCTAATACGAAATCCATCATTCTCTGGAGAACCTAACCATGTGTTGTACCTGAATTTGCTCCCGCACTGTTTGAGACTTTCTGCATAAACGAAATTTAAAATGCTTTCCACAATATTAATGATACATAAGGCAACCAGTGTTATCAAAGTTGTTTCCTCGCGCTTCCAATTTATTCCCAGCGTTGGTCCTTTCACGATGAATTCATTGAAACAAGCCTTAGTAAAAGGTTTTTTAGGATCTTTTTGATTTTGAGAATGTTTTTGCTGTTCTGCTTTATACGTTAGAAGTTTTTACACATGTGTCGCATCTTGACTCTATCTGTAATTCTGTATCGTACTACAGACAGCCTACCGTTTGCCGTCTTCCTCAAGGTGGTTAGGTCGTTATTTGCAAAAGTTTAAACAATATTTTTAACATTAAAAGATGTTTTTTTCTCAATTTAATTGCAAAGCAGTGGATGGAGAAAATAAAACAAAATTTGGTAAACAGAATTGAATGATGCTGATGAAACATGTGTGATGAAAAAGACAGGTTTTTATGGACATTTTTTTAATAAATGCGCATTTTATTACAAAGACGATCCCTTAACATCAGTTAAGTAACTTAATCAAATAGAGTGCATTGTTTCTGGAAAAAAAAAGACACATCTTACACACTTATCTGGTGTCAATAGTAGGGTGGTTTGAAAACATCGAGTAATAGTAGTATTAAAGATTGCAATACCTTTATACCAAATACCGATATTTCGTGCTATTTTGCAATTTCATAATACCGGTATTAGCTGAGGTAAAATACCGGTATTTTCGGTAATAGCAGAAAATAATAAAATGTTTTTAATTTAAGAATTTTCAATTTAACTTATTAGATATCTGCTGTTTTTTTTAGCGAACATTTCTCTTTTCATGAGGCAGTACCAAATCAATCCATTGATACACAGATTTGGCTTCAAAAGCACGAACTTGTAGAATATCCGTTAATAAAAGTAGCAGAAAGATTACTAAATGATGTTTTCATCACTGAATGGTGTGATGAATCGCATTTTCTTGCGTTTGTGTACAATTTTGCCATTTCATTGATCCATCATTTGCCCTTTTGTTAAAGTTAATTGCGTGCGTAATTACGAATGTATTTTTACTGTGCTATACGTAATGTATGACAACCATCAATTGCAGCAATACTTTATGATATTGTAAAAAAGCAGAAATTATGTTTATTGTAAAAAATACCCATGAATAACCTTAGCAGAAGAAAAACCGAAAATATGATTGATTTTTCTTCTGCCAAGGTATTCATGGGTGTTCTTCGATTTATGATTTAGACTTTTGAGAATCCTATTACATTTGGCAAAATTCTGCTTCAGTAGTTAATGATTTGTCAAGTACTGTCCAACCACGGATTGCATGGAATTTTCAAACGTCCAGATAAGACGAATCTATGTGAATAGGGGGGAAACGTAAAAAAATTGATGCTCGTATTCCGCTCATTTGAATGAGACCATAGACTAATAATAAGAGTAGACCGAGCTATGGCAACCCTTTTGCTGCTCATAAACCAAACCATGTGACTGGTGGATATCCTAGCAACAGCGGGCGTTGATCGTAGCAGACGATCAACGCGAGCGAGAGTTAAAATAAATAGAATTGATGAAACACGGAAGAATGATCTTTTATGGAGTCCGATTTGTAAATTTGTTATTCTAAGTTGTAAATATTTTGTTAATATAGTGAGTTTTTCGTTTAGATAGTATTGTGCATTTTCTTTAGTCAATTTCAATAACTCTCTAAACAGTTAAAGATGCAAATGTCCAAAAAGAATCGGCAAACGGTAAGATTTTTACCTACAATTTCAATTTAAGATACCGATTAGTACATTTTTGCGTTAACGCAAAACGTTTACGCCAACGC
Source organism: Uloborus diversus (assembly GCF_026930045.1). Taxonomy (NCBI): domain Eukaryota; kingdom Metazoa; phylum Arthropoda; class Arachnida; order Araneae; family Uloboridae; genus Uloborus; species Uloborus diversus. The sequence continues at coordinate 169,978,657 of NC_072736.1, read as the reverse complement.
TGACGTAGTAGTTCCGAATGAAATTAAAGTTACTGAAAACTGCGATCAAAAACTAATTACTAATGTTAAAATAATGCATAACTAAAAGAAAAACAGTTCAATCATCTCTGCACCTTGGGAAAAAAAATTATAATAAAAACACATTACGTCTTAAAATACCTGCCGAGTGCCAAACTATAGATAATCCTGCCAGCTGGCAACCATGCCGCCAAAGTTTTCGCCGAGCCTTCCACCAGTCACATGATGTATTCATGAACCAATTTTTTCATCATCAAGATTGGGAAAGCTCGGTCTACTCTTATTATTAGTCTATGAATGAGACTCTGCTTCTGCAAAAGCTGACATCGGTAAAAAATAATAGATTCGTCCATTTCCGGCTGTAAAACGGATGTTTGTCTTTCCATATAATCCGTGGTCAGACAGCACTCCACCTTTCCCAGGTGTTTGGAAATCTTATCTTTAAAAACTTGTTTCTGTTTGTGACGTTTTTCCGCACAATAGGTGTCGTTGCTGTTCTGTGACGCATGTGTTTCCGGTTTCCATGTCTATTTACTTTGCTTCCTTCAATTTCTCGTTCATTTGTCGTTCGGTCTACATTGTGTGGGCTTTTCGTTCTTCTTTTATGCACTGATGAAGGGGCTTGCATTTGACAGCCCCGAAACAGCTGTTTGCTGAGTTTTTAACTCTATTTTAATACTTTATTTGTACTTTATACACGTTGCTGTCGTTTAACTCACTTTATGGTATATTTTCTAAAATATTTGTCTCAACTGCACTGAATTTTGAGAAAAACCTCTTTTTTTTAGTATAACAAATTGTAATTTGTTTTCACCGGAATTGGGGTTCTGTCCTCGCTATTTTGCTGTATGTTTGTTTAGTAGTTTTATAGTGTCTTAAGAAATTGCATAAAAGAAAAGCGAACCAATTTAGAAAGTATTTTCAGATAGTCACATAATCGTTAAAAATTTTGTAATGAAAACGATAACGAATAATTAAAAAAAAGATCAAATTTAATTACATTCATCGGAAATTTAAAACCAAAGGGTTAAGGAAAATCAAGCTCAAGCCGATTTTTATCAAGAGGAAATCTTTGAAGATGATGTGAATATTGAAAATGAATTCAATCTCTCGAAAAAAATACAAACTAAAAAAATACTGCGTACATTACTACGCGAAAAAATACTGCGCGAACGAGCAATATAAACAGAAATGATTTATCCAAAAACCAGCCCGCAAGAGTCCGAAGTATTTGCAGATGAAGGACTTCGAGGCAATTGGAGGAGGTGTATCGCGCATTATATTAACCACACCAGCTACCTGCGTGAATTCAGAAAGAGTATTTTCATCTGCAGGAAAGTTGAGCACTAAAATGTGCCCCAGACTTGGAGACATCAATAGGTGCACTATGTTTTTTGCTGCTATTAATTTTTTATTATGATATTTGTTGCTTTATTTTATATTTGTTAACAATGCGCTTTGATAAATAAGACGAGTTTTGTACAAAATTATGAAATGTGGCAACAAAACAATGTGTTTTCAAGCAGTTTTTGAAAAATTTCAAATACCGGTACTAATACTGGTGTTCTGGTATAACATTTTAAAAATACCGGATACAGGTATTGGATTTTTGGACCAGTATTGCAGTCCCTAGTCCCCCTAGTATAGCGTAGTTTGAGCCTAAAAAATATTTTATAGATTTTACATAAGATCTTTAGTTTGCGCATACACCTTAGATTGGGTAGGAGATTTTAGTCCAATTTAAGGCGTATGCACAAGCGAAAGATCTTATGTAAAAGTTATAAAATATTTTTTAGGCTCAAACTACGCTATATACTGACAATTTATGGCTGTTGCGTTATAAAAATAATTTTATTACTTTTTAAAAATTCAATTTTTAGCATATTTTTCCAACTTTTCAGCCTTATGCACGAACTGAAGATGTCAACTTAGATTTTTTTTTTGAGCAATCACGATTGCTTATTGTTCTCATTTGACTGTTTTTGGCGTTACGCTGATTTTCTTTTCCCGCCAGCACCCTCTGCAGCATCACTGTCGACCGGCCGCCTCACGATGCTGCACCTCTAGCGAAAACCGTGTCCAGGTTGCGTCCATATCCTACACACACACGCATACATACACACACCTACACACACACAATCACGTACACGCACGCACAAACACCTATACACACACACACCTACACATACACACACTCATGCCTGCTCACAGACACAAACACACATGCCCACATACACAAACGAACGCCTACACGCACACGCGCGTACACGCACAGCACTGCATACACAACACTCACACACATACATACACTCACGGAGTAGGAAGAAGGAGAGAAATGTCCTACGGGTTTGCTAGTGTAAAAGTGGCAACGATTGTTCACTTTTTCCAGAGTGCGCTGTCGGCGAACCGCTCCCGTCAATCGCAGCAGATCAATGTAAATGATGCTAAGTTTCTCATTTTTTTAGAGGCAGCTATTAAAGCAAAAAAAGAAAAAAACTTCTGGAAATTGGTTGTAATAAGGGGCCAATATAGTGGACGATGTACGGCTTTCGTACACAGGAAGTTAGCGCAGTATTTTGATGGAAAATTTTATTTTATTTTTCATCACCAACTTGCCGAATTCGTCTGCTATTAATATTGCGCTGTGCGATGTTTTATTTATTACGAGTTAGAATTTTTCTATTCCTGTAAATGATTGACAAAATGAGAATGCAGTACAATTATTTACGTAAATACATTTTTTTTAATTAGTTGTAAATTTCGTGACATGTTTCGAGAACTAATTAAAGCGAAATAATTTTTTGCTTTCACGACCTTTAACAGATAAAAATAAATGTTAATGTTCTATTTACTTAACTTCAAGCTGATATTGATTATAAAAATTTTATTCTTGTATTTACTCACTGCTTAGACATAATTATTATCATTGCTTTTTATTATTATTGCATTTATTTCAACAACCAAATTCGAAAAAAAAAAATCGGAAAACCTTTTTCATTTAAAAAATACATGTACAATAAGAGTAAATCTTAATTTTTGAAAACTTGATTAATTTCAACAGAAAATCCCACAAATATCTCAAAAAAGCGTTCCAAGGTATAATTTTTTTAATGAATAAGGTTTCTCGATTTTTTTTTCCCATTTGGTTGTCGAAATAAATGCAATAATAATAAAAAGCAATGATAATAATTATGTCTAAGCAGTGAGTAAATACATTAATAAAATTTTTATAATCAATATCAGCTTGAAGTTAAGTAAATAGAACATTTACATTTATTTTTATCTGTTAAAGGTCGTGAAAGCAAAAAATTATTTCGTTTTAATTAGTTCTCAAAACATGTTACGAAATTTACAAATAATTAAAAAAAATGTATTTACGTAAATAATTGTACTACATTCTCATTTTGTCAATTATTTACATTAATAGAAAAATTCCAACTCGTAATAAATAAAACTTCGCACATTAATAGCAGACGAATTCGGCAAGTTGGTGATGAAAAATAAAATTAATTTTTCCATCAAAATACTGTGCAAACTTCCTGTGGACGAAAGCCGTACATCGTCCACTATATTAGCCCCTTACTACAACCAATTTCCAGTAGTATTTTTCTGTTTTTGCTTTAATAGCTACCTCTAAAAAAATGAGAAACTTAGCATCATTTACATTGATCTGCTGCGATTGTCGGGAGCGGTGCACATACAGCGCCCTCTGGAAAAAGTGAACGATCGTTGCCACTTCTACATAGTAAAGATTTATCTCCTCCCCTTTAACCTCCCTGCATACACTCATAAACACACGCACCCAAACACATGCGCCTACACAAACACACACACATGCGCCTACACAAACACACACCCGCATACATACACACAGGCGCATACATACACACACACGCTCGTGATTGCGAAAAACATAATTTGAATTCAAGATGCCAAAAATTCAAATTAATATTTTTTTTTATTGCTATTATTTTTCCTTAATTGATACCAAACTGCAGCTTTTGTGAGCTAACGCGATTTAAAAATAAAGATTTTTTTTTTCGAATCACCCTAGTCAATAGTCAAGGTTACTAAATGTTTTAGTGATCTTGCACATCAAAAGTAGCACTACTTGAAACCACTTCCTTCGTATTTGTTCACCAGCTGCAGAGGAAAAAAAGGACACTAATGTTTTTTAAAAAAACTTTTCCCACAGGGTTATCTTCAAACAATAATGACACCTACACAATTTCTTTGAACGACGCGAAGTTTTCAGAATTTCTTCCATATGTCATCTATTTTTGCCTCACAACAGTCTGGTTTCAAAAATCACAACAAGTGTGTTAAAAGATCTTGCTTCTATTTACACCAAGTTGGTTTTCATTTTTACTTACCTCAAATTAGTTCTGTGAAAACGAAGTTGAAAGTGCAAAAATATCTACAAATACTCCTTTGAAAGCTGTGATCAAGAGTCTTGATATAAGGTTTTCAAATAAAAAATTTTGAAAAAAAAAAAAAAAATAGAACCGACTTCAAAAGTGCTCTAAAAAGTGAAAAATAATTTTATTCTTTAAACACCATCGATAATACTTTTAAGCATAATTTTTGAAGTTTAAACTTCAACGCCAACTTCAAAAATTATGTTTAAAAGTATTATCGATGGTGTTTAAAGAATAAAATTATTTTTCACTTTTTAGAGCACTTTTGAAGTCGGTTCTATTTTTTTTTTCAAAATTTTTTATTTTATTCTTTTTAGTGTAAATGTATTTCAGAAATAGTAAGAAGTTACTATCACGAAACTTCACCTTATTTTTTTCATAAAAATGCTCCATACTAAAAAAAAAAAAAAAAAAAAAAAACAATAATCACGCCTTAAACTTTAAGCGATTGGCACTGAAATCTTATCTTTGCTCCTATCTGGAATTCATTTGCATGTTAATTTTATTATAACCATTTAAATGTTACGTTTTCCCAAACTAATTTACATTTCACAGCATACAAGATGCTTGTAATGCAATCCTGTATCTCCTTACTTAGCCCCCATCATTTGTTATTGGCATAGATGATAACGATAAAAATACTACTATAGTTGAGGCAAACGTAACCTAGTAGCATTGTGAAGGATAAATCCATCGATAATAATTTTAAACATAATTTTTGAAGTTGGCACAAGAACAAAAAGTAAAATCCAGAGTAACGATGCTTCGTTCATATTTTTTTAAGAAAATCATCCGAAGTTAGGAACGAAACATTTATATCGTTACTCAAATATGCTGTTATCAATGCATAATGTATGTGGTAGTGAAGAAACTAGGCCTGGTTAAACTTATAGTTGTAGTTGAGTTATGGCTGTAAAAGATCTTTTCTATCGTTTTTGCGCCAACTCCAAAAATTATGTTTAAAAGTATTATCGATGGTGTTCAAAGAAGAAAATTATTTTTCACTTTTTAGAGCAACTTTGAAGACGGTTCTATTTTCTTTTCAAAAATTTTTTTATTTCATTCTTTTTAGTGTAAATGTAGATACTTCAGTAAAAGTATGATGTTACCTAGTAAGAAGCTCGGCTCTATATCACTATAAAGCCTTTATTCAAAATTATCACTACAATTACTATTAATGTTACTGTTATATGGCACCAAACATTTATAACAATGAGTTTCATATTGTCGCGTAGATGAAGATAGCGAAGACAAATGTGAAAGTCAAATGAAGCGAATACTCGTTAGTCTCAACTCGAGATCTTTATTCAGAACCACGAATGAACGTTACATCTCCTTATATACAACTTGAGAAAGTGCTGGAACTTTCCAGACTTGGAAAGATACAGAAATTAATAGAACATTCGAGAAAATACGGGAAACAGTAGAAACAAAATTTTAGTAAAATTCACTTTGTCCTAGTCGGGATTTGAACCCATGTCGCTCGTGTTGGAGGCGAGAATTCTACCACTGAGCCACCGTTATTCACGGATGAAAAGTGCGAACTTCGCTACAATATCATTTTAATCATTTAATAGGGAAATCGCATAAAATTTACTGTTTTTTGCCCATAACTTTTTTTCTAAGGAACAAATATGGTCAAACAGAGTAATGGGACCTAAGTTGAGCCATTCCCTATCCATTAAAAAAAGAATCATCAAAATCGGTTCACAAGGTGAGACGCTATGAGTGGACAAACAAAAAAAAACATACATACGGTATGAACTGATAACCTCCTCCTTTTTGAAGTCGGTTAAAAAAAAAAAAAAAAAAAACTTCCTTTTCTGGTGCCCTATAAAAATAGAGAGAAAGAAAGACATAGGGTGGGACGACCCCAGTAATTGGCACTTTAAGAATTTTTCCTTTTAAACTTACCTCTGATTTCATTACTTAGAAAAAAAATATTCACTTGAAATTTTTTCTTGTATTAAAGAATGCACATCTATGCAACTATTTAATTTTAAAAAAGCAAAAATATTTGAATAGATATTTTTATAAAAATTTATGTATTAAAACTTGCCAAAATCATCAGTAATTGGCACCTGATACTTCAGTGTATGATATCTCGTGATTCAGTGATTGGCACATAATAATAGAACTGGAAAATCACTCTATTTTACTTTTAGATTACATACAAATATCATCATAAGAAAAATGAATTAATGTTGATTAAAAATAGGTAATTTTACATATAGTATTGCTAAATCACACTTCTTGACGTTGAAAAAGTATTTTAGAGAAATAAAAATAAATTTGGATTGCAACATGGGAAAAAATATTGAGATTATTGCTGTTTCATCCGTCGGTATGCAGTTTTGATTTTACGAATTATGGCTGTTTTCACAGAAAAAGGAACATTATCCGATGATTCTAAAGGACCATAAAAAATGAAACGATTCTCTACAGTCGCAATATCTGAGTGTGATGGCCAAATATATTGCTTTTTTATGGTTTTTCTCAAAAATGTAACAATAGATTCTGTAGGATTCAAATCAGTAGTACAATTTATGTATTATTGTTGCTGCAAAGTATTAGAAATCAAACTAATGACACATTTCACAACACATTGGTGACTGTTGGCACATGTGCCAATTACTGGAGAGTAGCAAAACTGAAGCACCACTAAATGGCATCCATCATTATCTCAAAACTCCAAGAAGGGACAAAAATATATTTCTACCCCCTTAAAGTAACTCCTTTCAACCAAAGAAAACTTTTGACAACCAAATTTTAAACTATATTTTAAGTCAGACTTTAATGGATTGATGCGCATGCTTCCCTAAAGCCAGAGAAGAAGCTTTTGTGACAAAAATGTCTGATTTGACATAAGCCACAATAGGGAAGTTTTCGATTTTTCAATTTTATTTTTATATGATAGAATAACATGCATGAACATCATAGGTGAAAAAGATTTTGCGATACGATAAGTAGTTTTTTTTTAAATTAATTTTTAAAGTTCAAGCTCTTGTGACATCAAATGGCATACGAAGTGGCGCCATGCGCTCTTCCGATACGGGAGAAGCCGAAGGACATGCAGTTGGCTTCGAAGACGAAACGTAAAAGGTTTATCTCCTCGCATTTAACTCCTCGCGTTTCTGGAACATTAAATCTCTCATCCTCTCGGAAATATTCGAATATCATCATTGATGTTACTTGAGGAAGATTATTTAGATTGTGCTTTAACGAATCCGGCCTCCATAGTGTGTTCAAAAGGATTATAGAATTTCTAAAAAATAAAAATATCAGCGCGCTCAAAATGTCCGTACGAAAACAAGGCATCTTCGGCGGAAGGCTGCCCATTAGTTCCCTGTGACGTATGCTCGTGACGTTTCAGAAGAGCGCACTTTTGCGCGTGGATTTTTAAAAATTCATTAAAAATCAATCACGGTGTTTTAAAATTCGACGATGGTGAATTTTTTAGTTTTGAGGGTCAATTAACAATAACCAATAGTCAAAATATGAACATTTAATAGGTTGCAACTTCCCTATTGTTTCTCTTTCCTATGCACTGCTACCATATAGTAACATGAATTGAAGTTATAATCTTTAAAGTAAATGTACATTTAGTTGGTATATAGCCTTCTACTTTTAAAAGGTTGGATATGAATCTTATTTTATGACATTTTTGTTGGAAGTGCCAATCAATGGTGACTTGCCAACTACTGGGGGTGTTACCACATGTCAGTTAAATTACACGAGTACAGGTGTCCTCGTATAACACGGTTCATTCGTTCCGTGTAGTATCGAAGCCGTGTTATACCGGAAAACGGTCCAACGATGGGCCATTTTTCGATGTTGTCAATGAAAATTCCGTGTATATCTTTGACTTATAGAAATTTGAGGACTTGAGCAATAGTAGCTATGCATCTCGTCTTTTAAATAAAATGCTTAAACAAAATCTAAGTTTGAAAGAAGACGAAGGAGAATTTTTTTTCGCATTTGGCGCACAACCCGTACGGGATACAATTATGGGCCACCTCATTTAAACCAAGAAAACACAACGAAAACATGATCTGCCCTTTTGTCGTCTGAGGCTACAAGTTACCCTCTGCTTGAAAATGCATAGATATTTTTTAGTACATCATTTACCTTTTTTTTCATTTTTTGAAAGTTTAATCATAACTTGTCTTCTTGAGTGATTGATAATGTTCAACATCGTAAATGTAGGTAGCGTTCTTTATTATCTGCCTAGGTTTTTACATAGAAACATTTTCAGACTAGAAAAATCTCACCAACTAAAGGCTGGCTAATTGTACTTAGGTCTCGGAAAATACGTAGGTCTGACCAATTTAATACGATATCAACAAAAATTTTGAAAACTGAAATGTGAAATCACATTTCACATTCCAAACCTCTTCAAAACAAATAACTTTTAAAAATTATCTCAGTTTATATTTGGTCCGTATTTCAGTCAACACCTTCTGTAAAAACTCCTTGAATACTGAAGATAGGGCGACCCCCAAACTTTCTTCTGTCTTTTCTTGGCATTATTTACAACAAATAACACAAAATATGACGAAGGCATCCCTACAGAGAATAAAATGAAGCTCCAAGCCACTAAAAACCGCGAAAAATAGATCACCCATTGTTGTACCTCGTCATTCCCTTTTTTTTGCATTGTAAAAGGGGCAAACTCAGGTCCCAGCAATTCCTGGTGCAGATAAACATCTGTTTCTTTAAAAAACTAAACAATTTAATCCATAAACAACAGTAAAAAGCATTGAATTTCTCATGCTTAAAAGATACAAGAAGTCACAGACCGTAGAAGCAGTGGCACGGATTTGGTTACTAAAACCTCCTGCAAATACCTTGGTTTTAATATTGTTACAAATTCTGTAAATAGTAATTATTGTAGGAACGTAACCTGTAAATAGTTTCCCGTAATGAATATACAACCCCTTTTTCATTCTGCTAAAGTATACGACCCCTATTTTCTTTCTTTTCATTGATAACGGTCTACTACTTTACAGAAGCGTGTGGAATATTTGAGAAATTTCTTTTCGGTGTATTTAAGCCGTTAGCGATGGATAAACAGTTAGTTTCGATTCAGATTTCGAACTGAGAAGATTTTTGCTCTGTTTATAGCGAGGCATTTCGCTGCGTTGTTTTCGTATTTGGAAGTAAATACGTGTGTAAACGTTGAGTTTACGGTGTTGTGTGATAATTGCTTAATTGCTGATGAATAATTTAGCAGTTGTTGAAGATCTTTCCAGTACATAGTGTAAATAAATTTCCTGTGTTTTTATCAAGAACTGTGTCTTCATTTCAAGAAAGTGGAAGTCGCACCGAATCCGTTACAATTTGGCGCCCAACGTGGGGCGTCTTCTGGACTTTCTTGGAGTAAGTGACTTTGGACATTTTTTCATAAAGACTTTTTTTTGAATTAGGACTTTATTTTTATGGTGATTACTCGCGCAATGGATGAACAATTAAAACAACTTCTTGACGCAATCACCTCTGTGAAGAGTGATATGGCGGCTAATCAAGAACAATTAAAAAATGATATGGCGGCTAATCAAGAACAATTAAAAAATGATATGGCGGCTAATCAAGAACAATTAAAAAATGATATGGCGGCTAATCAAGAACAATTAAAAAATGATCTGACTGCAAGTATGTTGGCAAATCAAGACCAGTTAAAAAGCGATTTAACGGTGCTGAAAGAGGACTTAACGTCTAACCAAGAAGAAATTAAAAACGACCTTATTTCGGTAAAGACTGTGATGGAAAATAAATTTAATGACATAGAGCATCGAGTTGATGCTATTGAAGAAAAATTTAATGCCGTTGAAAGCCGATTCAATGCTGTAGAAAATAAATTTGAAGATGAAGATAGAAGATTTCATCTACTTAAAGAAGAGATCTTTAAGGACGTTGAAAGGAGATTGGCGACCGCGGAAAGCAGCTCCGTACAGTTTGGCGCTCCCACATCGGTTGCTCGACCGTCCATTAAACTTGCCACATTTGATGGGAAAACTTCGTGGCGGGTTTACAAAACTCAATTCATGATAGTGGCGGAAGCGAACGGATGGGACTCTGCTACCAAGGCCTGTCATCTTGCAGCATCCCTGAGAGGTGACGCAGCGGACATTCTCCAGACCCTTCCGGACGGCCAGCGCCTGGATTTCGCCGTCCTCACATCTGCGTTGGAGCTTCGCTTCGGTGAGAAGTGCCAGAAAGATTTCAGCCGACTCCAGTTGAAGTCCCGTTTCCAGAAAACTGGGGAAACCCTGCAAGAGCTTGCGGCGGACATCGAGAGACTGTCTCATCTTGCTTTTTACGACTGCCCTGCGGATGTTCGAGACAACCTGGCACTCAACTACTACATCGACGGGGTTCGAGATCCGGAAATCCAGAAAGCTCTACGGATGGCGGATGTCAAAGACCTGAATTCTGCCGTTGTGTATGCGATGAGATACGAGGCCGCCCAAGTAGCAACCCGTGTGGATCGCCATCTAATCCGGACTCAGGAAGCTGATGAGTCTGATTCCAGGTCGTCCCACCTCGCTGAACTTGAGAGACAACTCGGTGACTTGACAAGACATTTGAGCAGCATAACAGCCCAAAAGAAACAAGAGCAGAAGTGCTGGAAATGCGGTAGTGAAGGACACCTGCGAAGGAGTTGTCCGGCTCGCCAAGCTACGCGAGGGAAGGAAATCACCACCACTAAAGCTCTGCAGATTTCCTCTTCTAGTAGTGGCAGTGATGGACTTTTCATTTACGCACATGTAAATGGGAACCCCTGCAGACTGATTGTTGACACTGGAGCCAATGTGACAATCATTAGGACAGATGTGGCTCGTGAATTTGGATTGAAACTGCTGTGGACATCGCCACGCGTAAGTCTCCAGACTGTGACAGGTGACAAAATTGAGATTGACGGTAAAGTGGACTTGGAAATAGTGTTTGGGAATGCCACCTACCATCATACGGCATTCGTCGCTAATATCACGGACCCCTTCATTCTCGGATTGGACTTTTTGAAGAAATATGACTTCACTCTCGACTTCAAGACTAATGAGCTGCACTCGATGAGAGAAGACATAGCCGTTTTCCCTGCAGAGAGTGATGTAAAATCCGCTCATCAAATAATAGCTCAAACAGATTTATCGATTCCCTCAAGGTCAGAATCATTAATACCTGGCTCCCTTGAAGAAAGCAATAGTTTTCGATTTGGACTCATTGAATACCCTAACCTAAGCAATAGCCTAAAAGGAGTGCTGGTAGCATCTACGCTTGTGGACCTTTCTAAGGATGTAATTCCTGTGAGAGTCGCCAACGTGAGTGAAAGGCCAAGGAATATCCGGAAAGGCGAAGTGTTAGCAACTTGTACTCCCGTAAACTGCATCATTAGAAGAATCAATTCCCCCGAGACTGTGTCTTCTGAGTCCTTGACATCGAAGTTAATTGGGAGTGCACCCTTATCGAAGGATCAAAGAACTGCTGCGGAACAATTGGTGGACGACTTCAAGCATCTGTTTTCATCTACATCGGAGGATGTTGGCCGTACGAATTTAACGCAGCATAGGATTTACACTGGAGAACACCCCCCTATTAAACAGCATCCAAGACGACTACCGTTCGCTAAGAAGGAAGAGGTTGAAACCCTTCTGAAAGAGATGAAGGAGAATGATGTAATCGAACCCTCATCCAGTCCTTGGGCCTCTCCCATCGTCTTGGTCCGAAAGAAAGATGGCTCCACCAGATTTTGTGTCGATTACCGACGACTGAATGAAATCACCAAGAAAGACAGTTACCCTCTTCCACGGATAGACGACACCTTGGACACTCTTTCCGGACACAAGTGGTTTTCGACCCTGGACTTGAAGAGCGGCTACTGGCAGGTTGAGATACACCCTGATGACCGAGAGAAGACAGCGTTTACAACTGGACAAGGCTTATGGCAGTTCAAAGTGATGCCCTTCGGCCTCTGCAATGCACCAGCTACGTTCGAGCGTCTTATGGAGACAGTGTTAAGAGGACTCTCTTACGAATCCTGTCTCGTCTACTTAGACGATATCATCATCGTGGGACGCAGCTTCGAAGAACATCTGGCAAATCTTAGGAAGGTGCTGCAAAAGTTTAAGGAAGCCAATCTGAAGTTAAGCCCGTCCAAATGTAATTTGTTCCGCCGGGAAGTGAACTACCTTGGTCACATCATCTCTTCTGAGGGTGTGCAAACCGATCCAGAGAAGGTATCTGCGGTCAGGAGTTGGAGCCGTCCCGAAAACATCCATCAGTTGCGAAGTTTCCTGGGGCTCTGCACGTACTACAGGAAGTTTGTGAAGGGTTTTTCCAACATTGCACGACCTTTGCATAAGCTGACGGAGAGCAAGCAAAAGTTTGAATGGTCCAAAGAATGCGAAGATGCATTTCTACGGCTGAAGGAGGCTTTAACATCAACGCCTATCCTCGCCTATCCTCAGCCTGAAAAATCCTTCATCCTGGACACTGATGCGAGCAACGAGGGAATTGGAGCTGTTTTATCCCAAGAAATTGACGGAAATGAACATGTCATCGCTTACTGGAGCAAATGCTTATCAAAGTCGGAGCGAAATTACTGCGTCACCAGAAAGGAGTTACTGGCCATAGTGAAAGCTGTAGAACACTTCCATCATTACCTCTACGGCCGAAAATTTCTGCTTCGGACAGATCATGCCTCGTTAACTTGGCTTTTGAACTTCAAGAATCCAGAAGGCCAGATAGCCAGGTGGATACAGCGGCTCCAGGAATATGACATGGAGATCAAGCACCGAAAAGGGTTGTCTCACGGCAAAGCAGACGCTTTATCAAGGAGACCCTGTCCTGACTACTGCAATTATTGTTCCCGAATCGAGAAACAGTATGGAACGACTAGCCCTACTGCCTATCAGGTGACAGTGACTCCAACTTCATCAGAACCTGATCCATGGAGTGATGACCAAGTTCGAAAAGATCAACTTGAAGACCCCGACATAAAACCAATTTTGGAGTTCATGGAAAGTGACAGTCGACGCCCTAGCTGGCAGGACGTTTCCATCTTCACTCCTGCAACAAAAAGATACTGGGCTTTATGGAACTCACTCCATTTACGGAACGGAGTACTGTACCGAAAATGGGAATCTGATGACGGCAAAACATCTAGGTGGCAGTTACTACTTCCCCGATCAAGGATTTCAGATGTTCTGAAAGAAATACATAGTAGTGCGACTGGAGGACATTTTGGTGTCTTGAAAACCCTCAATAAAGTTCGGGAGCGCTTCTTCTGGAGCAAGGCGAAGGATGACGTGGAGAAGTGGTGCCATTCTTGTGACGCCTGTGCTGCTCGTAAAGGACCGAAGAAGAGAAGCAGAGGGAAGCTACATCTGTACAACGTTGGAGCTCCTTTCGAACGAATTGGGATCGACATCCTGGGTCCTCTACCAAGAACTGCTGATGGGAACAAATACGTTCTTGTTTCCATCGACTATTTCACGAAATGGCCCGAAGCGTATCCCATTCCAGATCAAGAAGCTACCACCGTAGCAGAGACTCTAGTCCAACATTGGATCTCGAGATACGGAACACCTTTGCAGATTCATTCCGATCAAGGGAGGAATTTCATCTCTGCTGTGTTTAAGGGCCTATGTCAAATTTTCGGAATTGAGAAAACTAGGACAACACCACTACACCCACAATCGGACGGCATGGTGGAGAGATTTAACCTCACAATCCTGAATAATCTCTCACTTATGGTATCCAGAAATCAACAGGATTGGGACAAGAAGCTACCTTTGTTCCTGCTGGCCTACCGCAGTGCTGTCCACGAGACTACCGGATATGCCCCATCTCAGATGCTCTTCGGACGAGAGCTTCGGCTACCTTGTGATCTCGTCTTCGGTCGTCCTCCGGATGCGCCTGCATCGCCTGAGGAGTACATCCAGGATCTCCAGGCCCGGTTGGAAGACGTTCATAACTTCGCACGAGAGCGAATCAACATCGCGGCGGAGAAGATGAAGACCCGATACGACACAAGGTCTACTGGACATGAATTCAACGAAAGCGACAAGGTTTGGTTATGGAATCCCATCCGACGGAAAGGTCTTTCACCCAAATTGCAGTCGCATTGGGATGGACCCTACAAAGTCGTTAACCGACTAAATGACGTCGTAGTGAGGATCTAAAAATCACCTAATGCAAAACCTAGGGTTGTACATTATGATCGGTTAGCCCCATACTATGGCCATAGTTCATGAGTATTACGTAAACAACCATGGTTGATAACATAAAAGTTGTAGATAATTTTTGCTTTTAATGTTTAGTAATATTTCTTGTTATTATTGTGTTTTCTGTATCTGTTAGTTGTTAATTAATGTGTATATTTGTAAACTTGTGATAGAAGTCTGGCACCCTTTCTGGGGATTGTACTGCCCGGGACGTGCAGTCCTTAGGAAGGGGGCAATGTTACAAATTCTGTAAATAGTAATTATTGTAGGAACGTAACCTGTAAATAGTTTCCCGTAATGAATATACAACCCCTTTTTCATTCTGCTAAAGTATACGACCCCTATTTTCTTTCTTTTCATTGATAACGGTCTACTACTTTACAGAAGCGTGTGGAATATTTGAGAAATTTCTTTTCGGTGTATTTAAGCCGTTAGCGATGGATAAACAGTTAGTTTCGATTCAGATTTCGAACTGAGAAGATTTTTGCTCTGTTTATAGCGAGGCATTTCGCTGCGTTGTTTTCGTATTTGGAAGTAAATACGTGTGTAAACGTTGAGTTTACGGTGTTGTGTGATAATTGCTTAATTGCTGATGAATAATTTAGCAGTTGTTGAAGATCTTTCCAGTACATAGTGTAAATAAATTTCCTGTGTTTTTATCAAGAACTGTGTCTTCATTTCAAGAAAGTGGAAGTCGCACCGAATCCGTTACAATATTATTGCTAATTCTAGTACAGTAGTTTTTATGCATGTAAGGACATTTTAAGCCCCATCCAGAAGGTATATTCAGGCTGTGCTAAAGCGTAGGTGTAATAATATTTATAACCACCGATCCTAATACAGTAGTTTAAATCCATGTAAGGACTATTTGATAAAAATGTCTCCACTCAAAAGAAGTTTTTTTTTTTTTAAATCTGTAACTCTTTTCTTTTCTGGTTGGGATTGGAAATATAACTTAAACAAAACACGAATACTTTGAATTAATTTCTTATATTTAACATATTAAAGCGAGTAGCTTCAATTTTTTCCTGTAAGAAAATAATTTGAAATTTAGTCTACTGTTTTGCATTGGTCGGTAAACTTTGACCAAAAATTAGAATTGTATTACCATGAATCATTTTTCGCTAATATGCTTTTTCTATTCGTCGGAATTAAATGAAATTGGGTGCCCCAGCTTCTTATGACCATAAAAACTCATTTGTGCAGGAAAATACGTGAAAAATACTTATTTTTAAAAACTCAGACTTTATGTTTGTATATGGCCTCTTGACACAATTTATTCACGAAGTTTCAAATCTGATTACAACTTTCTTTTGCGTGACGGAGCGTTTCGTATTTTTTTTTCATGCTTGTACATTGTACTAAACACCTTTTTTAATTTACATTACAATCTGGGGGGGGGGGTGCTACGCATTTTTAGCTACCAGTATGAAGTTAATCTCCGAAAATAAGAAAGGTTTCCTGATTCCATCTATGCTTCCATACATTCTGATAATTTCTAACAAGGTTGCATCTCTCGTTTTTGGTTGCCTTAAAATATTATCTTTTTCGGTACCTTCTCGTATTTCCGCCTGATCTCCGACTACAGGGCGATCATTCGTAGCTTTGTACAGACTTTGCTGTTTATACTGTGTCAAACTACATGATCTCGGGAGCTTTGTTTCAGCACCTTACGGAGTCGAAAGTCTTTGTCTGGTATATAGTTTGGAATCTATTTATTTAAGTTAGCTGATTTGTGTAGTAACTTTTTTTTTTCAGAAAAAAAAAGAAGATAATAAAATTAATTTGAATTTTGTCATCCTGAATTCAAATTATGTTTTTCGCAATCACGAGTGTGTGTATATGTAAGCGTGTGTGTTTGTGTGTGGGGGATATGTGTGTGTGTGTAGGCATGTGTGTTTGTGTCTGTGTGCAGGCATGACTGTGTGGGTAGTTGTGTGTATGTGTTTGTGGGGGTATGTGTATGTGTGTGTAGGCATATGTGTTTGTGTCTGTGTGCAGGCATGAGTGTGTGGGTAGTTGTGTGTATGTAGGTGTGTGTGTTTGTGTATGTGTGTAGGTGTATGTATGTGTGTGTAGGTGTATATATGTATATGTGTGTAGGTGTATATATGTATATGTGTGTAGGTGCGTGTATGTATGCGTGTAAGTGTAGGATATTGACGAAACCTGGAGACGGTTTTTGCTAGAGGTGCAACATCGTGAGGACCCGGTCGGCGGTGATGCTGCAGGGGGTGGCGGTGGGAAAAATGATAGGAACGTCAAAAACAGTCAAATGAAAGCAATAAGCAATAGTGATTGCTCAAAAAAAAAAGTCTCTGAAAATTCCGGGGTTAGTTCCCCGTTATAGTCATGTTTTAATTCTCTACTATCTCCTTTTCAAAGTCTTTGTAGATTTTACTCTTAAATTCCCTGCAATGATCCGTAAGTTCCCAGATAAATAACTTCCAAGACATTCCCATATAGTTTGGAGGAATATTTTATATTTACATGTTATGCGAATTTCCCAAAATGTTTAATTATGTACAAAACAACATATCTGACTGACATACGAGAGCAAATCAAAAAGTCTTTGCGCCTATTTTTTTAGCGAAAATATGGCTGTGAATACAAAGCAGACACATACATTCACAGCAGTGACAGTTCCTTGAACCGTACCATCTGCGTTTTACTCGGAAGAGCGGAGCTGCTATCAGTCATTTAAGATGACGGTTTTTCTTCAGACGTCCACAACTTATGAGCAGCGAAGTGGTTATTCGTTTTCTATGGAGAAAGGAAGCCCATAATAGCAATTTACAGGGATATGCACCTACAGTCCAGACCTTGCCCTAGTGATTTTCCCGTTTTCCTTCACTGAAGAAAATCCTGGCAGGACAGAGATTCACATGTGGCGAAGAAACCAAAAACGCGGTCTGACGGTGGTTCCACAGGCAGCCGGAAGAATTTACCACAGGCTGGATCTCTAATTTAGCGCTGCGATGGGACAAATGTCTGAACCGGTGTGGTGACTATGTGGAGAAGTAATGTAAGGGACGTAGTGCACTACGTACATTTGCAAATACCTGTATGTACCTGTTTTTGGCGAATAAAAAATAGGCACAAAGACGTTTTGATTTGCCCTCGTAACATATTTACTACTAGTGGCACCCGCACGGCTTCGCCCGTAATAGAAAAATTAAAGGTCTTTTGGTTTGCCTGTATATTTACAAATAATGTATGGTGAATTTTCTCGCCAATTGGCTTGTACCCATCTTACGGTTCCACGTTATGATAATTTCGTACCTCGCCAATTGGCTTGTGCCCATGTTACGGTTCCACGTCATGATAATTTCGTAATTTATGATAGTTTTTTTCTTAAAATTGGAATAAAAAAAGAACCACATCGAATTTTCGAAAAATCACTTCGAGGTACACACCCCCATGCTACAAACTAACTTTGTGCCAAATTTCATGAAAATCGGCTGAACGTTCTAGGCGCTATACGCGTCACAGACATCCAGACATCCAGACAGAGAGACTTTCAGCTTTATTATTAGTGAAGATAAAGATAAAGATTAGTTTGAAATCCTAAAACTGTAACTTGGAGCCCCAGGGACTTGGAATCGGCAGATTTCGGATTCTTCTTCCAAAGGCACGAAAATCCACCACTTACATGCTCGGAGTGCGTACTCCCCAAATCCATGTTTCAAGCAGTCCGATGGGTCTCCAGCAGTTTCCATGGCTACAGATTTCTTGTAGATTTTCTCTCCCTTTCAGAACTATATATACGACTAAGTTGCAGAGGTGGAGATGTAATTTTTCAAGACAGAAATGGTAGCCCTCCCCATTTCGGTACCTTGCTCTCTCACAGAATACTGCGCACCCTTCTGCTTTAGATCTATACTCAATATAGATATAAAGCTGATAAATCTATACTGACTGACTGATATCAGTATAGATCTACCATTTAGGTCTTGGACTTCCTAAATGGAAATACTAATTAAAAAACAGTAGTTTAGAACTACAACTAACCTGAATTCAGTTTTTTAATCCTTATTTTTTTTTAATCAAAACTTAATAATATTCAGTTTCACTAATCTCTTAACCCACGCTCTTTATCCATTTTGTATCAACTGACGATTTATTCAATTTTTACTGTCAAAAATGCGGAGCCTAATATTCCAAATTTGATTACTAAAAATCAGTTGGCATTTAATTAAAGAAGCATTAAGTAATTGATAACAAGAATGTGATTGATTTTTAACTTTCTTTCCTTCTCTATATTTTCCCATGATATCAATATTTTTAAACTTAAATGATCTTAAATATCTATTCTAAAATATTGGGCACTACTCATTTAACCTACTAAATAATGTGTACTCAACATTGTTTTCTATACATGTCTAAATTCAGAGGACAAAACATTAAAGATAGAAATGCATAGTTCTATAAGAAAAGTTTCTTACAATAAGCAAGAATTTCATCATAAAAAAAAAAAATAAACGATAAAACTAGTGGAAGCTATTTTCCTAAGATATTTTGCTGCTTCTGAGAAACAAAAGAAAAGAAAAACTGGAACTTTTTGGTAGGAAGTGAGAAGATGGCAACAAAAATGGCTGACATTTAGAGCAGGTGTGGATTACGCTAGCATGACAGACGATAAAATAGTGCAGAGAGAAACATTTATCAGCAAAACAGAAGTCCCGCTTTTTACTCTAAAACTGGTTTGCCTGGTTACTTCTTTTGTTTTATTCATGTGGTGAAGAAATAAAACAGGTGTTTTGCAGGGCAAGTGCTTAGAGATTTTTATCTTGAAAGTCAGCGAAAAAGCGGATAAGAAGAGAATGGAAATGTTTACTTTCGAAATCGAAAGGATTAATTCGTATATATATATATATATAATAAAAAGGAAAAACATTGAAAAGACCAAACCCAAAAGCCCATAGATGCGCAACGCAGCAAAACTAAAAAGCCAAGTAAATATAAAATATGCAAGGCAAATTCCAAATATTAAACAAATTATATAAAACTAATGCTGATAAAAAGGAAAATTGCAAATAGCTATTAAATAGAAAAAGATAAAGTATGAATCCAGATCTCATCAGCCGTGGAGGATGATAAAAGACGCGAATTTAATTTCACAGTTAACAGCTTACAAGATTTTTCCTCCTGCTTAAGTAAAAAGGTTTTTATTGGGATCATTGTTTCGCAAGCTATCAAAATTAAAAGAATTCGCAATACCATTTCCGAATTTAATCAAGAAATTTCAGTACTCAAAAATATACTTTTTAATAAAAACTTCCCAAAAAATCTGGTTGAAAACATTTGCTTAAGTATAGCCTTCGATGAGCATTTCGCTTCTTTTGAACCGTTTACACCGTTTAACTGTGTAAATGTATGATACAACCATGACAAACCATTTTTTGTGGATCACCGGGGTGAATGAATTTTACACGTGGGAAACGGACGACTGGCATGTTTTTGGAGTGATCTCTTTGGATATGGATTTTTTCATTTACTTTTACGTTGATAACTGGAAAGAATTCTGTCATGTTGAACATCGGAATGGTTTTTTATAAATATATCTCAAGGTAAGATAATTTTGTTATTGGCAGGTACTGTCCCGTGGATGGCTAATTATCGGAACTTGTTTTCCTAATTATTCGAGGCGAAACCCCCTGCTTTTTAGTTTTAGGTTTGAGCTCTTGTTTATAGTTTAGCAAGTGGTGCTTTTGCCCAATGTTACTCTATATTGCATGTACTGGAGCTTAAACATTCTCTTTTAGTTCATAGTTTAAAAATTTTTGGTCTTTTGACAATATTTAATGAATCCTCCACGGCTGATGAGCTCTGGATTCATACTTTATCTTTTCCTACTTAATAGCTATTTGCAATTTTCCTTTTTATCCTCATTAATTTTATATAATTTCTTTAATATTTGGAATTTGGCTTTCTTATATATATAATATATATATATATATATATATATATATATATATATATATATATATATATATATATATATATATATATATATATATATATATATATATATATATACAGCGTGTTCCGTTTTAACCTGCAAGACCTTTATTTTCGCAACCGTCAGTCCTAGATGTCTACTTCCAATTGCAAAAATGTTCAAAATCAGACGCAGAGTTAAGATATTGAAAGTTTGAAAGCGAAAATAAAAATGAGTCAAAAATACTTAATTTAATTTTTTATACGGGGACCAGGTCCCTTTACAGGGAAATAATATCCATTGAAAAGTAATTCCAACAAAAAAAGTTTGAAATTAGTACGACCAATATTCAGCGAGATATGAAAGCGTTTGTGAATTACACCACTTTTCACTCGCCGTCAATAACACCTTTTGGGGGAAAATATAGCTGTTAACAAGTGTTTAAAATTATATGTGTGCATTGAGTGTGGTTTTTTCAAGATATTCGAGGTTTTGTAGTGTATTTTTGCGTATCACGCGGCGTAACATTTTATTTATTTTTGAACAGCAATGAAAAATATAAATTCCTTGTTTTTCTTACTTCAACGACCTGTCATTCTTCTGAAAGAGCGATAAGTTCCACTCTCATCTTCTGTATGGTTCCTAAAAACTTTGAAATAGAATATCTCTTTGAGTTTTGATCGCACAAATGTCAAATTTTTTGTGTCAGTAATAGTTTTCAACGGAGAATATTTTCCTAAATTTAACTTGGGAGACCTGGGGCCCGTATAAAAAGTTAAATTTTGTATTTTCTGAATTATTTTTATTTTCATTTCAAACTTCTCGCTACTTTTAACCTTACATCTGATTTTGAACGTTTTTGCAATTGGAAGTGTACATGTAGGACTAACGGTTGCGAAAATAAAGGTCTTGCAGGTTAAAACGGAACACCCTGTATATATATATATATATATATATATATATATATATATATATATGTATATTACAAATGTATTCTCAGTCGAAGAAGAACATTGGATAAACATGACTTATGTTTAGTTAAAAAACAATTTCAGAGTAATATCCAGAAAGCAGAGGGACTTAAACTAATTTTTGAAGTATACCTTTAGTCAGGCACGCGTTTACGTTACATGTGATATTGATCACTTTTCTTAAGTGTAGATGGTATACATATGCGCCCAAATTTTAAAAAAGTGCATATAACTATACTTTCTCTCTTTTTTTTTAAACACACAAAAAATATTTCTCCAAGCAACGCAACAACTTGCAGCTTTCGTGATGGAAAGCCCTCTGAAGACATTCAGGAAGAGCTGTGGTTAATTTGTGTTATGTGCCAAATGTTGACACACCTAGATTTGTGCCGGGGCTGAAAGAGCCAGTTATGTTTATGATTTTTGTAAATACACATTTTTTTTTACCCTGTAGCAAATAAGTTTCCCTACCATTTTGTACAGTTTTATACTGTTTATAAACTTCTTTTAGTGACTTTTTTTAAGAGTGCCCATATTTACACGCCATTTTTTTTTTTTTTTTTGCTTTTTTTTGCAAATCACCGTTTTTGAAATGAAATCATTGCTATTAATCACTGTTTTCGCCTAAACTGTAAAGCGAGGTAGAGGGCTCTGTTGTCTCTCGACACCCTCCTCCTCTGTCCTTACCTACTCGGAGCACCAGTCCAAAATTAATCGTCACCTATCAAAGGAGTTGAAGATTCTTTCCTCCCACCACTGGTACACTAAAAAAACATCCAAAACGTTACTGTTATTTCCGTGTAATGTTTCGGGATTTCAATGGTTTTCATCCACTTCCTGGAAAAATCAAGTATCATTGTCAAAACGTTTCCTTAATTGCTACTAAGGCTCCTATATAAGGGGAGCTGACTTATTCGACATTTTGGTTCCAAAACTGTCGGGTGAAAAAAATAGTATTTGTACAAAAGCCTCATTGCAAAAAAACTGGTGTCCAAGCTTTAGATGCGTTGCCTGATTGATGTTTGATTATTTTATTCTGCAGATGAAGACGATTTAATTAATGCAAATTAAAAACAAATAAGGTGTGTGAAATAAGGTTTACTACTGTAAACGTTTCCCGATACATTTTTGTTGAATTTGTGAACTAAGTTATCTTTCAAGATTCACCTTAAGTGACATTTTACTCAACTTAACATCAATTGTTTTACGACATAGCAAACCAGCGAATATTATAACGTATTTATAAATACTAGAAACGAGGTTGGATCCAATTCTGTCTTGGAACCAAAATGTCAACTAAGTCAGCTTGTCCATTTCAAGGGGCTCTAGGCTAGGCTACCGAGCTCTTCTTTTGATCTCAACTGTGAAAGAACGTCAAAATTGGCAATTCCTAGATTGGCAAGCAGACATACGAACAAGTCTCTCATTCTTCGACGGCAAAAATTTTTTTTGCGGTCTGCTCCAAGTGCAGGGTTCCAGCAGCCCTCGATCGAACGCATCCTGGGCTGCTTGGGTCTCACCAATGAATACTTATATGCCTCGAAGACTTATATGCCTCCCCCCTTCTTGTTCTTGATTTCTTAAAGGTCAATGATTTGCTGGATCTTGTCTGACTCCGTCAATCAGAGGATTAGAAACAACAACAACAACAACAAATGTTTCGCTTTCTCGCATTTAGAATACTTGTTATAGTTACTGATAAAAGACAAATATCTGGAATTTTTCGAATCGAAAGTATATTTAAGTCAAAAACAAAAGAGGGTGCCCATATAACCACCTTTTCCTCTACTAATGTCAATTTTTTGAGTTTGAATTGTTTATTTTCAATTTGTGAGTAATAAAATAGTCGTAAATATAAATTTAGAGACCTAGGGTCCATATAAAAAGTTACATTTTGTTAATTATTTACTAAATTACTTTCACTTATCAAACCTGTAATATTATAGTATCTCTCTTGATCTTATTCTGATCATTCTTGCAGTTCGAAGTATGTATTATCTAGGAGTAATTGTTGCGAAAGAATGAAGGTATTGCAGGTTAAACTATGACAAACTGTATACAGTGGCTCCCAAAAGTGTACGTATACCTACGACTTTCAATGAAATAGGCCCCATATCCATTGGTTAGAGCTAATATTTCGGATTAGGTATTTAATTATAAGATCTATGTTCAATGTTTAACAAAACTACATGAAATTTTTTAAAAATATATTAGAACTTAATTTTTTAAAAAATAAAAATCAAAAAGTGCCGGAAATTTTATCTCACAAAAGTCTTCGTATACTTTAAAAAATGTCTATATATTATTGAAATATCTAAGTATTTATTGAGTTATTATTTAGTAGAGTATCATGCAGTATCAACAACATATTTTAAACGTCTGGGAATACATTTTATTCTTTTTTCTTTCTTTTTTTGTGCACTTTCTGAGTAAGTGTTCAACCACACTTCAACTGTTTCTTACTGTTTCTAGCTCTATTTTCGTTTCAAAGCCGTATTTTCGTAATCTAGCCTCCAGATATCTCTAAATATGTTACATTAAGTTCAAATCTGGGAGATTGATGGCGTATTTTCTAAACTTTAGAACAATTTTCGGGGCACTAGACACAAACTTTGAAAACCGTATGCTTCTTATCGTTATCTTGATAAAAAAAAAAACAAAGTTGTTTCCGATAACCAAATTTTTGGCTAAGAGTTTAAAATTGGTTTTTAAAATATTTAAATGAACAGCATGATTCATTATTTCAGCAAAACATTTCTAACTACCAAGTCCTGGTGCTGATATGCACCCTCACACAAGAACACCTTCACTGTCCTGATTAACTGGTCCAACAAAGTTCTTAAGATTAAGTTCATAAATTTTAATTCTATTTACAATTATACAACAGTTTAACCAAAAATGTTGAATGCATTTTTATCTGTAAGTAAAACATAATTCCAAAACGCTTTGAGCTTATTTAACATTGATTTTGCGACGAAAAGCGTAGGCCTTTTGTTTTTCGCACGATCTAGAAAATTTCTGCGGGAAGAGGACTCATTTAATGCAGCTAATCAGAGAACTCGACGAACAATTCTAGGTGAAAATTAAATGTAAAGCGTTTCATTTAACTCTGCAGAAACTTTTACAGCACTCAAATGTGTGTTTTTCATAATTTTTTTGACTGTAAATCTCCGATCACGCCTTGTCAACTTTGCCAGTTGACCTTTTCTTACCTTGTTTTCGGTCCGATTCTTTTCTTTAAGCATTTTATCAAGCACTTTACTATAGAATAGAATAAATTAACTAATTTAGAGACATTTCAAACCAATTGACCGCTACAGTCAGGAAAAAATTGAAATTTCGAATTATGTTTGTTGTTTTTTACGAATACCAGCCATTTTAAAGTAATCAACACAATATTAAAGAATAAATAAACAAAAAATTAAAATCAAATGACTTTTAAGGGTCAACACAATGCAAAAATAATAAAAAAAACCACATATGATAATTTTAATCATAATTTTATTCGAAAATATTTGAGTGTACGATGACTTTCGTGGCCTGATATTTCCTTGTCTCTTCGTTTTTCGACCCATTTAAAAGAAAAAAAGACCCGTCAATATTTTGAAAAATCTACTGGTTGTATTTAGAATGACAGTAAGGATGTGATAAAATATTGGACTTCATATTCGAATTCAGTTTCGCGTTATTTTGGTTTTTTCAAAAACTTTCAAAGTGTACGAACACTTTTGGGAAGCATTGTGTATTTGTGTGTGTTAAGTGTAAAACATAACACATACAGGGTGCCCTGAATTAGACTGACCGATTTCAAAAATTTATAACAGGAAAACGGTTAATGATAAAAAAAAAAAACAAATTCTTGAAGAAAATTCATGCGGTGGGGGCGATAAATGTTTTTCGTAGTATTTCAAATTTTAGTTCAAAAATTTTTTAATAGCTGGCGCTGCAGATAATAAGCCTCTAAATTAAAAGAAAAAGGATGGAAATTCAGCGATGTTCCTCCGATGGCGACATGTGGTTGCGGCTGGCGGTAGACAATTTGAAAATATTGTTATGTAATTTTGTTTATTGAAAACATTTTTCGAAAAATTATGTAACTTCCTGTCTTTCACTGATTTTCGGTCTTGCGATCTGCAAAGCCATCTATTAGAAAGTTCTTGAACTAAAATTTGGAACTCTGGGGACAAAACTTTCGACTCACCATATAAATATTCTTTAAGAATTATTTTTTGTTCATTAACCGTTTTCATGTTAGAAATTTTTAAAAACCGTCAATGTATTTTAGGACACCCTGTAAGTGTGATGCATTAACTTTTCAAATCCTTTATTAATGAAAAAGCAGTAAGTCTCTCTGTCTGGATCTCTCTCTGTTTGGATGTCTGGATATCTGTCAGGATCTCTGTGACGCGCGTAGAGTCTAGACCGTTCCGCCGATTTTCATGAAATTTGGCACAGAACTAGTTTATGGCATGGGGGTGTGCACCTCAAAGCGATTTTTCGAAAATTCGGTTTCGTTCTTTTTCTATTCCAATTTTAAGAACTTTTCACCGAGCAAAGTATCACAATCTGGGCGAGTAAATTACCAAATTATCATAACGTGGAACCCTAACATGAGCAAGCATAGTAAATTGGCGAGAACATAGCAAACTGGCGAGAAAATTCATCATCCATTATTTAAAAATATACAGGCAAACTGAATGACCTTTTAATTTTCTACTACGGACAAAGCCGTGCGGGTGCCACTAGTCAGATATAAAGGAAGGAGAAACCAGGTAAGAGTAAAAGCAGGCAACACCAGCAGCGGACATGAAGAGCAAGTGCGGATTATGCGAGCTTGACATACGATAAAAAGGCGCCAAAAGAATCATTTATCTGCTGGGAAAGGGGATTAGATTGCAAAGGAGAAGGATTTTCAGATTCTTTTCTGCTTTTACTACCTTAGTTTATCACTTTACTTTTTCTCCGTGGTAGATACTTATTCGGTCGAGGTCCTTTTGAGAACAATTACAATTCAAGCTACAAATTGAAAGGAACAACATTAGTCCTTTTTTTTAGAATTGAAATTCTCGCTGCAACAAACCACAGAAGAGGTTTTTAATGGAAAGTTGAGCTAGGAAAAAATATGGCCGATTGCAAGTCTCCAGTTGAAAGGAAAAGAAAGTAAATGTAGTCAATGTGTGTTATGTTTTTTTTTAAATGATAAACGAAAAAAAAAGCTTTTCTTATCTTTTAGTGTGTCTTTTTTCGTGTATTTTTCCAATTCCTGATTTTTTTTATACAAAAGGGAATCACTATATACAAATTGCGTAAGCAATTCTCTCAAAGGAAAATATGAGACAGTGAGAAGCAAAGGAATGTATGTGGATATCTTAAAGCTATGAGCAATCCACATTTAAAGGTCAGATCCAAGGCAGACTTTCGTTGAGTTTTTTTTGAGCAATCACGATTGCTTATTGCTTTCATTTGACTGTTTTTGACGTTCCTTTGATTTTTCCCACCGCCACCCTCTGCACCATCACCGTGGACAGGCGGGCTCATCACGATGCTGCACCTATAGCGAAAGCCGTCTCCAGGTTTCGTCAATATCCTACACTTACACGCATACATACACGCACCTACACACATATACATATATACACCTACACAAACATACACCCATACACATACACAAACACATACACACACACACTCACATACACACAACTACCCAAACACTCACATGCACACAGAAACAAACACATATGCTACATACACATACCCCCACACACACCTACACACAACTACCCACACACTCATGCCTGCACACAAACACACATGCCTACACACACACACGAACACACACGCCTACATTCACACACTCGTGATTGCGAAAAACATAATTTGTATTCAAGATGACAAAATTGAAATTAATTTTTTTATTTTTTTTTTTTTTTAAATCATGCTTCATATCAGCATTGACCAGGGCTGCTATTAACATCCCTTGCCCCAAAACAGAGAAGAGTTTCTCCCAACAATTGTACTTGTTATCTCCAGATTTTCAATTTTGGCACTCACATCCCTTTGCTTCTCACTGACTCATATGTTCTTAATGATTCTGAAATACGAAAAGTGATCAGTAAATGAAATACAACTTAACATTTCGGACGGATAGTGTTATTTTTTTATTTGGATGAAAAACTATTCTTCTCTGAAAACTCGTCTTTTTTTTTTTTTTTTTTGCATTTTTTAGTATGCTGTTTTTTTTTTTTTTTTTTTTTTTTTTTTCCGTGTTGTTCGGTTAAATTTAAAGCAGATAATATGCAGTAGCGAAAACATTTCATTTACATTTCAATTTTATGCTTGGAGAGAACTTTTTCTTTACCTTCTACTTTCATGGATAGCACTTCTTACGCTCTTACAGCGACTCCAGCCACCTAAAAGATGGCGTTTTTTAAAACAAGTGTGTAAAAAAACTGCAAAAGAATATCGGAGATTTTTCTACGAAATTTATAATCATCACCAATTACCATAATTTCCAACAATGGCTCAGCAGTCATTTTTAGCACTTATCGTGCTATTTTGACCAACATGAACTAAGCATGAAAAATTAACTTCTGCAAATATAGAAAGTATAACAATTCAAATAATTTTAGTAAAGCTATTTCCAAACTAATTTAATCTTTTTTTTTCTGTTGAAATTGAATTCAACTAATTTATGTATTAACTATGAAAATTGCGTAAAGGTCGGATGGTATAAAAATAACATAAATGAGGACTTTTCAGTTCAGACTAAATTTGGTTTTGTTATGTCTCTATACATCAGTTATGGGATCGAATGCTTAAATTTAAAAAAGAAAAAAGCTCAAACATGAAATAAAATTTGCTTAATTCCACAAACCAGAGAGAGTTTACTACTCGTTCTTGATTTTACAGGTATAGTTGTAAAAACAACTTTTTCTGGAAATGAGGGTTGGAGAATAACTGAACAGAATGATTTTTTAATTCATCTTTCACAATTGCATAAAAATGCATTAATATATTTTGGTGAAATTTAAAAGTACTATATCAAGAGCACAGCTATGTTAGAACAGTTCAACTTTTTTTTCGACTGTTATATTAGAAATGAGAAAAAAATTTAGAGTCGAGAAAAATAGATAAATGCACTCCGCACATTCTAAGCACGCAGGGGTCCCTATAGGAGGGGAGGGGGATTATAGCGCAAGTTGCACCACCATTTTTTTTGGGGGGGGAGGCACTTTTAGTTCTTTCCATTTATTTCTTTGAATTTATTTATTGATTTATTTTTATTTTAAATTATTTATTTTATTTTATTCTGTTTATATATTTTATTTCATTTATTTATTTAGTTTGTGTGTGTGCGGGTGTATATCATTGGCGTAGCACAGAACTTTTCTAATAAAATAGTAATTATTATTATTAAAAAATAAATAAATAATATTTTTAAAAAATAAATGAATAAAAAATATTTTTAAAAAAATTTAAAAAAAAAAGAGAGAGAGAGCTAAAAATTTAAAAAATGGAAAGAGGGTTCAGAAAAAAAGGGGGCGGGATTAGCGCCATTGAGCTGGAGGGGGAGGGGGGGGCGGGCACCCCTGAAAGCACGTCATTGCTTTTATAAAACGATTTGTCTGCCCTACCAATACAGGTGTCCCTCGTATAACATCGTTAATTCGTTCCGTGTTGTATCGAAACCGTGTAATACGAGACTTTTTTAAAAATAACATTTTTACTTATTTTTAATACCAATTATGTATGTGCATGAGAAAAATCAGGTTATAATATGGATCGTGTTACATCGAAACCGTGTAATACGAGACTTTTTTTAAAAATAACATTTTTACTTATTTTTAATACTAATTATGTATGTGCATGAGAAAAATCAGGTTATAATATGGATCGTGTTATATCGAAACCGTGTTATACGAGACTTTTTTAAAAATAACATTTTTACATATTTTTAATACTAATTATGTATGTGCATGAGAAAAATCAGGTTATAATATGGATCGTGTTATATCGAAACCGTGTAATACGAGACTTTTTTAAAAATAACATTTTTACTTATTTTTAATACTAATTATGTATGTGCATGAGAAAAATCAGGTTATAATATGGATCGTGTTATATCGAAACCGTGTTATACGAGACTTTTTTAAAAATAACATTTTTACTTATTTTTAATACTAATTATGTATGTGCATGAGAAAAATCAAATTATAATATGGATCGTGTTATACCGAAACCGTGTTATACGAGACTTTTTTTAAAAATAACATTTTTACTTATTTTTAATACTAATTGTGTATGTGCATGAGAAAAATCAGGTTATAATATGGATCGTGTTATATCGAAACCGTGTTATACGAGACTTTTTTAAAAATAACATTTTTACTTATTTTTAATACTAATTATGTATGTGCATGAGAAAAATCAGGTTATAATATGGATCGTGTTATATCGAAACCGTGTTATACGAGACTTTTTTAAAAATAACATTTTTACTTATTTTTAATACTAATTATGTATGTGCATGAGAAAAATCAGGTTATAATATGGATCGTGTTATATCGAAACCGTGTTATACGAGACTTTTTTAAAAATAACATTTTTACTTATTTTTAATACTAATTATGTATGTGCATGAGAAAAATCAGGTTATAATATGGATCGTGTTATATCGAAACCGTGTTATACGAGACTTTTTTAAAAATAACATTTTTACTTATTTTTAATACTAATTATGTATGTGCATGAGAAAAATCAGGTTATAATATGGATCGTGTTATATCGAAACCGTGTTATACGAGACTTTTTTAAAAATAACATTTTTACTTATTTTTAATACTAATTATGTATGTGCATGAAGTATTAAAATGAAGTATAAATAGTACTGTGAAGTAAGTTTCGTACCGTGTGATATCGAAACCGTGTTATAGTAATCGCAAATTTGGTACCGTGTACAATCGAAGCTGTGTTGTAGAAGTACCGTGTTATACGAGGGATGCTTGTAGCTTATTAAACGGCTTTCAAATATTACATCAATAAATATTACTATTACTTTCACCTCGAAGGCAAATTTTCAATTTTCCGTGACTCCGTGGTCCCGCATTCTAATCTCCATCCATCTCCTAGTCAACAGGCCTTTACTTTTGGCTTTAGGGATTCTGGTGTATAGGGAACAGAGGACTCGGAGTCTTTGTGCTCCGGGTTTGGAGCCGGACTCAACATTATCAACCGTTGGGCACATGTGGGGTAGTCTTGTAAAACTCGCTGGTCCGTAAGTACTGGTGTCGGTCACTACACTTTTAAAAAAATTCCGAAACGCTACTAGTTATTTCCGTGGAAAGTTTCGGGATTTCACAAGTTTTCACCTATAGTGCTGCTCTGTTTAGTTGAGCTGTGACCATGACTTTGTTTACCTGTTTTAGGGGAGTTTACTGAAAAGTAGACGCGTTATTGGCTTGAATTTTAGTTGGAATATTTTTGAAAAACTGCTAAGAAAGTTTCTCAACTCAACTTACCGCCAATTACCTCTCCCTATTTTCCGAAACAGAGGTAAACATTGTCACAGTCGGAGCTCAACTTCTCAGAATCTCACAATACTTCCTCGTAAAATCAAGTATCTTTTCAAAAAGATTTCCTGCATTGCTACAAGTTACACTAAGGCAGACTTTTCACTATTGCGAAAAATATTTTTAGCTACCAGTTTAAAGATCGAATGAGCGTGTTTATTAAGTGTATCGGCTCAGTTTGATTACGGCTCGTCCAGGTTGCCTAAGCTCCCCAATGGGAGCGAATAAGCCACTGTATAGCTGCAGCTTTGCAAGGCGGGAATTACAGGCTAGGTAGATGCTTGATTCTTATTTGCACTTCTCACAAACTTTGGCCATGTTTTCTCTAATGCTTCTGGAGCTTCCTTGGTAAATCAGGAAGCTTCTACTGAATAACAGTATACCGGCTTAATTTTTCTGAATGGCTGCCGAGCCGTGACTGACTTTAATAGAAGAGAGTTCCCAACTCTTTAGAAAGTATCAAGGAAAATTTCAGAGAGGTTACTGACTTTTTGCGAAAAACATTCCTGGTTTTTGCAAAACATGTTACTGGCAGGAATGGGGCACCTCATCTGCCTATTATTTTTCAGGAACGTTTCAGATTTTTGAGCAATCACGATTGCATATTGTTCTCATTTGACTGTTTTTGGCGTCTTTTGATTTTTCCCACCGCCACCCTCCGCACCATCACCGTCGACGGGCTCCTCACGATGCTGCTCCTCTAGCGAAAGCCGTCTCCAGGTTGCATCCATGTCCTACACACACGCGCATACATACACAACTACACACACACAAACACATACACACATACAACCACACGCATACATACAGACACCCACACATACACACACACAAACATACACACACACATACACACAACTACCCACACATTCATGCCGGCACACAGACACAAACACATATGCCTACACACACATACACATACTCCTTCCCCACACACACATTCATACACACAACTACCCACACACTTATGCCGGCACACAGACACAAACACATATGCCTACACACACATACACATACTCCTTCCCCACACACACATTCATACACACAACTACCCACACACTTATGCCAGCACACAGACACAAACACACATGCCTACACACACATACACATACCCCCTACACACAAACACACATCCCCCCACACACAAACACACACGCCTACATACACACACTCGTGATTGCGAAAAACATAATTTGAATTCAAGATGTCAAAATTCAAATTAATTTTTCTTTTTTCCTTTTTTTTTACAGTGTCAGTGCCGAAATTTAAGGGGGCCTTACGTGCCCCCCCCCCGCCACATCCTGCCATGACATTTAAATCCGATAAACCAATAGGGTTGTTGGAGTGGGGGTTACTAAAGCGCCAAAAGGCTTTTACTTACTTTAGGTAATCATAAGGCCACTATACAAGGGGAGCTGACTCGTCCACCATTTTGGTTCCAAAGTTGTCAGGTGACAAAATTAGTATTTGTACAAAAGCCTCGTTGCAGGAAACTGGTGTCTAAGCTTTTGATGTGTTGCCTGATGGATGTTTGGTTATTTTATTCTGTAGATGAATGTGACTTAATTTTAACAAATTAAAAACAAATAAGGTGTGAAAATTAGGTTCATTACAGTAAACATTTCCCGATGCACTTTTGCGGAATTAGTGAACTAAGTTAACTTTCTAGATTTACCTTAAGTGACGTTTTACTTAAAGTATCATCATTTGTTTTTTGCGACGTAGCAACCATCGAATATTATAACGTATGTACATAAACACTGGAAATAAGGTTGGGTTCAAAGCTGTCTTGGAACCAAAATGTCGGATAAGTCGGCCTGTCATCTTCTAGGGGTTCTAGGTAATCACATTTTGGACTGCTCAACTATGACGTCGAAGGGACCAAAAAAAAAAAAAAAAAAAGTTTCCTTGCTGCCGTAATTTCGTAATAAAAAGTTAAGTGATGAAGAATAAAACGTGAAATGGAATTAAAGCTATATCAGAGCCTAAAATTCGCTATATATTGCTTTGCTATAAATGAGTATGACTATTTACTATTATAAATAAATAAATTACATAATAAATTAAGTAAGAAACTATGAAAACTCAGAGTTTGAAAATTGCGCGTTGGGATATTCACAGGAAGTTTTCGGCTATGACTCACATTTAATTTGTTTCCAAACGACCAAAAACTAGTTCATGTCATATTGTGTTCCGGTTAAGTATTTTGTTTAAACATCGTTCTTAAGGGTGAAAATAACTAAGTAAAATACGATTTGTTATTTTTTTTAAATGTTATTAAGTAAAATAACCCTTAATTTTCACATTATTTGTTTACCTACCCCCATCTTTTTTCTTTTGTTTCGACACGTTTCTGATGAATTATGATAATACCGATTTAATATTTTTTGAAATTTCATGTAAGCCACGACATTTGTAATACATGAATTCAAAGTCAAGCAGGACAGTTCTTGGGGTTTCTTTACTGAAAAAAAATATATATTTCATAGTACTTTCCTTGTTCCACGTATCAATGCATTTACACGTGTATATAGGCAAACCGAAAGACCTTTTAATTTTCTACTACGGGCAAAGCCGTGCGTGTACCACTAGTTATTAAACAAGCACCTCACTCCTAAAAAAAACTACTTATACTTGCCCTATAAGAAAAAAAAATTTCTTCGTCCTCAGAAAATATTTTGAGTGAAGTGAGAAGTAAGCAACATCAACGGTGACATGAAAGCAAGGATACGGATTATGTTGCCTTGACGTACGATAAAAATGGCGAAGAAAGAAAAAAAAATATCATTTCCAAGAAAGGGGATTAGTCTACAAAAAAAGTCAAGTTTCAGGAGTTTTTCATCTTCAGGAATGTTTTATTTATTTATTTCTTTATTTAGTTTTTGCTTTGAAATCAAAAATTCGCAGTGGAAAATTTTCCTCAAATTCTATATAGCATATAATCTAAAATAGATTGAGAAAGACAAAATAAATATTAAAACATTTACCACTATTTTTTTTTGGTTTGTTTAAGATCAACTTTCTTTGATATATATTGCTTATTTAGTACATCTTTTTCTTGTACCCAAGTATTTTATTAGAATGATACATACCATTTTAAGTCTGATATCACAAAAATCTGATTTTCCGTTATTCCGCATTTTTCTTCTAAAACTGAGTGTTGAAGGTTACGTAACTCATGTTTTCTACTTTTGTCACAAATATATATATGTATTTTTAAGTCGTCAAAGGTTGCGATAAAAGTTGAGTATAATGTATCAAAAAAGGAGATCTTCCGTTATGTTTTATTTTTCAACAAAACTTGAATTAAGTAACTTCTGTTTTGAACTTTTGTCCCTCATAGTTAAAAAAGAATATGTTTATTATTCAGTAAGTTACCGCCCTATGGCCAGGGCTAAGGCAGAAATACGTGAAATACACCGTCAGCTCAGTCATTTCCAGCCGAGGACTGCAGTTTCGTGCTTATTAGCACTCATCAGCCCGGCATAGGAAAGTGACTGAGCTGGAGATGGAAAACCTCTTAAGGAAGCCAAGAGTGTCAAACAAACTGGTAGCTAATATAGAATTAGCCCTGGCTATAGGGCGGTAACTTACTGAATTTACCTGCCTTGCCTTCAAAATTCGAGTTGAACCGAACCATTGTTTCGGTCACTCGTCTGGTTTGCGCTAATTCTATATTAGCTACCAGTTTGTTTGGCACTCTTGGCTTCCTTAAGAGGTTTTCCATCTCCAGCTCAGTCACTTTCCTATGCCGGGCTGATGAGTGCTAATAAGCACGAAACTGCAGTCCTCGGCTGGAAATGACTGAGCTGGCGGTGTATTTCACGTATGTTTATTATTGTCAAAAGAGTACCCCACGTGAGAAACAGAAACTCATTTGTGATTGATTAAATATTCCAGCATTTTCTAGCAAATTCTAGCATTTGAGTATCCTTGGTTTTAGTAACTTCGGTTTTGCAACTTTTTCACTCACAGTTTAAAAAAAATGAAAGTGTATTATTGTCAAAAGAGTGCTACATATTAGAAACGGAAACTCATTAGCAGCTTCCAAAATATCAGACCCGAGTGTGATGTAAAATAAGAAAAAACAACGTCAATGAGCACAAATTGCAGATTACTGCAGACTCGTGTTTCGGCGTTAGAAGAAACTCCTTTTTCAAAAGCAAAACAACTTACGGATGAAAAGACATCCGACAAAAGCTAAAAGCCAGATAAACAAGCAGCTTAATAGTAAAAATAGCAGATAGACCGAACACCAGTGTGAAAATTATAAGCCAGTAAATAAAAAATGGGAATGCAAACAAAGAGCAAGAGCTTTCTCACAGATACGATAAAAGAAAAAAAAAAATAGATTAATTTGAATATTTGGCATCTCGAATTCAAATTATGTTTTTCGCAATCACGAGCGTGTGTGTGTATGAATGCACGTGTGTGTTTGTGTAGGCGCATGTGTGTGTGTTTGTGTAGGCGCATGTGTTTGGGTGTGTGTGTGTGTATGCATGTGTGTGCGTGTTGTGTATGCATTCGTGTGTGTGTGTGTGTATGTATGCATATGTGTTTGTGTCTGTGTGCAGGCATGAGTGTATGCATGGCAAGTTTATGCAGTTAAATGCTTAGAAAAAAAAAAGTCATGATAAAAACATGCTTTCAGAGAAGAACAATTTCCCTAGTCAACTTTATTTTAAAATATCTATTAAATTACGAATAATACAAACAATTTTCAACCATCATTCTGTGTTTACAAGCGTACTGTTTGACCATGGATTGTATGTAATTTGGCAATCGGCCAAGTAAAGACGATTCGATTTGAATGAATTTGGCAGGGGAGAAAAGAAAACAGCGATGGAATATTGATAATGTTACTAGTGCCTTATTCATTTATTGCATTCTGTAAAATAAAATGAAGGGAAAAAAATAGTTACTATGGAAACAACAAAAAGAAAATAAAATGTTTTCATTTCGTTCGGGAACGTAAAAGCAAGATGGTAAGCTCAAAACTATGTTCTGAATGAATAAATCAATTAATTTTTGTAGTGAGAATATAGATCGAATATATTTTAGATTAAGAAAATATTGCGGTGAGCAACTTTTCATTTTTTTTTTACAAAAATGGGGCTAATTAATAGAGAGGCTAAAGTGCACATCTGTAACAAACCAACTAACACCCCTATAAACTAATAGATACGTCCATTTCCGCCTATAAACCGGATATTAGCCTTTCCATATAATTGATGGTCCGACAGTACTGACGTGTCCTTGTAAATTTAATTTTTGTCTTAAAGAAATTTTGTCCGGGGAAACTATTTTTATTGATCCAATTAATAAAACATAGAGTTTAAAATGAAATACACAACAAATACATTACAAACACGAAATATGAAGTAATACATCTATTTGTTCACGGTTGGATAAATCTAATTCATATTTACGTACAATTCACCAGCAAGCAGTAGCGTTGGCTATCATGGAAAAATTTCTAGCCTTGTTCAATTATATACACTCTATATCATTCCAACTAATCCTATGAAATCTGGAACACTTGTCAACAACTGAGGGCGGTACAGTTTTCATGAGCTTACGCTTAAAACGTTGATGCTACATTACAAACATTTTACTTTCGTTTTCATATTCAATGAACGGTCAAGTTACTCTCTAAAATACTTGAAATAGATTGAATTCAATATTTGATACCTTTCCGCATGCATTTTGTTCCTCTAACAAGAAGGAGCGGTTGAAATTGTAAAAAAATAAATAAATAAATAAATAAATAAAATTAATTTGAATTTTAACATCTTGAATTCAAATTGTTTTTCGCAACCACGAGTGTGTGTGTGTGTGTGTCAGTGTATTTAGGCGTGTGTGTGTTGTGTGGGGGGGGGGGGTATGTGTGTTTGTATGTAGGCATATGTGTTTGTGTCTGTGTACAGGCATGAGTGTGTGGGTAGTTGTGTAGGTGTCTGTATATATGCGTGTGTGTGTATGTGTTTGTGTATGTGTGTGTGTGTGTGCAGGTGTGTGTATGTATGCGTGTGTGTAGTATATGGACGCAACCTGGAGACGGTTTTCGCTATAGGAGCAGCATCGTGAGGATCCGGTCGACGGTGATGCTGGCAGAGGGTGCTGGTGGGAAAATAAAATGATAACACATCAAAACAGTCAAATGAAAGCAATAAGCAATCGTGATTGCTCAAAAAAAAAAAAAAAAAAAAAAAAAAAAAAAAAAATCCTTAAATAACTAATTTTGTTTTATCGAGCTGATAAAAGTAAACGTTGAGTTCTTAAGTAATATTTTTTTAAAGAATTTTAAAAATCCTTAAAACAAATGATATATTTTCTGTTAATAATTACGAAAGAAGTACTGACCTTTTATGAAATATCACTAATTATCTATAAACAAAGAAATATAATTGCGATAAAAACTGCAATCGAAAAGTACATGTGCTACTAATTCTTAGAAGAAAAACATTAGGAGGTGATAAGGATTACGTAGGTTTGACAAGAGATAAGATGGCATTGAAAGGAGCAGTTTTTTTCCATGGGAGTAACTGTTTGTCTTTGGAAATAAAAGAAGGATTACGTACGGTCAAGTTTTTTCTTTTCCTTTTATTTTCGCTCTTTTTTTCAGACTTTCTTGTCTTACAGAGTTTTATTAATTTTTGGATAATACTTTTATTTATATAAACGATTGAAAAGGAAAGTGCCATTTTTGTCAGTTTTTGTTTTATTTATTTATTTATTTATTTTTTTTTTTGAGAAAGTGTGTGTTGAAAGTGTTAAAACAGTCTAAAATAATTGAAAATTAGTTGTGAGCAATATTTGTAGATTGAAACGTCGCAATATTGGCTCTGAAAATCATATAACATGGGGATCACAAAGTTAAAGTATTTAGTAAATTTTATTTACTTTTACCCTTTTTCATGTATTTTTGATTCAAATATATTTTCACTCGGCTATGGTAAAGAACAGCTTTTGTAGTTTAATTTTAACATATTATTCATATATTTTGCATCTACTGTTACATTATTTATGAACTTAAAAACTTTAAAATGAAGCTTAAATCCTTTATCAGACACTAAAAAGGATATATCGGCTTTTGAAACAGTTGTTAAACATAAATACTTACTCATGTTAATTGTGCAGTTAAAAATATATTTTAACTTTTATGACAAGAAATTCAAATCTAAAAACTGCAAAAGA
This sequence comes from Uloborus diversus, assembly GCF_026930045.1. Taxonomy (NCBI): domain Eukaryota; kingdom Metazoa; phylum Arthropoda; class Arachnida; order Araneae; family Uloboridae; genus Uloborus; species Uloborus diversus. The sequence continues at coordinate 169,940,317 of NC_072736.1, read as the reverse complement.
ACCATCACTTGCACCTTTTCTACATAAACTGGGACGTAGCATGAAAAGGAAAAAAATTAACTGCTATATACGATAAATCTAAAAACTTTGCACATGTTTTCATATAAAACAAGTCATATACTAAGATAAATAAATACCTTTGTGCTGAACAGTAAAGTAAGAAAAACAACGTTAAAAAAAGCACAAATTTGCCAATTAGAGCAGACACGTGTTTCGGCGTTAAAGGGAACACCTTTTTCAATGCAAAAAAAAAGAGCTTATGGATGAAAAGACATCCGAAAAAAGCCTAAGGCTTTTGTCGGATGTCTTTTCAAGGCTTTTTTCGGATGTCTTTTCATCCATAAGCTCTTTTTTTTTTGCATTGAAAAAGGCGTCCCCTGTAACGCCGAAACACGTGTCTGCTGTTATTGGCAAAAACAACGTTAAAAAAAGCACAAATTTGCAAATAACAGCAGACACGTGTTTCGGTGTTACAGGGAACACCTTTTTCAATGCAAAAAAAAAAAAAAAAAGAGCTTATGGATGAAAAGACATCCGAAAAAAGCCTAAGGCTTTTGTCGGATGTCTTTTCATCCATAACCTCATTACTTTTTGCATTGAAAAAGACGTTCACTGTAGCGCCGAAACACGTGTCTGCTGTTATTGGCAAATTTGTGCTTTTTTTAACGCTGTTTTTCTTACTTTAAAGTCATATACTAGTTGAAATCGTAGAAAAAAAATTCTTTAACTACTTTTTCGCTTAATTGAGCTAGTAAAAGTTAACGTTAAGTTCTTAAGAAATATTATTCTGTAAAGGATTTTAGAAATCTTGAAAATAAATGACATATGTAGCTGTCTGTCCTTTTTTTTTTTCTTCCTGTTCATCTGTCACACGATGTGTCTCTTTCCCAGTATTACAAGTTTTAACCGACTTAAGGGGTTACAGTACCTCAAAAATGATGAAACGATCAAAAAATTTTTTATTGCTTATTTGAAAACAAAAAACTATTCTGAACACAGGGCAAAAGTTTCAATGCTTTAGTTCAAATATTTAAAAAGTTATGAGTGGTTTTAAGCCATGCTCCCTATGTGTTCTTATGCAAAAGAAAAACTTCAAATTGCTTTTTCTCGATGACGGTTTTTTTGTGTTTTCATGTCATTAGAATCCCTAAGGATTTTTTTCTATTGAAGATACAATTTTAAAGTAATACTTTTTGCAATTGGGATAACATATTTGACAAAACTGTGCATTGGATAAGCATTTTATAAATGACTCGAATGTTTAGAGCATGTTAAACCTTTAAAAACCAAATTAAAAAAAAAGAAAACTTTGATTTTTTACATAATTAATCAGAGAAAATTTTCGAATGAACTCATAAGCAAATGAATGCACAGATTTTTAGAGATGATGGTAGTGATCGTTTTGCAAAAAAACGTTTTTTTAAATTAGTGCAAAAATAAAAAAGCCTTAGGGATTTTAAAAAGTTAAAATTTTCCTCAATTTTTTGAATTTTTAAAAAAAGTAGGCAATATTTTTAAATTTTGAAAATAAATTATTGATTACGAAATAAGTATGCATGTTATGGTTTAAAAGAAAAATAAATTTATATAAATTAAAAGAAATTGCTTGAAAGGTACTGTGAAACCTTAAAAGAAATCGTGTGTATCTTTTTGAACATTTTTTTTTTCTGGAGTCAAACAGTCCAATAATTGTTCTGTGTAAAATTTTTACTACTTGTGTAAAATTAATTTGTAAATATTTCTGTTAATACATATTTGTGTTTGTACTCCATACTAAACCAATTAAAAAACACTGCGGACAGTGCCTTTGGCGCTCTTTAGTGTTGAATTTAATACTAACTCGTGTTGAACTATAGTCAAGATTTTCTTAATATTTTGTTATGAAGTTTGTAATTTATGTTTTATAATTTGTAATTTTTTTAATTTTACTTTTTTTTAATTTTGCTTACTGTTATGTATGCGTATTTTGTTTGTTAATAATAATAATAATAATAAATATTTTTCTGAAGCAAAAGCGCAGATGAAATTAACAATAAGCACACGAATTAACACATCAATATGAAGATCTAACATAAAGCAATCACAATATTATGCCGTTAAAATTTTTCATATCAACGCAAGATTCAACAATATTTTGAATTATTCTTTTCAACCAGAAGCGGCCCAGCACAGATTCGGTCATTTCAATACCCGAAGCAGGGTGATGTCGACTGGAGAGTCATATTAATGGGGCGAATTGGAAGTTTTATTGTTTTCAGTGAATACCTGTCATTGAATTCTGATCGGGAGTACCGTTTCCGGAGAGGAACTCCAACTGACTGTTATTGTTTGATACGCAACTTAGTGGAAGTGTGATGAATGGGAGGACCTGAGAACTTACGCTTTGATTTATAGCAAGAATAATAGGCTTCGTGAGACTCGATAAGCGATTAGTTCCCCTGCAATATTTTTGGCGGGATTTATCTCAAACAGTGCTCTATTACTGATGATAAATCATTTAGCACATGAACAGTGGCGTTATTGCACATTATGGTATATCGTATAGGATGAAACTTTCTGAGTGATTAAAAAAGATTAAAAGTTCGGCGGTTTAGTAAATGTATCCATATTTAAAAAGGGAAGTTTGTTTGTGTGTGCGTGTGTGTGTTCCTTACACAAATCTATAGTTTACATTGGATTCTTTCCAAATTTGGCTTCTGATGGTCAGCAATTCACTTAAGGTAGTTTTCGTGTCTCAACGGGGGGCAAATTTCCCCCAGAGAGGATGAGGTTTTATTCCACACTAGTGGTACCCGCACGGCTTTGCCCGTAATAGAAAATTAAAAGGTCTTTTGGTTCGCCTGCATATTTGCAAATAATGTATGGTGAATTTTCTCGCCAATTGGCTTGTGCCGATGTTACGGTTCCGCGTTATAATAATTTTGTAATTTAATCGTCCATCTTATGATAATTTTGTTCTTAAAATTGGAATAGAAAAAGAACCACATCGAATTTTCGAAAAATCGCTTCGAGATGCAAACCCCCATGCAACAATCTAACTTTGTGCCAGATTTCATGAAAATCGGCTGAACGGTCTGGGCGCTATCCTCGTCACAGAGATCCGGACTGAGAGACTTTCAATTTTATTATTAGTATACGGTTCCACGTTATGATCATTTTGTAATTTGCTTGTCCATCTTATGATAATTTTGTTCTTAAAATTGGAATAGAAAAAGAACCACGTCGAATATTCGAAAAATCGCTTCGAGGTGCACACCCCCCTTGCTACAAACTAATTTTGTGCCAGATTTCATGAAAATCGGCCAAACGGTCTAGGCGATGTGCGCGTCATAGAGTTCCTGACAGACAGAGATCTGGACAAAGAGAGATTCTGACAGACGGAGATCCGGACAGAGAGACTTTCAGCTTTATTATTAATAAAGAAAGAAATCCAGTTTTCGTCACATCTTTTCCAAACTTGGCACAGTTTGGTCCTTCGATGCTTAGGAATTCACAAAGGAATTTTTTTTTTTTTTTTTTTTTTTTTTGCCGCAATTCAGAGTAGTGCCAGAAAATCACCAACATTTTTGGAATAAGAGTATAATGATATTCTATAGGAGTTGTAATATAATGCTTTTTCACTTGGGAAGAAATTCACTTGCACGTTTGGAAATTCGGAAATTATTTTTTTTTCGCCCCACCCTAAAAAGAATTTGGCCCTGTTTGCAAGTTCAGTTGAGTTATTTCGACTCGCATGAAGGAAAATTCGATAAAATGAATTTAAAGAATTTACAATCGAAAAAGTTTTACTGGTAAAAAATTTACTGTTCTTGTTGGGTGCTTCTTAATTTTACCACTATTGTATAAAAAACTACGATAGTGTTATATAGCAAACGTCATTAAATATAATGTTGTATATTATCAAAATAAGAAACTAAATATACTATAACTAACAAATGAGTTTAGATTCTGTGTTTAAAATATTTATATTTTATGTACTAAATTTATTTTAGTTTTGCAAGATCGTGTGAAAATGGAAGAAAAACGTCGATTTTTAGTTTATTTTGTGGCTTTTGGAAAGTTTAAAGAAATTACTCTACTGAACTAAAACTTCTAAGAGACATTAATGTTACCGAGAGTCAACATTTACACCTCCAAGCATATTCAAAATTATATATTTTATTTTGTCGTAAAAAGTTTTCAAAAAAAGCCGATTTTTTGCACATTTTTATTTTTACTTCCTTTTACAAACTAGTATGTTGTGGCCATCACGAAACTTTCTTCTATATTTTTCCTTTTTCTGATCCCTCCCCATGCTTGACGAGGAAGCAATATTCCTAACAGAAACAAAATTACACATGCAAAAACTTGACGACCATCCCAATGTCTGAATTATTGTAAAAACAAAACAAAGAGCGAAAATTGAAAGTTACTTTAAAAGCCTTACTTGAATTAATTACAAATATTTTATTTATTAACAAACATAAGATGGCAACAGTTAAAAATTTTAAATCATTGAGATAATATTTCCGATCATTTCCATACAATTAAAATCACGAGAAATACGCAGACGACAATCTATTACGATTTATCTTTCTTATTGTTGCATTAATAAAACTATTTTTTATTCGAAAAAAAAAAAAAAAAAAAAAAAAAAAAAAAAAATCAACACCTCTTGGAGCGATTGGAGTCAAAATTGAACCAAAGCCTGTTTACGTATGGATTCACATATATTCCAAATTTCAACCAGAACGTAGCATTACTTCTTGAGATAGGGCACTCACAATGGAAAAAAAGAACGGGCGATTGCGCTACCCCCTTTTTAGCTGTTGACACCAAAATAAAATAAGCTCTTATACCCACTATGGGCTACTTGTCAAAAAATTTTTGTTTGATTCCGTTCGTTATTTCTTGAGATACAGCAGTCACAATTGACGACAAAAAACGTTCTATAGCTCAACCCCCCTTTGAGTTATTGACACCAAAATTGAATCAGCACCTGCACCTGTTAATGGCAACATATGGACCAAATTTTGTTTGATTCCGCCAGTTACTTCCTGAGGAATAGCAAGCACGCGTAACTCAAAAAACGTCCCATTGCTCCACCCCCCTTGGAGGAATACGCGCCAAAAACCAATGGGCACAAGTTCACATACGGGCACATATGTGTACCAAATTTCGTTCGATTTCATGCGGTAGTTTTTGCTGTAGAGCGGCCACAAAAAACTGGTCACACACAGACGTGACACACATACATACACACACACATACATACATACACACACACATACATACACACACACACACACAGACAGACAGACATTTTCCAAAAATAGTCGAAATGAACTCAGCACACCTCAAAACGTTCGAATCCGTCAAAATTCGAAATTCGAAAATTTGCACGAATCCAATACTTTCTTCTATATATTAGATATAGAAGAAAGTAAAAAGGAAGTATTGTATTCGCAAAAAAATTTCACCAGGGCTGTGGAGTCGGAGTCGGAGTCGAAGAGTCTGAGTCGGACTGATTTTTAGGTAAAGGAGTCGGAGTCGGAGTTGTTAGAAAACATGCCGACTCCGACTCCGACTCCGGGCTTTTTTTTTTCTTTCCCTTTCGCTGACTCTCCTTGCATTTTTTAAAAACTGACTTCCAATTGGTTCGATTACATGTATGAAAAGATACTAATGAGAAAATAACTGCCATTATGGCAATCAGCTAGCTTGAATGCTTACAGAACTTTCTGTAGCCGTCCCCTAGTTTGCTTGCTTTTTAACTTAACTAATAGCAACTGTCAGCAAACGGTTTGGTTGCCTAACATTTTCAAGTAATCACTTACAAATAAAAATAGAAATATAGTGTTTTGTTCGATCTCAGTTGTAAAATAGTAAAAGAAACGTAACAAATTAGTAAGTTGAGGCCCGTAGCTAATGTTGAAACGTTTAAGGGTGAACGGCAAATTCAAAAAAGTTCTGGTGCGAAAGCACGAATCCAAAAGATCCGACGAAATAATCTAATGTTTTTTTTCTTTATTAAGACTATTTATAAGCTTGGTTCTCACTAAAAAGTATGGAACAAAATAAGTGTAAATGATTTCTTGATTACAACACTCAATAATTGCAGTTAATCTTAAAATCTTCATATTAAGGTTAACTCTAAAGCAGCAAATAAAATTTAAATTAAAAATTTTGCGAATGAGAAACATAGGTATAGTAAAAGCTATTCGTACAAATTTGTATACCGCCGCATTTTGTGTAAAATTAGCTCCTGATGTATATGCGCCCTATTTTCGTTGCAATTTTATTGATAAAATATAATTTAAAATATATTCGCGAAAATTTTCAGAATTAAAGTATTTATATTTTTTTATAAACTCTGAAATTAACTTTGGTTACCATCTACCAGATGGGTGTCACCCTAGGCAAACCACCCCCTCTCAAGAACTTGGATTTAGAAAAAAAGGTTTTTGTTTTCCCTTCAAAAATTAAAAGCACACGATTTGATCAATGTCTATATTTGTTAAACATTAAAGGGGAGCAAATTACAGATAATTCTTTTCAAATTTTTTAAAAGGGATTTTTAAGTCATCTCACTTTTTAACTCGTAACTATTGGAAAATTTGATTTTTAAATTGAATTTCTGACGTTGTATGCGTCTTGGGTTTACAATAAAAAACAAAATGCGAAATTTTCATAAAAAGGAATTAATACTTCAATCTCTGTTTAGAGGTTTTCCCCCTTCCCCTGAAGGGAGAGAGGGAGTTGAAAAAATACAATTAAAAAAAAATCCGGAGTCGGAGTCGGAGTTGGAGTCGGAGTCGGGCGTTTCAAAATCCAGGAGTCGGAGTCGGGGTCGGAGTCGGCCATTTTCCTTCCGACTCCGCAGCCCTGAATTTCACCCAAAAATCGGCCTTAATTTCCATTTTGCTCACCCCCAAATGAATGTTTAGTTCTTTTTTTTCAACCCGACCACACGTGGCCTAGGAACGTACAGACACCCAAAGTATCCATTTTGATGATTTCCAAGTTAATTACAACGCTTTTTCTCGTGACGTCTGTATGTACGTATGTATGTGCGTATGTGTGTGTGTATGTCGCATAACTCAAGAACGGAATGTCCTAGAAAGTTGAAATTTGGTATGTAGACTCCTAGAGGGGTCTAGTTGTGCACCTTCCTTTCTGGTTGCATTCGTATGTTCCAAAAGGGGTCTTTTTCCCCCTTTTGGGGGGAAATCATTGTTAATTTCGATGTAAACTCAAGTGGTGCTATAGTTTGGCGGACACTTGGCAATATATCGCCAGTCTTTTAGTCGCCAAGTTTTGTCGCCAACTTGGCGACAAATTTGGCGTTTTTTTTAAAAAATCTGGTTTTAATTTGGCCACTGTTGGTGTTATCTAGAGAGTAAACTATTGAATCAAATTAAAACTGCCAATAATGAGAAAAGGACATGAAATTGGAGTAAAAGGAAGTCATGTGATGCACACATCAGCTCGTTTTTTGGTAATTTCGGAACCTAAAGACGCTCAGATCCTACAAGGCTAAGATTTTAAGGGTAACCTATTCATGTTAAAAGGCAATTTTGAAGACCCCAGGCGTTTCGAAATTCGAAAATTTATTTTTTTTTCACTCCACCCTAATGTGTAACAAGTAGAAAAGTGAAAAAATTACCCAGCCTCCTTCACACGACAGTCAATTTTTCAGGCACGCCAGGCACTTGTGGCGCGACCGATGAGTTGAACCAACTTTTTAGTTAATTTAACCTTTAGAGACAATGCTAAGCGTTGAGTAACTAGTTGAATCAACTTGTTTCAGTTTTATCTGGGTTGTGAAGCAGCTGCAGGGATAAAATAGGCTTATAAGAAAGAAAAACAGATTCGATTAAGCGGCGTTGTGTGAACATAGCGACAACGCCAATCAACTAGTTGACAGGCAACTTTTTAGAAAAGTTGATTCAACTAACTATCTTACTTCACTCTTACTACCTACAAAATCACTAAAACGCAGATGTGTTTCTTCTTTTTCCGAGGGAAAGGGTAGGGGCATTTAATTTCGCAATAATTTTATGTTGGTGTTCAATGGGAAATGTTTAGTTTAAAATCTCTTCGTTATTTTTTATCAGTATTTATAAAGTTCAAAACCTTAAGTAGGGCTGGTGCACAAAAATCGTCAAATTTCATACTTTTTTAAATAAATTAAAAAACTACTCCGTCTTTTTCTGCTTAACAGGATGTTTGGATCTTGTTTCTATCTTAATTATATCGAACGATATAATTATTTTTGTTGCATGAATTTAACTAATTTTATATATAACTTTAAAACTTCAAACGTGTTTTTTCCCCTGAAGCAATTTTTTACGATTTTTTGCATTCAAACTCTGATAAGTCAAGAACTGATAAAAATAAAATAATGAAATCTGGAGTACAACATTTTCAAACATTTTACTTTAATTTTTATTCTGCGTATTCAAAAAATAAATAAATAAATAAATAAATAAAATAAAATAAATAAAAACATTACTGCAAAAAATTATTTATTATTTTTTTTTTAATATCTTCGAATTTTTCAAAATTATTCTTCAAATATTTTTTATTCTTTATTGAATAAATATTTTTTAAATCGCCGAAAAAAAATTAAAACTTAAATATTTGTGCATAAGATTTTGAAAAAAATTTAAAAATTGACCTAGAATTTTTTTGAATTTTAGCGATTTAAAGCAACTCCATTTTAAAAAAAAAATTTAAATACTTTTTTAAAAAATATTTATGTTATGATTTTGCCTATTAAATAGATAGCGAATCAGTGCAAAAAATTCAAAACTCTAAATTGTTCAACATTTTTTTTTTTTCAAAATGTGTCCCGGACCACTTTAAATTTAAAACTTCTTTTTTTTTGAAGAAAATGTAGATAAGGGAATATTGGGCAAAGTGAAGCAGTTAAGATAACTTTTCCAAAATAAAAATTTGATACTTATTTTGAACATTACAGAACATAAAAAATAGACCAATCTGAACATTTTATGATAAAACTTGCATTGAAATGTATATATTTGTTTTAATTTTTGGTAGCCAATTAGTACCTTAAATAAAAGAAAAAAAATGGAATATTTACATTTTTTTCCATGGAGTAAAATGAATAATGAAATATTTTCGAATAAAATATTTTTTACTTGAGCATTAAAGTATTGTTGATCAACTTCATCAGTAAAACAAATAACGAATGATTAAATGAAACGTAATGAAAAAATAAATGAATAAATTTAATACTTTAAGTTAATAATAAATTTAATAATTAAATATGTGGGAAAAAAATAAATGAGTGAACCAAGCAACGAATGAAAAAAAAATAGTGGCTGATGGAATAAATAGGTAATTTGTTAGTCGGATGACTGGAAATGGCTGAAATTAATTAATGGATACGTAAGTAGGTAAACAAATGATTGAATAAGTATACGAAATGAACTATTTCTCTTTGTCCGACATGCAATCGACTAGTGGTTGACCAAAACATTTAAAACAAAAATAAAGCTTAATAATAACTTAACAAATAATGTACCGAATATTAGTAGGCCTCGATTATATTGTTAAATGCTAATTTTATGTTTAATGCTTATTTTGAACAAAACATTTAAAACAAAAATAAAGCTGAATAATAACTTAACAAATAATGTACCGAATATTAGTAGGCCTCGATTATATTGTTAAATGCTAATTTTACAAGAATTTGATCATTTTTTTAACAAAAATAATTTCCAACTTACAGTAAAATATTACAATATGAGTATTAATTATTGAAAATAACTTGTATATGGCTTTGGTCTTTAGAGATAACTTTTTTCTGACTGAAATTGCCTACTCATGTTACTATATAGTTAAAAAATTACCGGATATTTGGCGTTAGAAACAGCAACTATTCCATCATTTAACTTTATCCCACATCCCATACATATGCATATTTTAATACTTGTACCAATAAAACTAATGAATTGAACTGACTTTTTTCGTTCTAGAGTACTCAAACAGTATGCGCACCAACAAATAAGAATCCCAGCTATCGCAATAAATGTGTGCTAGACAGCTGATGACTTATTCAGTGTCCTATTTGAAGGGATGTCATTTTTTGATACATCAAAGCGATTTTCGAAAAAGGAAGTCTGCTGCGAAAAAGTCTTGGATTTTATTCAAAGGCACGTTGTGCTACTTATATATCCTCCCCGCTTCGCGTCACACGAGTAATGTTTTGCATATTCTTACGAAAACTTTAGTTAAGTCATCTTCTTCCGTGCAAAAAGCAACTTTGATCCTCTGGGGAAACATATTTTTTCTTCATCCTACTGCTTTATCTATTGCATGTTATTATTATCATTATTGTTATTTTTTTTTTATTTTTGTTATTGCTATTATTATTAATATTGGTTTTTCTATTGTTATTATTATTGTCAATTTTGTTTTTGTCCTTTTTATTAGTATTGCATTTATATTATTATCATTGCTATTGTTAATGCTATTATTATTAACATTATTAGCATTATTATTATTATTATTACTATTATTATTATTTTCATTATTACTACTATTATTATTACTACTTTTATTATTATTAGTAGTAGTAGTATTAGTATTAGTATTCGTATTAATATTATTGTTATTATATTAATATTATTAATATTAACGTTTATATTGTTATAATAATAATAATAATAATAAGTATTATTATTATTATTAGTAGTAGTAGTAGTATTGTTATTATAATTATTATTATTTTATATATTATTATTATTATTTTTATTCTTTCTATTATTATTATTATTATTATTGTCATTATTATTGTTATTTTATTCTTCTTATTATTTTTAGTATTATCACTATAATTTTAAATATTGTTGCTAGTGTTGTTTTCTTTGTCAATATTATATTTTTGCTCAGTCCACTTGCGCAAACTAGCTATTTCTTAGCATATATTTGCACTTTGTTCCAGAACATTTAAATTTGACTGTAATCGTGTTATATTAAAGCATAAAGAACTATTATGCGTCATAATATGAAGTATTTACTTCGCAAAAGGTTTTCTTTTCTTTAAAATATAAAAATTTGCACGTTACGAGCGTAATTTTTTCGGATTTTTTAATTATAATCGGGAAATGATGCTAGATGCCCCTGAATCTGCGCCAATTTGCCGGGTGAATTCTGGGACATGAAAATGTTGCTTGAGTTTTCAATCAAATGATAGTTTTTTTTTCTGATGGCATGCGAAGTTTCTTCCCTTTTTTTTTTGACTCTCGCCCGCATCGGTTTATAACATTTTCTTTTATAAATTAAAATTGGCCATTTGATCACTTACATTGTTCTACTTATGTAGCTAATTTACATTGAAAAACAAAAACAAAAATTTCGGCAAATATCTTGGTATCGAACACTTGTTTTAAAATATTTGAGACATGCTGATTAAAAATATGCAAATCGTTTGTCTCTATCACCCAAACTTTTGAGATAGCTGACATTTATCATTCATATATATTTAATATAGTATCAAGGCAAACAACTCGCCTACTGTGCTGAAGTAACTGTAGAGCACATATTGCTGAATATATAGCATCATCTTTTTTAAGGCATAATACCCACATAAAATACATAAGTTATAACATAAAGTTCTTTAATTTAAAGTTAGTTTGGTTTGAACTTCTTGGCTGTAGACTTGCGTTTGTGCTGAGTATTTGGCATGCTGCAATGAAGCTTCCAGTAGTAGTCAGCCAACATTGCTGTACTCCAACGACCCTGATAGCTTGACTCCATCACCGAAATGTCCCGATGAAAACGTTCGCCCTGTTCATCACTGACAGAACCTATATTCTCGGGAAATAAGTCGAGGAGATGAATCTTGAGGGACATTTTGCAATCCATCATGCTGTGCGCACTAACGCACTTCTGCATGTTGCACTGAAGTATCCAGTAGTAGTCAGCCAACATTGCTGCACTCCATCGACCTTGATAGCTTGACTCCATCACCGAAATGTCCTGATGAAAACGTTCGCCATGTTCATCACTGATAAAACCTAGATTTTCGGTAAATAAGTCGAGGAGATGAATCTTGAGAGACATGTTGCAATCCATCAAGCTGTGCGCACCAATGCACTTCTGCATGTTGCACTGAAGCATCCAGTAGTAGTCAGCCAACATTGTTGCACTCCATCGACCCTGATAGCTTGACTCCATCACCGAAATGTCCTGATGAAAACGTTCACCGGGTTCATCACTGACAGAACCTAGATTCCCGGGAAATAAGTCGAGGAGATGAATCTTGAGGGAAATGTTGCAATCCATCAAGCTGTGCGAACTAATGCCCTTCTGCATGTTGCACTGAAGCATCCAGTAGTAGTCAGCCAACATTGCTGCACTCCATCGACCCTGATAGCTTGACTCCATCACCGAAATGTCCTGATGAAAACGTTAGCCCTGTTCATCACTGACAGAACCTAGATTCTCGGGAAATAAGTCAAAGAGATGAATCTTGAGGGACATTTTGCAATCCATCATGCTGTGCGCACCAACGCACTTCTGCATGTTGCACTGAAGCATCCAGTACTAGTCAGCCAACATTGCTGCACTCCATCGACCCTGATAGCATGACTCCATCACCGAAATGTCCTGATGAAAACGTTACCCTGTTCATCACTGACAGAACCTAGATTCTCGGGAAATAAGTCGAGGAGATGAATCTTGAGGGACATGTTGCAATCCATCAAGCTGTACGCACTAATGCACTTCTGCATGTCTGTGTCGAAATTGTGAAGTTTTTGTACATGGTGATAGCAAATTAAATTATTTCAAACGTGAACCTAGCGGTTCAGCTTGGGCTTTTGATAGTGCCGGGTCCCGTACAAGGTCGCATAGACCATCCTTATTAATCAAATGATTATATTCACCAGGGTGATAGTCACAGTCTGAGTTGTTGCTAGAAGATGGAACAACTTTCTTCTTGCGTTCCTTCTTCGAATTTGTATTCTGTAGGAGGTGTTGGTATTGGACAAGTGACGGGATCATGTGGAATTATCTTTCAAACTGACACTATAAAAATATTTCGAAACGTTACTGAGTATTTCCGTGAAACGTTTCGGGATTTCAATGGTTTTTATCCACTTCTTGGAAAAATCAAGTATCATTGTCATAAAATTTCCTGAACTGCTACAAGTTCCACCAATGCAGACTTCTCACTGTTGTGAAAAATATTTTTGGCTCCCAGTTTAAAGATTAACTTAGAGTATTTATAAAGTACATCGGCTGCAGGTAGCCTAAGGCTTGTCCATACTGATTATGCTCCCAAAGAGAGCGAATAAGTATGGACATCGTTGCTTTGCAAGAATGGCAGTCGAGTAAAATTATCGATACTTACTTGCAATTCTGGCATGGCTTTGGCCAGGTTTGCAATACTGCTTATGGAACGTTCTAATTTAATCAAGAAAGAGAGTGCCAAGATATTAAATTATACCTAGCTAAGTTTCCTCTAAAGTTTCAGAGACACGTCTGGCTTCTCACGGGAAAAATTCTGAATTTTTCAGAAGGCTTCCTTCCGGGATAATTTCAGAAAGGGGTGCTAAGATATTAAATTATACCTAGCTAAGTTTCCTCTAAAGTTTCAGAGACACGTCTGGCTTCGAACGGATAAATTTCTAAATTTTTCAGGAGGCTTCCTTCCGGGAAAATTTCAGAAAGGGGGGTGCTAAGATATTAAATTATACCTAGCTAAGTTTCCTCTAAAGTTTCAGAGACACGTCTGGCTTCGAACGGATAAATTTCTAAATTTTTCAGGAGGCTTCCTTCCGGGATAATTTCAGAAACGTGCTAAGATATTAAATCATACCTAGCTAAGTTTCCTCTAAAGTTTCAGAGACACGTCTGGCTTCGAACGGATAAATTTCTAAATTTTTCAGGAGGCTTCCTTCCGGGATAATTTCAGAAACGTGCTAAGATATTAAATCATACCTAGCTAAGTTTCTTCTAAAGTTTCAGAGACACTTCTGGCTTCGAACGAATAAATTTCTAAATTTTTCAGGAGGCTTCCTTCCGGGATAATTTCAGGAAGGTTACAGAATTTTAGCAGAAAACGTTCCGTAATAATAATCCGTAAATTATAGATAAAACTGATACAAACGAGACATCTTTGCTCTAGTGTAGGAGTGAGTGTTTTCTTAGGGTCTTAGAGTTTTAGAGGATATCTAAAAACCGAAGGATGAGTAATAAAGAAGGAGCATAAAAATGATGAAATTATTATTGCAAGGGATATTCCTGGAAAACATATTTTGAAAGAAAAAAATAACAAAAAAATAGAGAAATTTTTTTTAAAAAAAGTCTAAAATATAGAAAAAATCTTGGCTTATTTGACACAACTTTTGAGGCAAAAAAAAATTAAATGTGGGATCTGATATTTTCTCATACCATATTTCGTCCAGTCAATCAAGGTTTCGTGTCGCAACAAATTTAGGGAAAGCTAAATTTTTGCAGGTTTTTAGTACATAAAGCATACACTAAAAAAATACAAAGTCCCGACCCCCACCCCTCTTGCTTTCTCCCCCACCCCCTCCGAAACATTGCAAGAGCAGTACTATGATTATTCGATTTTCGTGTTGCAACTAATTAGGTTAAAGCTGAATTTTGGCAGGATGTTTGTTCATAGGGTACACACTAAAAAGCCACAAAGTCCCGACCCCCACCCCTCTTGCTTTCCCCCACCCCCTCCGAAACACTGCAAGAACAGTACTATGATTGTACGCTTTTCGTGTCGACACTAATGAAGTGAAAACTGAATTTTGGCAGGATGATAGTACTTAATGTATTCTTTGAAAAAGTACAAAACCCAGATCCCCACCCCTCTTGCTTTCCTCCCCACCCCTTCCGAACCATTGCAAGAGCAGTACTATGACTATGCGCTTTTCGTGCCGCAAGTAATTTGGGGAAAGCGGATGTTTTTCAAGATGTTAGTACAAAAAGTGTACACTAAAATAAGACAAAGTCCCGACCCCTCCCCCTCTTCCCCTCCCCTTTCCGAAACATTGCAAGAGCAGTACTATGATTATACGCTTTTCGTGTCCCAACCAAATAGGGGAAAGCTGATTTTTTTTCAAGATGTTGGTATACTAAGTATACACTAAAAAAACACAAAGTCCCCACCCCTATTTCTCTTCCCCTCCCCACCCCGTCCGAAACATTGCAATAGCAGTATTATGATTATACGCTTACAGCTCGAAAACTAATGATGATACCGGAGTAATGATGATTCCTTTTTTTATTTCACTTCTTACAATATTATAAACCAGCGGTGCCCAACCTACGTTCTACGGGTCACATCCGGCCCATGAAACTGATCAGTGTGAACCGTTGTTTTGTGAAATGTTACAACTCGAGGACTATGTAGCAACTGGTTTCTGAAAAACAGGTTGCATTCAAAAAAAAAAAAAAGGCACCAAGTTATTATAACTACAATTTTTCTTTTATAAGGGGTCATTTAACAGTGTGTTGGCTTGGTCTGAAATCGTTACAATGCATTCCACTACAGTTTCCACACATAGACGTACAATCGAACCCAGTTTTACGACAGCTACAGTTTGCAACACAGTGTTTTACAGTTGCGAGATATTAGTAGGAGAATTTCACTTAGAGCAGAGAGGTTATTGTCATGATCTTAGGAATCAGTCTGTTGCTTGAAATATATTTCCAAACCCATTCTTCTGCTTTTATTTTTAAGTCTTATATAAGGGGCCATCTTCTAATATTTAGTTGGTTTGGTCCGAAATATTGTTACAGTGCATTCCACTACAGTGTCCACACATACGAGTGCAATCGAACCTAGCTTTACGACAGATAAAGTTTGAAACACATAATCTTTTCAATTGCAAGATACTAATTGGAAAAATTCACTTGAAGCAGAGGTAATCTTCATGAACTTAGGAATCAGTCTGTTGCATGAAGTATAATGCCAACCCCACTCTTCTGGAGGAAGTTTAAAACCTAACCAAGTTTGATTAAAGGTTTGTGAAAAGCAAGTAATTACAAAAAATGCCACTTAAGTCCACTTTTGATTTATCAAAACTTCCACCAACTTCAGACGTCACTCGTCAACATCTTTTTAAGGTTTCCATCAGAGTAGGGTCAACACCAGATTCAAACTTGGTTAGGTTTTAAACTTCCTCCAGAAGAGTGGGGTTGGCATTATACTTCATGCAACAGACTGATTCCTAAGTTCATGAAGATTACCTCTGCTTCAAGTGAATTTTTCCAATTAGTATCTTGCAATTGAAAAGATTATGTGTTTCAAACTTTATCTGTCGTAAAGCTAGGTTCGATTGCACTCGTATGTGTGGACACTGTAGTGGAATGCACTGTAACAATATTTCGGACCAAACCAACTAAATATTAGAAGATGGCCCCTTATATAAGACTTAAAAATAAAAACCAACAGTAATATTAAACGTTAATAATATCCACTGCGAGAAAATAATCAGTTCAAATAAACTATTCCTGATTTATTTAAAGCTTAAATAGTTAGCCAAGCATTAACATTATTTTGTAGACTATCGCCGACACAAACGAATTATAAACTTTTGTAACAAATAATTCCGTTATGGTAGTAAAAACTTTAAGTGAATGTTATTACATTGTTGATCCATTTCAAGAAAATGACTATTATAATATTGTTATCTATAAATTTTCTTCAAACATTTCTTTCCAAGACGTAACGATAAAAAGCTATTAATTTTTTAAAGTTACTTTTTGGTTTTTGTTGTGAGCTTTCTGGGCATATGATTAAGTTGGTAAAATGGTGAAACTGAGCTATCTACATAAAAAGTTCATTTTTCATAATTTGTTTGTAACAGTGGTCCCGAACAATGTTTTCAGAAATCAATTTCTAAATACTTGGCTAACAATTTGTAACATTGTCATTAATCGTGCTCTTCGAGTTGTAACATTTCACAAAACAACGAGCAACACGGATCAGCTTCGCGGGCCGGATACGGCACTTGGCCCTTAGGTTGGGCACCACTGGTTTATAATATTGTTAGGAGTGAAATAAAAAAGGAACACCCTGGTAACATCATAAATTTTCAAGCTGTACGCGTGTAATCATAGTACTAAACTGATCAGTGTGCAATGTTTCGGAAGGAGGGGGGGGGGGTGGAAGCAGCAAGAGGGGTTGGGGTTGGAACTGTCTGGGTTTTAGTGTACATTTTATGTCCTAACATCGTGCAAAAATTCAGCTTTCTCTTAATTAACTGCGAAAAGAAAAGCAAATAATCATAGTACTGCTCTTGATGGTCTAAGTGTTTCGGAGAGGGTGGAGGGGGTGAGGCAAGAGGGGTAGGGGTCGGAACTTTGTGTTTTTTAGTGTTTTCTTTATTTACTACCGTACTGCCAAAATTCAGCTGTCCCCTAATTAATTGTGACACAAAAAGCGTATAATTATAGTACTGATATTGCAATGTTTCGGAGGGGGTGGGGGAAAAGCATGAGGGGTGGGATCGGGACTTTGTGGCATTTTAGTGTATACTTTATGTACTAACATCCTGCCAAAATTCAGCTTTCCCCTAATTAGTTGCGACACGAAAAGCGTATAATCATAGTAATGCTCTTGCAATGTTTTGGAGGGGGTGGGGGTCAAGACTTTGTATTTTTTTAGTGTATACTTTATTTGCTAACATCCTGCAAAAATTCAGCTTTCCCTAAATTAGTTGCGACAAAGCCTATTTTTTTACCTTCATTGACTGGGCTAATTGACTTGTGCAAAAATCTACCTTCTTGGTTTGAAGAGCTAGATCAAGAGCACTTGAAGTTCTGATAGAATTTGTCATCAAACAGAAATGTTTTTACGTTGGAAATGTTCTAATGGTATCTAATAACAATGGCGACATGTGCATTAGGTTTTTGCGCAAAAGTAAAATCATTTTGGCTGTTTTTATTTGACCATCTGTACCAGATCTTGCATCCGTTCCGAATAAAACTATTAAATTGCTAATGACAGCTCCTGCGCAAAAAAAAAATGATGCAAAGCAAAATTAATTTTTTTGTGGTTTGAAAATTATGTTTTTATTAAGATGTACGATGAAACTTGAATCTTTTTTCACTTCAATTTAATTTTGACTTTAAACATGTCACACATTCTGTTTCACTCAACCCTATATGCTATCTGCCTTGTATGCTGTCTCACTTTGCCCCACGCTTGGGTTACAGTGAGACAAAGTTATACGTTTCCTTTTTTTATTATCTCAAAGACTTAAAATAATGATGCTATTTTTTGTGTTTCGAAAGTTTGTACACGAAAGATGCATCCCAAATCCACCTTAAAAAAATTCTTATAGAATCAAAGCTTTCAATTTTCTTAAAGTTCAAATTTCTTAATTTTCGTCTCACTGTGCCTCACCCTCCCCTATTATGATACATAATGGTTACGTACAGTTTTTATTTTGTAACAAAGCAGGCTCAGAATGAAATTAATTTTAATGATTTGCACCAAATTTTCCATTTAAGTGTACCTTTATTGGGTTAATATATTTTTTCAGAGCTTAATATTTTCATCAAATAAAACTGGCACTTTCATGCGATCGATATTAAATAAACTTGAATCGATTATTTCAAAAATGGCATAAGTCCAATGGATTTCCGTAGGACTTATGCCCTTTCTGAAATAATCTATTCACTCATATATGCTTAGACTCTTTACTTTTCTTTTAAAGACATTGCTGAAATGTTTTATATCTTTTGAAGTAATTCATTTATTTCCTTATATGTAACTTTAATGGAATATATTTAGCGACATAAAGGCAAAGTTTGTTAAATAATCTAATTTTAGTATGGTATTTCAAAAATGACTTACGTAAATTTACAAGGACCATTTCTTATACATATAAAATCAATATTTCGACAGGTAAACAGAGGTTCTCAAAACCCAAAACAAATAATTGTTTTTTACTACAAAAAAAGAAATAAAAAAAAGAAAAAGAAAGCTATGGTACTTTCTTTTATTTTTATCTCATAGCTTATTTTACGGTTTAATTATTTCTCTAACAAATCTTATTTAATGAAAGCATTTTTGTTTCTATTTGAAGTATTTGTAGCAATTTCTCCACTTATATTGATCCCTCGGGATATGTTTGCCTCTCTGACGGTAAATTTACAAAACTTTCCTACTCCCCAACATCTAAACTAGTTTAAACACTACAAATTGTCTTTTGCTATGGAGAAGAAGGAAAAAGCTTTGTTTAAGCATTAGTTGTCTTTAGACAGTTTCTGTAAAGATGGGTAGTAGTTTATTTTAATCTAATTTACTCCGCACTGAATTCTAAGTTGTTCGATAAGCCCCAATAGAACGCCATGGTGAAAGGAGCACAAATACACGGAGGAATCTTTTCTTGTATGCTTAACCGTTTTCACTTTTCCTTAAGGTGTTTCTCTGTTCATTCTCATTATTGTTTTAAACTTCAATATTTTCGACAAAACTAATAAATGTTTTCGTTTCTGACGTTCAATTTGTTTTAAAAACAAAAGTCGATTTTTTCATTTGAAATGTACAAAAATCCCGGAAGGGATTTATACTTATAATTTTTTAAAAAGAAATATGAAGTAATTTGTTGTTTCAGGTTATGACTTTCATTGATAAGAAAATGGGGATCTTTTGGGAGATGTATTTAATATTTTTGGCTGTGAATTAGAAACCGCTTGGATTTTATTTAAATTTGTGGTCGATTTGAGCTAGGTGTTTAAAAAAGATGAACATTTTTATTTTATAGATGTGTTTAAAATGTATTTAAAGCATTTTTTGCAACCAAATGTTCGTCATTGTATTTAGTCGTATTCGTGCATTAAATGTTTCTTGTTTTAGATACCAGAGCTTGTGTATTTCTTTCTTATATATTCTTCATGGTTTTTTTTTCAAATATTTAAGTGCATTGTAATACTTCAAGATTCGAAATGTATCTTCGAAGCACTTAAATTTCATACATTTGCCTTGTGCAGATGGTACCAAAACAATA
Organism: Uloborus diversus; assembly: GCF_026930045.1. NCBI lineage: Eukaryota > Metazoa > Arthropoda > Arachnida > Araneae > Uloboridae > Uloborus > Uloborus diversus. The sequence continues at coordinate 169,920,326 of NC_072736.1, read as the reverse complement.
ACTTTCCTGTATTAAGAACTGTATCACTTGTTTAATTTTTAAGAGATAATTCTGTTTTCATGTATACAGTCTGTCTCTGTTTAATCTGCAAGACATCTATTTTTGCAACCATTAGTTCTAAATGCATATTTCTAGTATTTGAAAAAATGGCCAAACTGAGAAGCAGAGTAAAGGTCTGAAATTTTTACGTACTTAAAAAAGTTAGTGAAAAAAAAACGAAATCTAACTTTTATATATTCCTCAAATCTCGTGCATTGCATTTAGGGATATCAAAAGCATGCAACAGCAATTCTACGAGGGACGTTTTCAAAGTAAGGTCCGTTTTGAAATAAAAAAAAGAACGAGTACAGATAGAGCAAAGAAATTTATTGCACAAAAATCTACCACCCTTACGCTATTTTTCGACATTGCTCCCATGATTTTCTAAGCATTTGTCATAGCGTGGCACAGGTTTTTGAATAACTATTCATAGAAAATTGCCGCCTCTGTAGTCAACCATGGGGTAACATGTTCTCTGATCTCATTATTGCTGTTGTGCCACAGACCACCTAGAAAATGCTTTGGATGCCTAAACAAATGAAAGTTGCTGCGAGCGAGGTGGGGGCAGACCAGAGGATGTTCAAAAACGTCCCAGCCAAAGCCCCCCAAGAGTCCTCAAGGTTGACTACACAGGCGGCAATTTCCTACGAATAGGTATACAAAAACATGTACCACGCTATGACAAATGCTTGGAAAATCACGGGAGCAGTGTCGGAAAATAGCATTATGGTGGTAGATTTCTATGCAATAAATTTCTCTGCTCTATCTGTACTCGTTCTTTTTTTTTATTTCAAAACGGACCTTACTTTAAAAACACGCCTCGTAACACTTACCGCTTGGCATTGGTACGACCGATATCCGTCAAGGTATGAAACGCAGCGTTTTGTGATGTGAGCTATTTTACGCTGGCAGTCAATATCAACTTTTGGAGGGAAATATTTCAGCTAACAAGAATTTAAAATAATATGTGTGCATAGAGTGTGTTTCTCAAATTATACCAGCTTTTGTTGTGTGTTTCTATGTATAATAGCATGGCATTTGCCTTTATTTTTCAACTTCAATGCAAAATATAGTTTTTTCACGTCGACAGCCTGCCATTCATCTGAAAAGGCGACAAGTTCCAATCTCATCTTTTGCACGGTCCCTTAAAATTTTGAGCTTAAATATCTCCTTGAGGTTTGGTCGTACATTGTTTATTTTTTTCGAGTTGGAGTTAGTTTTTCATTGAGATTATTTCCCTAATATGCGTTAGGGACCCATATCCGTATAAAAAGTCAGATTTTATAGCGTTTTTTTTAAACCAATTTTCATGTTCAATTGGAAGATTTTACTAACTTAACTCTGCGCTTAATTCTCAGCGTTTTTGAAATTGCAAATGTGCATCTGGGGCCAACGATTGTGAAAATCTAAGTCTTGCAGGTTGAACGGGGATACGTTTTATAGTAACATTCAGTTCTTCAACATTTAATTTCTGTAAGGTGCAAAAAGGATATGAAATAAGGAATATTGTTTATGTTTGTAACAAACCTATTGCGTTTTTGAGGATTTTAGTACAAAAATCAGTTCAAGGAATAAGTTTTCAAAAGTGTTTGAGGTTAATTCTTAGTTTGATACATTTTTTTCTATACTCTGACGCCATTAAGGGACTCAAAAGGGTCGAAAACCGCTGACAAAAATCCGTTTTCATAAAAATTAGCTCAACCTATGCTCATCACTATAAAATGCCCATAAGAAATCAAACTCATTGCTATAATAAATTGCTCAATCAGATCGCATGTTGTGTTGTAAAGGATAATACGGATACGTAAGGCAAAGTAAAACAGCTGCGCAAAGTGGAATATTCACTTTGATTTTACCACCACCTACCTAGTAATATTTTAACCATGCAGTCTATTTCAGTAAGGACAAAGAAAGTTCTGAAGTTTAAAGCATAAGAAAAATGAAGAAACTTTTAAAAATTGAATCTCATACTATAATAGTTTATTGTAAATCAATTTTTTTTAAATCATAACCTTCTTTTTATTAAAATTTCAATTATTAATTGTAGCATTACTATAGATTGTGTTTTCAATGCCTTACACAATTAGTCAAGTGCCGGCGGGGCTAAGTGGGTACGACAAAATGAATAGTTTATTTCGTTCAGCTAATAAATCCCTTATCAAATCACTTAAGGATTCCTTTATTCATTGATCCATTTACACTCCTTCCTAAAATATTTTCCCTATTCATGATTTTATCACTTTTTTTTTGTTTATTGTATCATTTTTTATTTATTTACATATTCATTTTTCGATAAATTCTATCATTTGATCAAAACTAACTTTACTAATTACAGAGAAAAAATTCAATTAAAAAATATTTTATTTTTCTTTCTGCCGCATGAAAAAAAAAAACAAAGATGTAAATGTTTCATTTTTTTTTCAAGATACAAACTTACTGCCAAAAAGTTAAAATACTGTTTCACTGAATATTTTATTTCAAACACATTATTCTTTCTTTATGTAAGGCAATTTTCAAAACGAATTTTCATTTTGAAACAGGAAGCTATCTTAACTGTTTCAACTTGTGCCACATTCCCCTACATAGCCCAAAATAAAGAAGCACCATAGTTTCTTGGAATTAATGGAAAATCGAGAAACAAGATAAAATAACACTGATGTACAAAACCGGTTCAAATCGACATATTTTTGTCTGTAAATTATTAGACAATGCTGCTAATTAAGAAAAAGAAATAAAGAAACATGAAGTCGTACATCAAATGTTTAAAAAAAAAATACTGTTGAAAAAAATTGGACTTGGAGCTAAATTCTTTTTGCCTCACCTTTGACGTTTTTAACAGGAGATTGAGCTGGCATTTAATATAAACTCTTCATTTGACCCATTTTTTTTTAAACCGAGAATATGAAATCAAAATTTATTGACGAATTAAAATTAAAATTCGTCTTTGAATGTAGTCAAATTTCTAGCATTGAAAATTTAAATTATTGTAATTTTTCATTAACGGAACTCCTTACGGAATATCACTTAAATAAAATTCCCTATATTCGTTTCCTTTTTCACATAACGCCTTATTAATTTTTTTTTTTTTTTTTTTGAAATCGGCATCTATTTTTCCCATTTACCGTTATGTTATAAAGTAAACTGCATTTTATCTTTGTCGGATAAATGTAAAATTCACCATAAAAACTTCAACAAAAAAAATTATGAAAAGTCATCAAAACCAAACTATGGTCATCTTTGGCTCCCTTATCTTACACTGAGAAACGTCGAGGCATGGAAAAGGGACATCAATAAGCAATATTGATTGCTCTAAAAAAAAGTAAAGGAAGAAGCTTCGAAAGGACACCTTCTTTTTTTCAAGTCCTTACCTTAATATTAGGAAACATATTTAAATTGAGCAATATAATACATCATTCTATTTAAATTTCCGAATCTAAAAGGCACAAGAGCAATAATGCCAATCTCTCTCCCAGAAATGAAATGATAGAAACGGAAATTTAGCCAATTGCGATTCCATTTTTCGTGCAAATACTTTCAACTCTGAATTCCCCTAATGAAATTCATTTAATCTCGTCCGTTTAGTGAAATGCCTGTATCCTGGTAGCATTTGTGCTAGTAGCGGATTTCAATTTGGGTAACTGCTTTGGCGGAGGTGTTATCATTCATTAATTCATTGCCTAATAGAATTAAACTCCAAGAACCGGGGCTATAATGCTTAATTTCAATGTTGCTCTGATTCGAACCGTCACTCCGTCCATTAGCAAGGGTAGAAGTTCACCATTATATTTAATAAGACGTTTATCAAAATGCACTGCACAGTTGGATTTAGTGACTGGTATCACAAAATTCTGCTCTTAATGCATTTTTGGAACTGCATTTTAATAAATAAATTGAATTTATAGGAGAAATAAAGGATGTGTTTCAGTTAACTTGCTATCCTAGATGTAAACTTCTAATTGCAAAAATGTTCAAAATCAGATGCAGAGTTAAAATATTGAAAGTTTGAAGTTAAAATAAAAATAAGTCAGAAAATACAAAACTTAACTTTGTACTTTTAGCTTAACTTATAGTTATACTTAACTTATTAATTTAACTTACACAGGCCCTAGGTTCCCTTACTTATACTTAGAGAAATAATCTCACTTGAAAAATAATTCCAACACAAAAAGTTTGACATTAGTAGGACTAATATTCACCGAGGTATGAAATGCAGCGTTTCGTGACTTTCACCACTTTTCGCTCGCCGTCAATAACACATTTTGGGAGAAAATATAGCGGTTAACAAGTGTTAAAAATTACATGTGTGTATATAGTGTGGTTTTTCAAATTGTTCTTGGTTTTGTAGTGTGTTTTTGCGTATCACGGCATAACATTTTCATTTATTTTTGAATAGCAATGAAGAATATAAATACCTTGTTTTTCTTACTTTGACGACCTGTTATTCTTCTAAAAGGGCGATAAGTTCCAATCTCATCTTCTGTATGGTCCCTTAAACCTTTGAACTGGAATATCTTCTTGAGTTTTGGTCGTACAAAGGTCAAGTTTTTCTGTCAGTAATAGTTTTCAATGGAGATTATTTCTCTAAATATTAGTTAGGGGACCTAGAACCCGTATAAAAAGTTGTTTTTTTTTTAAATTTTGTGACTCATTTTTATTTCTGCTTCAAACTTTCAATATCTTAACTCTGCATCTGATTTTGAACATTTTTGCAAATTTAAGTATACATCTAGGATTAACGGTTGCGAAAATACAGGTCTTGCATGTTGAAACGGAACACCCTGTATAGATAAAGAAGTAAAAATATTATTTACATTATTCAAACCGCTGTTATGAAAAATCTAACGAATAATTTTGAAGAAAGACTAAATTTATATATATAAACAAAATTTACTATCTCCATAAATAAAATATACTTGATATTTACAAAATAATCATAAATACATAAAATTGGTTTGGTAAAGAAATTTCTTTAGAAGAACATCATAAAAATATCAGAGTCAGCTCGAAAGAGAGGTAAATAAATTTCGGTCTTTGCAACATCTGTAGATCTTATTTAATGAAGAAAATTCTTTACGTGGCAACACTTGTGAAGGTTTTTAGTTGCGTTCTTTCCTCATGGGATTATTTCTTTAAATGTCTACTGTTTGTCGGAAATACTTTGTCTTTCGACACCAACTTTTCTATCTGTTTAAAGTAGTTTAAGAATTTCTTTCTTTTGAGAATAAATGAAAGTGTTTAAGCATTTGTTATATATAGTAGCCAATGCTTTGATAAATCTACTTCCCTATCTTAATTTATTTTTCGAAACTTTAAACAGGATGAGTTTTTTGCTCTTTCGCAGCTATACTTTATCGTAAAAAAAATCTTTAAAGTGAAACATAAAAAAAAATTGCCAGAAATCAAATTTTATTTATTCTAATTCAATAAAACAATCGCCTTAGTGAATCAAACTATATTTTTCTTTTATCTTAAAGAACTTAGTTATGACTTCTTTGAAACATTTTTATATAAAATGAATAACTATGTTTTTAATAATAATATTTAAAAGTAAATGCTGATAAAGGAGGGAGGCAGTTTAGGAAGTCAAAATTGTAGTATTTTTCGTGAATTGTTTTTAGCTGTAAAAAATAATCATAATTTCTTTACACTTGGAGGATATTTTATTCATCTTTTGAAGTACACCTAGTAATTTTTGAAGTCATTCTCACTAGAACTAGTGGAGTTAGAAACTGCTATACACGGGCGGTCACCATCAGAGCATGTTGCTGGTGGGCATTATCAAAGCCACAACTTTTGTATGTAATCATTGCAATTTTTCTTTCACATAAACAACATATTTCCTAAGAATATGAACCTAATTGTGATTTTTTTAAAAAAAAAAGTTGAAAATTGCACTTGTTAAGGCGTTTGATTACCATGTTATGCTTTTCTACCATTTTTTTTTGTTCATTTCTTGCATCAAAAAAATATTTTTTCTAATAATATCATCATAGAGTTAAGTTCATATAGAGTATATTTGAATAAAGAACGTTCACACAAATTTTCAGAACAATTGGTCAATACCTCTTTGAGCTAGAATGCCCACCAGTTGAAAGAAAAAAAAAAAAAAAAAACTGTTGTTTCGTGAAAAACGTGTTTGAAAAAAAAAAAAAAAAATGCTGTGAACGTTTTCGAATCTCTAACAGTCGCTTCAAGTGCTCACAACATCGGAACTAATCGGACGTTTTCTCTGAAACTTTGGCAACATATTATTGAATAGTTTTATTACCATTTTATAACTTAAAAAAAGTTGATTTTTTTATCCGTCTAAACTCTCCCCCCCCCCTTTAAAAACTCCAATGTATTTATTCGAAAAGTTATTTTGTTCTTTCTAATTGTTTGCTTCAAAATTTACGAACTATATAGACATTCAGCAGGTACTCAAGTCAATTGGAGACCTTACGTGGTGAAAGCGTTGTGCCTCTATATCTCAAGTTAGGAAACGAGGTTTCAGAAAATCTCATGTTCTTATTTTTTTTAATAAATAAATCCTCATACATATAATTAGCGAATTCAGAGATCAAATAACGCTCGCTCAGCAACAATGAAACTCGCGCCTTGCATGCATGACGGCATTATTTAAAAATTTAGTAAGTTTTCTATAATTTGATAAATTTTTTTGACATGCAGGAAAAGGCTTTATTTTGACGAGGCTCAACTGGATCCGGTAACTCAACTGCTATACTGGTAATACCTACATTTTAGGAGAATAAAGAAACGTAAAAGTGGTCAACAATGAACGCTATATACAGGAGGTTAGGGTTAATCCACTGGAGTTAGGGTTACAATTTCAACTATCCAACTATCACGAAACAGGCAATTGCTACGTTCAAATTTAGAAGCAATTTCCTCCCGTCATACCTTGACGGGCAACTTTCTAGTAAATAATAAAAATTGAAATTAGTGATAGTTTTCTAATATAATTGTAAAATGAATTAAATTTGCTCTAAAAACATTTGTACGTGATTTTACACCTAGATTTTTCTTTCTAAGCTAAAGATTGCTTTGTCATAATTAATATGTGTTCTACACAACATCGAACTTAATTGATCTTTTCCTT